>NC_135738.1:47222500-47565000 GCF_041903045.1 Epinephelus lanceolatus
ATAAAGAAAACGCATTGAATGAGAAGGTGTGTCCAAACTTTTGGCCTGTACTGTATATATATATATATATATATATATATATATATATATATATATATATATATACATATATATATATACACACACACACACACACACACATATATATATATATATATGTATATATCCATTCTGGAGATCCATTCTGGAAGATGGAAACGCTTACCTTAGCAGCTAAAAATATTCTCATTACATCGATTTTGTCGGGAGGAAAGATGACAAGAACAACTCTTGCTGCAGGTAGTTATACTAAATACTCTTTCCACTGAAACACAAACTATGAGCAACAGCACAACACCGTGAAGCACCAGGAAATACACCATGCCAAAGGAGAGCCCTCCTCAGCTGTGGCCCTACACTGGATAAACAACCAAAGCTGGATTTTACACACGGGCAGCTCCAGCTACAAAGAAGTAATGAAGCTTGTGGATGTGGATGTCAGAGATTAGGCTCGTTCGAGATGAACTCGCCTGAAAAGTAGACGAGAGCAGGCGGCCGCAGCGGGGGGCAGTGACAAAAAGCTGCGGTGAAGTCGGACAGTTTCCCGACAGTTTCCAGCAGCCTTCAGTCCGTACAGGAAGTCACAGACATACTAACATCCTGTCTGGAATGATGTCAACTTATTAAAAAAGTGATCAGGCCCATATATCAGTTTGTTTTCACCATCAGTCACACAACATGTTTTCTGTTCACAGAATAAACCTTCAGATCAGACAAATACAATTTTAATCTCTAAAATACAACAAAAATGAGTAGTTTATCTAAAACGTCATATTGTTGGGTCGGCATCTGAACCAATGAGCTGTTAGATCAGGTGAGAGCCAGGCGGTGCAGTCGGTGGAGAGCAACTGCAGCGCCTGGCTCTAAAAACTGCGGCCGCCTCGCTCTCGCGGTTTTGTCGCCGTCCACTTTTGTAATACGTCAGAGCAAGTCGGGATGAAGTCGGACACAAAACTAACCGGCATGCATTGTGCGCCGATCGCCGGTGATCGAATCTGCGCAGGCCTGGCTCATCTCGAACGAACCTATTGTTGTTTTTCTGGTAATGGCGTTTTACTGCCTTCTGATTGGCTACAATGGCCTTACAGATAGGAGTTATATCGCCACCTACTGCTTTGGCATGTGTATTACATTGCTTGATAGTGGAATTTGCAGTGTCATGTCGACGGAGGTATTTTTATTACACCGCTCATATGGACGCAGATTTTTTAAAAACTGAAGGCCAAAAAAGTTCGGTTTTAAAAATACCCGTGCTCGTGTGGACTAGGCCTGGGTAGCCTATTGAAATACTATACAGGCAATCTCTAATTTCTGTTCATGGTTCAACCTCCATTTTACATGAATTGTCATGTAGGCCTACATCAGCATCACACCAGTTTGCTGCTGCAGAGCAGACCTGTCCCCTCAACTACATAAATACAGTGAAAATATCTGCCTTACAATCCACAGAGGAAAGAAATACAAGACAACAGCTTTCATTACAGATCAGTCAGGTATAGTCGGGGCTTCACATCTGTACAGATGTTATTTTAAGAATCCTTACATCCCACTTACATACCATGAATTATGTTCACTTGTCTTCCGTTTCCACACACTGAGATCAACTCGTTGGTATAAGCCCAAAATGGCAAGATCAGTTTTGTCCCTTTAGTTTAACATACAATTTTATCTACATATATCAACAAACAACTTTAGTCTGATTATAAAGTTATGTAATTAAATGTGGTGATCACACAGCAGCATGGGTGAATGAGCTGAGCTGTGTGCTGTATACAGAGCACAAAGTGGCCCTCTGCCAGTATGAGGTCTGCTTGTTTTCGTTCCCCAGTCCAGAGTCAAGAGTGTCTAAATTATTCAGGAAAGAATGTACACACAACTCTACAACCATTAAAAGTGAATTAGGTGTGTAGCGATGATACAGCAAGTAAAGTATACAGAAAACACGGAGACCAGCACAAACACAGGTAGATTTAGGATCTCTCTGTCACTTAGCAGTTTGAATCCGAATTAGTGCTGTATGTTATATGAAAAGGTGGTTGTTTACTCATGAGACTGTTTGGTCACCTTCACCCCCATTACTTCCTGTTCAGCTACACAAAGCCACACAAAATATACTGTAAAGTTCATCCATTACTGGCATGTTGGATATTTATAGACGGGAACAACCATGAATAATAGAGGGCCATTAAAGCTGTGATGTGTCCTCACATGGTTTCAGGTCATGGCAGTGAATCATTAGGGAAACAAATATAAATACATCCTAAATAAATATTTAGGAAGCTACACAGCAGGCAGTGCATATACTGCACAGTGAATACTGTGCTACACTTAGGAAATGGAGGAAAGAAGCAGTGGCCCTGCTAAATAAACCTCTTGGGGATGGCTTGGGGTTCATTCAGGCGTATGTTATGGACAACGAACACAGGTGCATTTTATTGATGGCATTTTGAATGCGCAGAGATACTGTGACGAGATCCTGAGGCCCATTGTTGTGCCATTCATCCACGACCATCACCTCATGTTGCAGCATGATAATGCACGGCCCCATGTGGCAAGGATCTGTACACGATTCCTGGAAGCTGAAAACATCCCAGTTCTTGCATGGCCAGCATACTCACCGGACATGTCACCCATTGAGCATGTTTGGGATGCTCTGGATCGGCGTATACGACAGCGTGTTCCAGTTCCCGCCAATATCCAGCAACTTCGCACAACCATTGAAGAGGAGTGCCACAATCAACAACCTGATCAACTCTATGCGAAGGAGATGTGCTGCACTGCGTGAGGCAAATGGTGGTCACACCAGATACTGACTGGTTTTCTGACGCCCCCAGACCCCCCCAATAAAGCATAACTGCACATTTCAGAGTGGCCTTTTATTGTGGCCAGCCTAAGGCACACCTGGGCAATATTCATGCTGTCTAATCAGCATCTTGATATGCCACACCTGTGAGGTGGGATGGATTATCTCGGCAAAGGAGAAGTGCTCACTAACACAGATTTAGACAGATTTGTGAACAATATTTGAGGGAAATGGTCTTTTGTGTATATAGAAAATGTTTCAGATCTTTGAGTTCAGCTCATGAAAAATGGGAGCAAAAACAAAGTGTTGCGTTTATATTTTTGTTCAGTGTATATATAGCAAGGGCCTTGCTTTAGAGAGGTCGCCATCTTGCGCCGCCATGTATGTAAGGCAGACTGAGCGGACAATCCAGCCAGCCAGAGAACGCGTTTCGCGTGTATAAACGAACCAACGAAGACAGCGGGAGGAAGGAAGACGGAGGAGGAAACAGTAGAGAGTGTTAGTAGTTCGTCAATAGAGAGTAGTGAAAAGTTTTTTTAGTTATAAAGTTTGCGAATGGACCACACTTACCACTCAACAGGAGAGAAAGAACCCGAACCGTCATCTGCGAGGAAAAGAAGACGCAACTTCACTCCTTGTGATGCACTCTCTGCGGCGCTTTTCCTCCTGATGATATATCTCCCCAACGATGGTAGCAGTAGCACCGAATCCCATTCTGTGCATTCAGCCTCTCTTCTCGCCCGCTCAGCATCAAACACATGGAGTTCCTCATCTGTATGCTCCGGCTCAAACAGGTATGGCTCTGGGTCTGTGTCCGCTACAAGAAACTCTTCAAAATCGCGTTCAAAGTCGTCCATTGCAGCTGCTATAGTCCGGAGATATTGCTAGGCTAAATAAACAGCCGAGCTCTGTTTACCGGCTACGCTGTCAGTCAGTGTGCGGGCTGGAGATTGGTGGAGCAGAGAGGGGAGGGGGTCCCCACTCGGTATGGTAAAGGAGTATGTGTGTAAAGTTATGAAGTGTGTGTGTTACGCTAGAAGAGTCAGAGTTTGGGACGGAGTCTTTTACCCCCTGGAGTGTTACCGGAGTTTCTGGAGTGCTCAAATAAACGGGCCTTTTTCCCGAATGCTCCTCTGCTCTCCTGCTCGTGAAGGATTCATTACAATATCGTAACATGGCTTAGATTTCTAAATAAACATTCACCTCGTCCCCAGATAGACCTACTCCTGAAAAACTGTGCGCAAGGCTTTTTGTCCCTGCGAGGCCACCGTCATTTACCCGATGGGAGGGGGTGAGCGAGTGAGCCCTGCATATCTAGAATTTGACCACTGATGTCACTGTTTTCAACCCATTTTACACACTGGCCCTTTAACACCACAAGACATTGTTGACATTTAACAAGTGTCAGTGCCAGCCTGGTGCACAGGCACACAATATTGTACAACTGTTTAAACAAGCAATAGTCCATCCATAGCTCCAGTTTCACTAATTGTGCTCAAAACAATGTCATCAGTGCTCTTTACTTAAACAGTAAGAGTGTAAACCAAATTAAAATATCACTCTCAAAAAACCAGAGCAGAAAACAAATAGTCAGTTAACTAAGTTGACAGCTACTCTTCCTACCCTTCCCTCCGTGGGTCTGCCATCTGCATGCTGGCCTGGTGGATTGATAGTAAGTGCTGGAGCGGATCACTGGAATGGACTGTTTGAATCACGGAGCGCTGGGCTGGACAGAAAACCTGGATCGGACTCCATAAAAAACTGGATCGGAGTTCTTGGATCGGCATTTTTCCATGCAGTCCGATCCGATGCACGTTTTTTGCTAATATCGGCGGCCGATACCGATCCGAATATCGGATCGGGACATCCCTACCGAGGTGCCCTTGAGCAAGGCACTGAACCGCCACCTGCTCGGGGCACCTGTCCAAGGCAGCCCCCCCACTTTGACATCTCACCATTTATTGCATGTATAGGTCCTGTTTGTGAATGTGTGTGTATTTCAGGCCTTTGTGTATATGACAGCAGAGTGAAAAAAAATTGAATTTCCCCTCGGGGGTTAATAAAGTATATCCTCTTCTTCTTCTGAATACTGTCTGCTCATCTGTACTTGCAGATAAGTAAAGGATAATGTATAGTGTATTGTATAGTGAAAAAAATAACTCCCGACAGGGGAATGGAACCCTCCGCTGCACGCTGGGGTTCCATTACCCTGTCGGGAGTTATTTTTCAGCAGACAAACATCAAGCGTTTTGTCCTCTCCAAAAATGTTAAAAGTGACGTCCTGAAAATGCTGCATTTTGCCATTCCAATCCTATTTGTGTGTTTGGACTAACGTTAACTGATTTTGTCACCTATTGCTTGAAAAGTGCCCTGATATCACATGATGATACTGGAAATAAGGGGTGTCCCTCAGTCTAATTTCGAGTTAGAATAAAGCTTGAATTAATGAATATCTGCCCTACACCTCAAAGCAATAGGAAGTTCAAAATAACTAACTGCCTTGGAGTTATCAAAATTCAACTGGCTGCCTGATAGTTGTAAGCCTGGAAAATGGACCCTAACATTATCATAATAAACAAAAACCTACAATCACTTCCTACCTACCATCATGCCTACTTTCATGAAATGTATCAAAAACATTGATGGTTTGAATGGGAGTCAACTACAGTAGGCTACATAAACTAATAATATTACTAACTAACGTTAGTGCTCCGCGTTAGCTAGCCAGCTAATGTTAATGAAATAAGCTAGCTACTTTTCATGGCAAGTCAAATAGCTAGCTAACATTATCTGATGTGAAGTGCTCAACATTAACATTAGTGAGCAGCTGGATTGAGTTTGTTTTAACCAGATTAGTTAAACTGACTGCACCGGATGTGGCAGGCTTTGGGTATGATAGTTTATAAAGGATTCCAATTTCAAATAAGTCATTAACCATCTATATGTGTTTAAAATAGCTGCTGAAATTAGCAAGGATTCTTTTTTCATTTTGGGGGGCATTTTGCCTTTAATTGACAGGACAGTGAAGCATGAAAGTGGGAGAGAGACAGAGGGAGTGACATGCAGCAAGGCGCCACAGGCCAAAGTTGAACCCGGGCTACTGCGGCAAAAGCCCTGCGTATGGGGCGTCTGGGTCCGGGTATCGTCGGATAATTTGTAATTCATTCATAATTCAAAAACCAAAAACGGTAAAGCTGTTATTTGATTCAAAACAGAAAAAACAAGAGTACCCAAGAAAAACGTTTTTGGTGTCAGAATCAAATAACGAAAAACCAATCAAACCCGGCCCATTTTGGTTTGTGCCGATTCGTTTTACCGTTATTCCTTTTTGGATTGAATATTGAACAGGTCTGCAGACATTCAGCCAGTTTGTTTTTGCATTTTAAACCAAAAACGGAAGTCACATGTTTTTTTTCCTTTTTTCATTTTAAACCAAAAACGAAAAATGAAATCATGTGATCTATTCCTTTTTTGTTTCCAAACGAAAAACCAGAAAACCAATTTTGGTTTTTGCAAATTCCTTTTTTTATTTCTCATTTGGGACACACAGTAGCGCAGTGGGCAGACAGGAAGTGGAAGTGAAGTGTAAAAACATCAAAATAAAATCCAAGAGGGTAGAATCATATATATATATATATGATAGGCTGTTTTCGTTGGCTGTCGGTGGATTGATGACTGTCAGGAGTCATTCTGTGAGATGCGCTGAGAGGCTGTGAGATGTGGTGAGATCGCAAGACCGCAGAGACGAGATTTGGATGAAACATGGCAGCGCCCAGCTGGTAGATCAGACTGCAACTTCTCTCCTGCCTTTTCAACCAAAAATAACATAAAACATTTCAAAAAGTTCACGATCATCAAGGAATAACATACCCGGAACATACAGGAAGATACCGCACGCTGATCAGAGTGGAGGACCTCGAGGATTATACTGACAACTACTACTACCGCCTTGCAATGGAAAACAACAGCCCGGTTCACCACACTCCCAACCCAAACAAACGGAAAAAGAAAGATTCAGCCACCGACACCGATGATCTTCAAACCAGGGATATACAGGTCAGTGTACTCGAATCCATAAACAAAAAACTGGACGTTCTCAGCATGCTTCATCAGGAAATAAGACCTCAGATCCAGCCTTGAATTCACACACAGCCAAATAACCGATCTCTAAACAGACAATACACAATTACACAACACTGTCGAGCTACTCACCTCCCAGATATCCACAATCCAGAAAGAAAATAAGACCCTGAAAGAAACCGTTCTGGACATTCAAACACGAAGCATGCGAGACAAGCCCGGTTCTAGGCAGGCACATATGAGGGGGCAGTCATAAATGTGAAGGGGGCATCATGCTCCAGCACATTTTTGCCATAGGTAGAGCTGACAAATAAAGGTCACTCACTTACTTACTCACTCACTCACTCACTCGCAGGGTGTGGGGACGCTGTGTGAGTGCCCTATAGAGGGTGTCAAAGCACCGTGGTCTCAAATGTGCTCACCGCTTGTTTTGTTTTTTCTAAATGGAATTGGGTTGTTGTTAGCTGTGTGTCAAACCCCCAACCTAAAGAAATGGATTGCACTTTGTCAGGCCTCTACCTTAAGACCTGTCCAACTTGGGTGTCCCACCTGAAGACTAAGCTCCTGCTGGTATAGCTCTGAGGCACACAAACCCCCTGGCCACAATAAGGTGGCAATCCCTCAGGGAGGAAAACTGAAAAATAAAACAAAAAATAAAATAAAAAAATTAAGAAAAAATAAAATAAAAATATCCTTCATCCAGGCACAACCAACATCTTAACATTTATCTTATTGGATGGCCATTAGGCATCTAGACATATGAAATAAATTTGAACCTAATAATTACAATAACCTCACTATAGCCAGTATTTACCTACAGAAGACGAGAACGGCCATGTATTAGTCTTTTTTTTTTGTGCACTGTTATCTCGTGATAACGACTTATTAATTCATTATCTCTAGATAACAAAGATTATCTTGAGATAATGACTTATTAATTCGTTATCTCGAGATAACAAAGACTGTTATCTCGTGATAACGATTTAATTATTTCATTATCTCGAGATAACAAAGATTGTAACGAATTAAGTGACATCATTGTATTTTTTTCCTGCTGTATAGCGCATCGCCCATCGCCACTCACTAGGCTACTGACTGGCTGCCATAAGCTACACACAAATAAAACATTAAGAGGTTCTAACAAATGCAAATTTTATTACATTTTTTCCATAAGGAGGCCAACAGTAGGATTCACCACATGACAAAAGCAGACAAGAAACTGTAGTTTGAGTGCTGTCCTTGGTGCTGAAGATGTCCCCGAGCCTGTTAGGTAGCGGTTATAACAAAGTAGCCTACATCCTGATGCATTGATCAATAATGTTATCTGCCATTTTCACCTCACTGGGACACCAGTGGCAGCTCTTGTAGGCTGAAATCAGGACGATCACATTAACCAGCGTGCAATCATCAGACTTGACAATTATCACGAGAAAGCAATCTTTGTTATCTCGAGATAACGAATTAATTAATTCGTTATCTCGAGATAACAGTGCACAAAAAAAAAAGAATAATACATGGCCGTTCTCGTCTTCCGTATTTACCAAAGCTAGTCAGAACTAACAAACACAACAGATATAGGCTAGAGCAGAACATTTTTTTTTTGTTTTGTTTTGTTTTGTTTTTTGTCATTTTCTGTTGTTTTTTGTATTTTTTTGTTAGCAATTTAACAGATTTCTCTTCACTCCACTCTCCTTTGAGCTGCTGAAAGCTGCAGGAGTGAAAAGTTAATTAAAGCTTTGTTAAAAAAAAAGCTGTGATTATCAAAAAACAGCATGCAGAACTAGAGGCTGGGCGGGGCTTTATGTAGGGGTCTGGCACACACAGGGCATTTGTCCTCAGTATGTGACATGCAGCAGGCACTCATCTCTCGCTGTGCTTGTGTGATTGAAGAAACGTTCGCACTGACAGGCTCACTCTCTATGCTCACACTTTGTTGTTAACTATATATTAAGTATCTCACGACACGAGACGCTACGACGAGTTTAACGGAGCTTCACTTCACTGCTGCATTCTGCCTCACTGAGAGTGAGAAACCTGCCGCCGATGCATCTTGGCTAATTTGCATACTAAATAGTGATTGGGTGTTTACTGGGGGGAGGGTCTCTGCCGACTGCAGACAGTAACGTTAGATCACACACAGCCGGCACACAGCACGGAGTGGAGTGGAGACAGATGAGAAAACTTTTCAGTTTTTGCCTTTTTTGGTGGATTTGATTTTAGGGGACAAGACATTTGTTTAAGGGGGCATTGCCCCTTCTTGCCCCTTTTTGCCCCTGCGTAGAACCGGCCTCGATGCAAGACAACATTTTCTCAGGAATCCCCGAAAGCACGACAGATAACCCTGACTCACTCGTTCGCAACTTCATGCAGTCCGCTCTCAAACTCCCATCAGACACCGTCAACAAAATCACATTTCACCGTATACATCGCCTTGGAGCCAGCACCGGATCACACCCCCGTCCCATCATTGCAAAGTTTGAACACTTCCAACAAAAAGAACTGGTGAAAAGCAAAGGTAGGGAGCTGAAAGGAACCGTGTTCGGGATGAACGATCAGTTCCCAAAGGAAATAAGTGAAAGACGTAAAACACTGTACCCCATCCTCAAGCAGCGCAGGCAGAAGGGTGAACGGGCCACCCTGGTTGTGGACAAACTGTACATAGAAGGAAAATTATTCCGGGACTCCTCCATCACACCCTGGCTCATATAACATGCGGACATAAGCTTAAATGCTCAAACTCTTTCCAATGAAGATGTATACATAAAAATCTCACTCCCCCCCCCCCCCCCCCCCCCCCCTTCTTTAAATAACAAACGAACTTCGTCTCTCTTGCTCACCCTTGATTAATCTCTCCCTCTCTCCGACTTTGACTTGACAGGCACACACGCCCGCGCTTGCGTGCGCGCACGCACAAGCGAACACTCAAACACACTCATTCCCATACAAGCACACGCACCCTCACTCTGACACAACCGAAATACATTCAGCCGAATATTGCAAAAAAACACACATTCGGTATTCGGTGGAATAAGTTAAAAGCAAGGCCGAATAATAGCGGCGTGTTTTCATAACGCAATCAAACGGCGTGCCATGACGGGCAGATTAAAATGTCGGCAGTGTGGCGATCCGTCCGTCACGGCACTCGCATTTGCGACTAAAAATAGCTTTGAGCAAGCAAAATAGGCTTAAATCATTCAGCACGCTGTGCGAGCAGCCTACAGATTTCAACCACCTGCCGAAACGAAAGGCGAATCCCACCGATTGTGGGTGGAGGGGGTTCATCTGCAAAAACTAATGAAAAACTAAACAATGATATTCGGTATTCGGTACTCGGTATTTGGCCAAGCGTTTAATAATATTTGGCTTCGGCTTCGGCCACAAATTTTCATTTCGGTGCATTCCTAGTCTTGTTTCGTGCTTTTGTTAACTGTTTTCCCTTCTCATACATTTTTTGGGCGCATGTATGTCTATAATATGCTTACATATGATACATGTCACAGGAAGCAAAGGAGGGGACTGGCAGAGATTTAATTATTAACAAACCATATCATTCTCAATGTCATCCTTAAAGTTCATCAGCTGGAACATCCGAGGTATTGGGTCGCCGGCAAAACATACTAAAGTTCTTAACCACCTGGCTAAAATAAAACCCAGTTTCTGCCTACTACAGGAAACACATCTCACAGCATCAGGACATATAAAACTTAAGACCAAATGGATAGATCAAATCTTCTCTGCTTCTTACCACTCCAAAAAACGAGGAACTGCTATCTTGATAAATAAAAATATCCCATATCACAATGAAACTACAATCACAGATCCAGATGGCCATTTTGTTATCATTAAAGGACACATCAGAAATGTTAAAAAAACAATTGCAAGTATTTACGGACCCAATGAAAACAACCCACATTTTTTCCATACAGTATTCTCTCATCTCAGTAATCTTTCTGATTCAGCAATTATAGTAGGGGGGGATTTTAATACAATCCTCAGTCCAAATCTTGACAGATCAAATCCTGGAACCACTCACAGATCATGGCACTCATCTGATATTATCAAAAAATACATGGAAGACCTTGGACTTAGCGATTGTTGGCGAACCAAAAGCCCACTTCATAAAGAATACACTTACTACTCACCCCCTCACAAAAGTTACTCCCACATTGACTACTTTCTAGTAAGCAATTCTATTATACCTCAGATTAACAACTCAGAAATTCATCCAATAATCATCTCAGACCATGGCCCAATCAGCTTTGATATAGTGCAAGAACCTACACAAACCCCTTCAAGTAGATGGCGGTTCAACACTTCACTCCTAGCAGACACAGATTTTAATAACCTTCTCAAGAGAGAGTGGACATCCTTCATAGAGCTGAACGACTCCCCAGAAATATCTCCATCCGTTCTTTGGGAAACAGCAAAAGCAGTCATCAGGGGCCATATCATCTCATACTCTACCCACAAGAAGAAAAAGGAACAAGAAAAAAAACAAGAACTGGAACATAAACTGAAACATCTCCATTCTTAACAATCCTGCAACCCCACTAAACATACTCAAAATGAAATACAGAAAGTTAAAACACAGCTTGATAACATAATACATCAGCAAACTCAATTTCTCATGCAAAGAATGAGACTGAATTATTTTGAACATAATGAAAAATCAAGTAAATTTCTCGCGAAACAACTGAAACGAAACAAAGAAAAATCACTTACAGTATTACAACTATCCAAGACCCACAGGGAAACTTAATATACAACCCAATAGAAATAAACACAATATTTTGTAACTACTATGAAACTCTCTACTGCTCAGACAATGTAACAAATATCTCCGACATCCACTCCTTCCTCAACAATATTGAACTACCAAAAATAACAGAAGAACAAGCAACCATATTAGACCGACCCTTGAACTCAGAAGAACTCAGGAAATCCATTTTCTCCATGCCCAACAACAAATCACCCGGTTCAGATGGTTACCCAATAGAATTTTATAAACACCACTGGCACTTCATATCTCCCCTTTTCAACAGAATGGTCAATGAAATCAAATCATCAGGAACCATACCCACACACATGAATTCAGCTCATATCTCAGTTCTGCTCAAACCTGATAAAGATCCAACTCTCACCTCCAGCTACAGACCAATAAGCCTGATCAACTGTGACTTAAAAATAATAAGCAAAGCTTTAGCTAACAGATTAGAAACAGTCATAACCACAATAATTCATCCAGACCAAACAGGATTCATAAAAGGCAGGCACTCATCCACCAGTATGCGTTGTTTATTCAACATCATCAGTCTATCCCAGAGAAATCACCTCAACACCATAATCACATCACTGGATGCAGAAAAGGCCTTCGATAAAGTCAACTGGACATTTCTCTTCACTACCATTGAGAAGTTTGGTTTTGGGGAGTCGTTCACTCACTGGATCAAAACTCTTTACAACACCCTGTCCGCTTCAGTTATAACTAACAATATCGCCTCTCAACGCTTTCTACTACAACGGGGCACAAGACAAGGATGTCCACTCTCTCCATTACTATTTGCAATATTCATTGAACCTCTCGCAGCCGCCATTTGACAAAATACTCACATTACTGGTGTACAAACAAATCATTTTCACCACAAGATTAGTTTATATGCAGACGATATCCTACTGTACTTAACAAACCCCTCAACAACCCTCCCTGAAGTTTTCGATCTCGTTTCCACATTCTCAAAAATTTCTGATTACTCCATAAACTGGTCCAAATTCAAAATTCTTCCACTCTGTGAAGGAGACTGGAATACTGCATCCAGAAAAACCTCCCTGACAATAAAAACAGGCAACATTAAATACCTTAGTATCAGTGTTTCCACCAAGCTGTCAGAGCTATTTTCTCTAAACTATATACCATTACAAAAAAGCATTGAAGAAGACCTCACTCACTGGAACAACTTACCAATCTCACTGATCAGAAGAATAGCAGCAATAAAAATGACCATACTGCCAAAAATAAACTACCTTTTTCTATGACACTGACTCATCCTTCACCACACTGGTTTAACACAATAGACTCTGTCATAACCAAATTCTACTGGAAATATAAAAAACCACGAATAAAACTATCCACCCTTCAGAAACCTAAAGACCGCGGAGGCCTAGCTGCTCCAAATTTTAGATTTTACCACCTTGCAAATCATCTTCAGTACATACCCATACGGTTACAAAAAACTCATCATACACAACACCCCTGGCTGGATATGGAACAACACGACTGTCAAGACTTATCATTATCAGATCTTCCATTCCTCACCCAATCAATCAAACAAACATCATAACTGTTTCAAAAACCCATTTATAGCAGTGACTCTGACAGCTTGGTGGAAATGCAACCAAATCACTGGAAACCCCATAAGCTCAAACAAATATACACCAATCTGGCACAATCCGGAATTCCAAATTAAGAATAAACCACTATTATTCAATTCATGGAAAAAAGCAAGCATTACACATCTAGAACACTTATTTGAGCATGGCACACTCATATCCTTTGAAAAACTTAAACAGAAATATGGCATTGGCAATAACTCCTTTCTACAATACTCACAACTGAAACACTGCTTGAAAGGTAAAATCAACATAGACAATAGCCTGGACACACCTCCACTATTCTATCAAATGTATAACCTCTCAGAAAAAAACATTCACAAAAGTATACAAACTTTTAATTAAAACAGACAATACCCTCCCACAACCAGTCCAAGACTGGGAAAGAGATTTAACAGTTACCATAAACACCAACTCCTGGATGCACATTTGTAATAATACCTTCTCAATGTCAAATAACCCCAAACTGCAACTTATCCAATATAAAATTCTACATAGAGTACACCTCACACAATATAAATTACACAAAATGGGACTCAAAGACAATGATGAATGTACACACTGCACATCAAACACCACAGATAATTACTTTCATGCCATCTGGCTCTGCCCACCCATCCAATCATTCTGGACAAACATCACACGTACATTATCTAGAATCATAGGTAGCAGCATTCCAGTCTCCCCATCTGTTTGTCTACTGGGAGATCTTACATCAGTTGAACCGCCATTGAAATATGAACAACCCATACTGGTCGCTCTAACAATCGCTAAGAAGGTAATACTCTTAAACTGGAAAGACAGACATAACCTCTCATCCCACCTCCGAAAAGGCTGGGGAAAAAAAACAACAATCTGGGAGTTGTCCCAAAGCAGGAAAAAGGAGGCTGGACCTGCAATGGCCGGCGGCCTCCTCAGGGTCTGGACGCGTCCCAAAGCAGGCCCGCCACAACAACAATTTAACCACAACAGAGGGTGGTGGGGTTACGAGGAGTGGGTCTCCTCGCTGGCATGCCCTGCCTGTCTCTCGCCGGGGCCCCCGGTCGCGCCGCTGGGTGTTGGGTGCAAGGACCTCTCGCCCGCCTATCCGGTTCCCTAGTTTGACTCCGGCCCTCGTCACCACGGGTCATTACCATAGTGTTATGTTGTGCCATGTTATATTATTTAATTATAGTGTAATATAGTATCATATTATATTATATTATATTATATTATATTATATTATATTGTATTATATTGTATTATAGCATACTATATTACTTCATATTACACTACAATACATCACACTATATTATATCTTGCTATGCTTATGTTATACTGTGTTATATCATATTATGTTATATTATACTGTGTATTATGTCATAATATATATCTTTATAATATATTATATATATTATCTCTTCATATCATGTTGTAACATTATGTTACATAATGGCAGCCTCGCATGCGTGGCGTCACTGGTTTCCCCGCCACTTCGGTCCGGTAAAACACATCTTTTAATCCAGTTTCTTGCTTCTTTTATTAACGAACCACTTGCTCTCAGCTTTTATTGTATGTACTTTTTAAACATGGACTAAGGTTTTAAGCCATCGGGCCTGTGGTTGTCACGAATCATAGACTACCGCAGAAGTGAACGCGGAAGTCGCCAGCCGAACCGCATTAGCGAGGCGCCATCTTTTTAAAATCGTTTAATTGTGGGAGACCTACAACTCACCACCTGAAGCGGACTGCCCCCTTAAAACTGGGGAAGGTTCCCTTGGACATTTCGGCCCCACGACCGAGGGTAAAAATTTTAACTCACCTCCGTGTGTTGATACTGTGTCCCGGGGAACGGATCTCCAGCACAGGCCGCAGGTATGATGGCGGTGTGTGAGTCCTGCCTCCCAACCCTGTCAAAACTGAGGGAGAGCATCTCCAGACTGCAGGCCGACCTCAAGGAGAGGGAAAAGATCCTCCTGGAGTTTACCACCGTCGCCACGACCCAGGCGAAACATATTGCTCACCTGACGGCATCCGGCGCTGGTGACCGGAGCATGATGGCCACGAACAACACCACCCTGCCGTGGACCGGCTCCATAACCACCGGAACTCCGACACCAGCACTAGCCGAGTCCCGCTGGCACCGCCAGGGAGCCAAGCCCAAATCATCGGCACTCTCCACCTCCTGCCTTCGCCCCGCGGAGCCGCAGCGCTTCATCACGGAGGGTGGAGCGGGAGCACCGGTGAGCTCAACTCCACTCAAGCCGAGGGAGCCCTGGTCGGTGGTGGAGAGGGGCTCTGGGGCTCGTGCATGTCCTCCTACTCCGCCTCCGGAGCTGCCGCTGGATAACAGGTATGACATCCTAAGCCTGCAGGTCTTCCCTCCCGTGGATGCTTCGTCCAACTCGCCTGTGGAACCTGTAGGCCTACATCCAGCTGGCCGTGGCTCTCACCAGTCCAGGAATCGGCGTCTCCTTGTCCAGCCTGACCCCTCCCCTCCATCCCGGTCAGGAGGAACCGCGGCCCGGCGCCACAAACATCGGGCTCCATCCCGTCACCGTCGAACCTCCAGGCAGCCGGAGGCGCGCACTCGGGAGCAGCACACCCCCTCTGTGCTAGTGATCGGGACCTCCATGGTCAGGCACGTGGAAGTGCACAACGGCCGCACCTTCTGCCACCCTGGTAAAGTCAAGCCAGCCCTCACTTTGAAACATTTGGTCAAGCCAGCCCTCACGTTGTTTTGCGGTGCGCGCATATACTACACATTACGGCAAGAGCGAGAAAGGGCTGATTTCAAAGTAAAACCAAGCTTCCAAAACGACCTCAGGGTGCAGTAAAATTAAGCAATATCGCATGAGAGGGAGTGATGTTGTACTGTATATCGTCACGGCTTCGATTCGGTCGTAGGCAGAAATAAATCCTATGTTATGTAGCTCCGCGAGAAAAAAAGCCGTTCCCCCGGTCTCTTGCCAGGCAACGCAGCACACACGCCAGGAACTCACAAGCTACTTTGTATTTACATTGATCTGCAACTGTGTAACTTCGTCCAGTTCGGCTGATGAAACGTTGGCACGGCCGGATTCAACTTCCAACCTCCCTCATCCTCATCAGTACCTCATCAGATGATCATTGACAATTCCTGACTGTGTTCGCTTAATTTTTGCTCCTCTCCAGTTTGTCGAGCTCGGCTGGTGTTACACAAACACACCTGGAGGTCTGCACAGAAGAGTCCTGGCTTTCCTTTTCCTCGTCCTCTCCTGACGACCACTCATGATTTAATTCAAATGTAATTTTGGGGAGAATGAATCTTCTTGGTGTAACGCTATAGAGTCAGTTTGCGTCAATGTAGCGAGTGTGACAGTTGGTTAATTAACGGTTGTATTTATATTTATAACACCTGTGAGCGGAGTGATTTTACTGTTAGCTACATGTCCAAGTGATGTTATACTCTATATCAGCACTCACGGAATGCCTCTCCTCCAATCAAATTACTCGGTCGGAACTAACTGTTGTATAAGCAAGCTTCCAAAACGACCTCAGGGTGTCACCCTGAAATCATCACGTCAATCTGACGTAGCATTTCAAAATAAAAGCCCTCTGAACTGTCATATTTCCCTGTGCTCCATCTACTGTAAAAGTAGTATATATTTTTTTTAAACTACCTGTTATTACTCAACCGTTCCACTTCAGACTGATAGTACACGACCTCAGGGTGTCACCCAGAAAATATGAGGTCAATCTGATGTAGCATTTCAGAATAAAAGCCCTCTGAACTGTCATATTTTACTGTACTCCTTGTACATTAAGATTAATATTTTAAAAAAAACTACCTGTTATTATTCAACCGTTCCACTTCAGACTGATAGTACACGACCTCAGGGTGTCACCCAGAAAATATCAGGTCAATCTGATGTAGCATTTCAGAATAAAAGCCCTCTGAACTGTCACATTTTACTGTACTCCTTGTACATTGAGAATAATATTTTTAAAAACTACCCGTTATTACTCAACCGTTCCACTTCAGACTGACAGTGCTCGACCTCAGGGTGTCACCCAGAAAATATCAGGTCAATCTGATGTAGCATTTCAGAATAAAAGCCCGGTGAACTGTCATATTTTAATGTACTCCTTGTACATAGAGAATAATACTTTAAAAAAAAACTACCTGTTATTATTCAACCGTTCCACTTCAGACTGATAGTACTCGACCTCAGGGTGTCACCCAGAAAATATCAGGTCAATCTGATGTAGCATTTCAGAATAAAAGCCCTCTGAACTGTCACATTTTAATGTACTCCTTGTACATTTCTCAATGTACAAGGAGTACATTAAAATGTGGCTATGGTCTTGCTCACAGTTTTCTTTCATGTTGTCTTCCTGCTCTGACACATCCTCCTCCAAGGCACTATCAATCTCCTCATCTTGGGAGATCAGATCAAGGGCCCTTTTCACACTCAGTCTTGGCTTGCTCCAACTATGCCAGCTTGGCTACCATTAAAATGTTCAAATCAAATCAACTTTATTTATTTTTGGCACTTTTCATACAACAGTAACACAAAGTGCCTCAAAGAGATTAAAAACAACAGAGAACCCCAAAAGAAAAGAGAAAACCCAAGCCTCCAACCCCACAAACATAATTATACACAACACACACACACACACACACACACAAAAGCTCACACCCACACACACTAGCTACCCCCGTTGGTAGACCAGGAACAACTCTCAGTGTGGTAGGCCCCCATGAGGAAAATGTTATGAACATCCATTTTTTACTTTGTAGTTCACTGTATTTAATTGTTGCTTGTGCTTGTGCTTGTGCTTGCAGGTACAGATACAGTCTGTGGTGTCAAGGCACCTTCTGACCTCTGAATAACTTCTGTCCCCTTTGTTTACCATGATTTCTGCACTGTTCAAGATCCCCCCAAGCCCCTTCAAAGATAAATTTGTATCTGAAAGAACCTGGTTAAACTTGGTTTGAAAACAGACAGCTCTTGTGACAGAGTCGAGGTCCCTCTTCAACTCTGTCAACACTGTTGTAAAAGACACACACAAACATGGCTGTCTCACAGTTTCAAGACTCTCTAAAATCACAATTTTCCTTCATTTGACCCACACTTTACAACACATGTCCATGGGGCAAAGGAGGAAGTGATAATGTGCTGGGCTCAAACAGTGGAGGATCTCAAAGGCCATTTGATATGACCCCCACCCTGTTTGGGTTTTGTATTATGTCCTTTACAAATTATTAATGGCATCTAACAGTTTGGTAAAATTAGATAGGTAGTATGCCTTTCAACATCAGTAGCACTTTATCTATTTGCTTTTGTAACATTTTATCTTATTTATTTACTTATTACTTGTATTTTTATTAATTTATTTATTAATTTTTATATTATTATTATTATTATTATTGTTATTATTATTATTGTGTTGAGCTGTTGAATGTATGAAGGTGTCCTTCATATCCTAATAAAAAATTTGATCACCAAAAAAAAATTATCCACACTTGGATAATCACACTTAGATAGATCTAAAATCCATCCCAATACATTAGACCCAAAACAGCCTCAGTGTACAAAGAATTTAAAATCTAACAAAGTACAGAATATAGCAATAATTTCAGTTTTGTGTATTTTGGGTCACTTTAGAAAAAGTCGACAAATTTAGGGATGAAAGAATGGCACTTTTCATTACTTTCATTTCATTTAATTTAATCTTAGCTTTATTTATATAGCACTTAAACACAATGTAGAGTTGGTCCCAAGTGCTTTATAATTCAAATTCAAATGTATTGCTGTAATATGTCAACCCCCACCCCCTGGCCACGGCCACAAACATAAACCATTTCTCATTAATTCAAAACTCTTAATGACACAATAAATACTCAGTAATATTCAATAGGCTATTTTTTTTTTCAACAGAAGTAGTATTAAAGAATATAAATAACAAAAAAAATATGTTTTCTTCAGGGTTAATTTGGCAATACACGTGTTTGACACCAGCCCTTCCAACTAGCAAACCGGCAGGT
Source organism: Epinephelus lanceolatus (assembly GCF_041903045.1). Classification (NCBI taxonomy): domain Eukaryota; kingdom Metazoa; phylum Chordata; class Actinopteri; order Perciformes; family Serranidae; genus Epinephelus; species Epinephelus lanceolatus. Next base: position 47,241,820 of record NC_135738.1, read on the forward strand.
AGGGGGGGCACTTTAGGGAGCTTCCCAACATGTCTAAAGGGGTTTCAAGTTGTGTCGCTGGTGGACCAGTGTCAGCCCTCACTGGGGGGACCCCCTTCTAGCCACTAGGCAGCAACAAGCCAGCTAGTTGGCATTTATCTCTACTTAAAATGCCCAGAATCTGTTCTTTAGGGTCTTTTCTATGTGTGGTTCATGGTTGTCTGTGCCATCACCTTTGTGAAGACTAATGGACAAAAAAAAATAAAAAATAAAAAAATGTAGTGGTCTTTTACACAATTTTATATTGCGGTACATGATAAGGATGCTGACTATTGTTAAAACTGTCATTATTGCGTGGGAACTGTTGTTGTTTATCGCTTTTGCTTCTACTGTTTGTATGTAGTGCACTTTAAATTTTATTTCTGTGAAAGGTGCTATAGGCCTACCAAATAAATTTATTATTATTAGTAGTAGTAGTAGTAGTAGTAGTAGTAGTAGTAGTGTCTCCCATTTGGGGGATTACTGACATGCGTCTAAAGGGTTCATAACTTTGATAGGTCTAGGCGATAAGACTATAGCAATTTATATCCTCTATATGAACTAAATGCTCAACATGATAGCATGTAACAAAAAGCTGCAGCTCATAAACAGACTAATGCCCTGTCACATCCCTCACATCCCTTGACAATGGAGCCTGAGTGACAAACAACAGCGAGTCCTCTAACAGACGGCTCCCCTCACCTGCGTGCTACCTGCATGGCTCACTTAAACAGCCAATCATATCCCTGTAAGCTAGGAGTGACAGGCAAACAGCCAATCATATCCCTGTAAGCTAGGAGTGACAGGCAAACAGCCAATTATATCCCTGTAAGCTGGGAGTGACAGTCAAACTGCCAATCATGAGAATCACAACACCTATGTCTGCTAATTATGCAAGATGATTTGTATAAAGTAGCCTAATGGTACTTGTAGACTACTAATGTGCGTCTGTCACACTTCTAAAGCAGCGGTGTTAATAGGCTAATTAGATGAAGTGGTGCCGGTGTAATTTACATAGGAAACCCTTCTAAATAACAAAAGAAAAAATAAATCTGGCACATAGTGCCTATTTTGCATAATATGCCTGATGTCCCGCATTGAGGGGGAATAAAATGCGTCCGATCTGCAACGTCGTGGAGAGACGGAGAAGGACGTGAGAAGATGCTGAAAAGAGAGCAAGGGTGAGTAGCCTACTGTTTTCAAAAATCTTGTAGCTCTTAGCACTTGCGGCTTTGCCTTTCAAAATTTATCATTAAATGACGGAAGACTTTGACTAACAAAGTTTTTCAATCTGCCGAAAGTTGTTAAGATAATTAATCAAAGAATAATTGTGTAAGGGGAATTGCCTACATGTTTTGATTTGCACCTCCATAATAACTACTGTATGAATGGAGACATTTTTTTTAATCCTAGTTTATTTTGTAAAGGGCTAATGAAAAAAGTTAATTCTCGAGCACACTTTCAAAGGAGTGCAAAAATTAATAAGGCTGCATGCTCAGAAGTTTTTGTTTTTTTTTAATAAGCAATTTATCTTTCTGTCTCATGTTAAACTCGACAAGGGCCCAGGGACGGTTTTTGCTATGGGAAATGTGGGTGACCGCCCAGGGCGCAATATGTGAGGAGCAGCGCCCTCCAAAAAAAAAAAAAACACTCGCCAGTTTTCTAGACTACCGCTGCATGCTCAGAAGTTTTTGTTTTTTTTTAATAAGCAATTTATCTTTCTGTCTCATGTTAAACTCGACAAGGGCCCAGGGACGGTTTTTGCTATGGGAAATGTGGGTGACCGCCCAGGGCGCAATATGTGAGGAGCAGCGCCCTCCAAAAAAAAAAAAAAACACTCGCCAGTTTTCTAGACTACCACTCATTTCCATGTCAAGTTAGTGGAGTGGGCGCTGGGGCAGCAGAAAGGAAAGGCGAATCCTGGCGGGGATCACAGACAGGAATATGGCGGAGGCTCATAGTGCTCATGCGGCGCAAGATAACGGCTTACCGGCGACAAAGGGTTTGAGCGGCCGAGAGATGGTTCGCCCAGGGCATAAAAGTAGCCAGGCTCGCCTCTGCAAGGGCCCTGTGCGGCAACGTTGTCTAACACTTTTTCCCCTCTTTTTGCATTTGGAGCTTAGTGCAGGGTGTTATTTTTTCTGAGTTGCCCGCTCCATAGCCAGCAAAAACTACAGTTAACCTGTGGTGTGAGTTAACCTATGGGCCCGAACGACGCATTTTCTTTCAAAATTCACACCTGTTTTTCTCTTTGGATTTTCTCCACAACCATTCGTCATAGCGAGAAGCGATGCATATCATCTGAAACAGCGGAACCATAGCTTTCCGACAAGACCAAGCACTTGTCGGCAGTCCAATGTTTTCACAGTGAAAAATAATGATAAATTTACACTAAAATTATGTATAACAGAGCTTTCATACAGCTTTGCACACACATTACTCTTAGATGGATTACTCGCGAATGTAGGGTCGCACAGAAATGCCACACATATCACATGAAAGCGCAGGACCAGAGCTTTCCAGTGATACCACACATCATTGTGCTGTCATCCTATCACCCTTTAAATAGGCTACAGATCAAATGTCTACAAAATAAAAACCTGACAAATTTCTTTACAATCCATTATACAGATCTTGTTATCAGTCACTTCATATAGTGAGGAATATCGTATCTTACCACGTCTTAGGCTTGCGTGTGTTTCTCCCTGTCTATCCACATTTGTAGTCCAGCTTTCAAGATGCAAATATCTCTATATTGTCCAGTTGACACTCTGAAAACTGACACTCTATAGCTGAAAATTCCATATTTATTACAGTAACGCATTACTAAATAATGCATCACTGTTATAGGCCTAATTAGGGATTATATCTGTCAGACTTTAAATACAAGGAAACAATGTGTTTTGCAGATAGAGTCAGTGATGACAACACTGAGAAAAGTTTCATATAAATTTTCATTGTAAAGATACAAATAGATCTGTATTTTTTTACTTATTTTTTTATTATCTGGGAGGGCATTCCCCTCAGTTGTTTCTCAGACCATGCTTCCCGACTGCCGAAGGAATGTCGGACAAAAAGGAATGGAACAATCTCTTGCTGAGGATATTATAACAGATTTATAGAATTCTAAAGAGCTGAAATTATCAGTCTTGTAGTGGAGGTGGGGCCACTACATTTCATAAATAATACACTAGGCAGAAATACAATAACAATACCAGAAATTATACAAACCCATTATACATTAGTAATGATATTGCATACATTTTTTTTTGGTTGATTTTTGTGTTGAGGTTGAATGACTGTTTCCCCAGTTTGCCCACAGCATGTAATCACATCAAGGATCATTGTTGGCTACATCCTTAGAAAAAATAAAACACATTTACACAAGACACAGTAAAAGTTATGTTAAAAGTTAAGCATTTAACATAACACATAAGGAACCATATCTGATTATTTCTTCTGATTGTTAAAGGGGTCATATTTTTCATTGTTAACAACAATTCATTTAAAAAAAAAAAAATTCAGTGTCAACTGAGTATGTGGTTATATTGTTCATTATACTCTTGATTTGGTCAGATTTTGATTTTTGACTAAATGGACACAACATGTACTGTCATCCTAATACCATACGTGTGTTGTTTTTCTACAGAGTGTGCACTTTCAGGTTGTTTGGGGTGAGTTAATTAATAATTTCACTTTATATGGCACACATACATATGTAAGAATAAATGTCCAAATATGTTCTTTATCCTAACTTGTGTTACTTTCCCCCACAGAACAAAACCAAAATCATTTTGAAGCAAGATATTGTGAGGAAAGCACAACATCTCCAAAAAAATGTGGTAAATTTTAACATCATTGCCTCACAAAGAGAGGGTTTCTGGGGACAACTGTGCAAAGCACTTGAGATTCCAAACACCAAAACACTACTAACTGATATTTTCTGGGTGACACTCTGAGGTTGAGTACTGTCAGTCTGAATTGGAACGGTTGAGTAATAACGGGTAGTTTTTTAAAAATATTATTCTCAATGTACAAGGAGTACAGTAAAATATGACAGTTCAGAGTGCTTTTATTCTGAAATGCTACATCAGATTGACCTGATATTTTCTGGGTGACACCCTGAGGTTGAGTACTGTCAGTCTGAATTGGAGTGGTTGAGTAATAACGGGTAGTTTTTTAAAAATATTACTCTCAATGTACAAGGAGTATATTAAAATATGACAGTTCAGAGGGCTTTTATTCTGAAATGCTACATCAGATTGACCTGATATTTTCTGGGTGACACCCTGGGGTCAAGTACTATCAGTCTGAAGTGGAACGGTTGAGTAATAATGGGTAGTTTCTTAAAAATATTATTCTCAATGTACAAGGAGTACAGTAAAATGTGACAGTTCAGAGGGCTTTTATTCTGAAATGCTACATCAGATTGCCCTGATATATTCCTGGTGACACCCTGAGGTCGTGTACTATCAGTCTGAAGTGGAACGGTTGAGTAATAACAGGTAGTTGTTTTTTTTTAAAATATTATTCTCAATGTACAAGAAGTACATTAAAATATGACAGTTCAGAGGGCTTTTATTCTGAAATGCTCCATCAGATTGACCTGATATTTTCTGGGTGACACCCTGAGGTCGTGTACTATCAGTCTGAAGTGGAACGGTTGAATAATAACAGGTAGTTTTTTTTAAAATATTAATCTTAATGTATAAGGAGTACATTAAAATGTGACAGTTCAGAGGGCTTTTATTCTGAAATGCTACATCAGATTGACCTGATATTTTCTGGGTGACACCCTGAGGTCGTGTACTATCAGTCTGAAGTGGAACGGTTGAGTAATAACAGGTAGTTTTTTTTAAAGTATTAATCTTAATGTACAAGGAGTACAGTAAAATATGACAGTTCAGAGGGCTTTTATTCTGAAATGCTACATCAGATTGACCTGATATTTTCTGGGTGACACCCTGAGGTCGAGTACTATCAGTCTGAAGTGGAACGGTTGAATAATAACAGGTAGTTTTTTTTTAAAGTATTATTCTCTATGTACAAGGAGTACATTAAAATATGACAGTTCACCGGGCTTTTATTCTGAAATGCTACATCAGATTGACCTGATATTTTCTGGGTGACACCCTGAGGTCGTGTACTATCAGTCTGAAGTGGAACGGTTGAGTAATAACAGGTAGTTTTTTTAAGAATATTATTCTCAATGTACAAGGAGTACAGTAAAATATGACAGTTCACTGGGCTTTTATTCTGAAATGCTACATCAGATTGACCTCATATTTTCTGGGTGACACCCTGAGGTCGTGTACTATCAGTCTGAAGTGGAACGGTTGAGTAATAACAGGTAGTTTTTTTTAAAATATTAATCTTAATGTACAAGGAGTACAGTAAAATATGACAGTTCACTGGGCTTTTATTCTGAAATGCTACATCAGATTGACCTCATATTTTCTGGGTGACACCCTGAGGTCGTGTACTATCAGTCTGAAGTGGAACGGTTGAGTAATAACAGGTAGTTGTTTTTTTTTAAATATTATTCTCAATGTACAAGGAGTACATTAAAATATGACAGTTCAGAGGGCTTTTATTCTGAAATGCTACATCAGATTGACCTGATATTTTCTGGGTGACACCCTGAGGTCGTGTACTATCAGTCTGAAGTGGAACGGTTGAGTAATAACAGGTAGTTTTTTTTAAAATATTAATCTCAATGTACAAGGAGTACAGTAAAATATGACAGTTCAGAGGGCTTTTATTCTGAAATGCTACATCAGATTGACCTCATATTTTCTGGGTGACACCCTGAGGTCGTGTACTATCAGTCTGAAGTGGAACGGTTGAGTAATAACAGGTAGTTTAAAAAAAATATATACTACTTTTACAGTAGATGGAGCACAGGGAAATATGACAGTTCAGAGGGCTTTTATTTTGAAATGCTACGTCAGATTGACGTGATGATTTCAGGGTGACACCCTGAGGTCGTTTTGGAAGCTTGCTTATACAACAGTTAGTTCCGACCGAGTAATTTGGTTGGAGGAGAGGCATTCTGTGAATGCTGATATAGAGTGTAGCTAACAGTAAAATCACTCCGCTCACAGGTGTTATAAATATAAATACAACCGTTAATTTACCAACTGTCACACTCGCTACATTGACGCAAACTGACTCTATAGCGTTACACCAAGAAGATTCATACTCCCCAAAATTACATTTGAATTAAATCATGAGTGGTCGTCAGGAGAGGACGAGGAAAAGGAAAGCCAGGACTCTTCTGTGCAGACCTCCAGGTGTGTTTGTGTAACACCAGCCGAGCTCGACAAACTGGAGAGGAGCAAAAATTAAGCGAACACAGTCAGGAATTGTCAATGATCATCTGATGAGGTACTGATGAGGATGAGGGAGGTTGGAAGCTGAATCCGACCGTGCCAACGTTTCATCAGCCGAACTGGACGAAGTTACACAGTTGCAGATCAATGTAAATACAAAGTAGCTTGTGAGTTCCTGGCGTGTGTGCTGTGTTGCCTGGCAAGAGACCGGGGGAACGGCTTTTTTTTCGCGGAGCTACATAACATAGGATTTATTTCTGCCTACGACCGAATCGAAGCCGTGACGATATACAGTACAACATCACTCCCTCTCATGCGATATTGCTTAATTTTACTGCACCCTGAGGTCGTTTTGGAAGCTTGGTTTTACTTTGAAATCAGCCCTTTCTCGCTCTTGCCGTAATGTGTAGTATATGCGCGCACCGCAAAACAACGTGAGGGCTGGCTTGACCAAATGTTTCAAAGTGAGGGCTGGCTTGACTTTAGTCGTGTCAGTGAGGTTGCATCCTCCACCCTCCAGCTGACTGCACGGCACAGCTCGGCCTCCACGCTGGTCCTGGAGGCCGGTATCAACGACCTCAGGAACCAGCAGTCAGAGGTCCTCAAGCAGGACTTCATCTCCCTGGTGGACCGCCTGCTGGACACGGGGAAGCAGCTAATTATTTCCGGCCCGCTTCCCCCGCCTCGTTATGGTGACGTCACCACCAGCCGCCTTCGTCAGCTGCACCTGTGGCTGAAGGGATACTGCCTGTCCAAAAGTATCCCTTTTGTGGACAATTTTATAGCTTTTTTAAACAGACCCCACCTTTTTAAACGGGACGGCCTCCACCCAAACCAGGAGGGATCACGGCTTTTATCAGTCAACATTGACCTGACCGTCCGATCCTGCACCACAGCCACCTCCTGACTCACTGCTCACCCACCTCCACCCTCCTCCACTACACATTGCACCACACACTTCTCCCTCAGTAGCACCTTCTTTGCAACCGGAAACACAGGACATTCACACCATAAAAACTATCATTACACTTAGAAAGTTGAAACCCAGGAATGTTTTTAGACCTAACCGTGTTTTTAACATCCATTTGAAAAGTCACGAAGAGCGCACGTTCAGCACAAACATTAAAATGGCAGTGCTGAACGTGCGCTCCCTTTTAAACAAATCTTTTATCATAAATGATTTAATTTTAGACAATAACCTAGACAGTATTCTCCTGACAGAGACATGGCTTGGCACAGACGCACCTGTTGTTCTCACCGAGGCTTCCCCACCAAATTTTAACTTTTTATATTCTATTAGGGGAGGTAAAAGAGGAAGCGGAACTGCATCAGTAACAAAAACCACAATGTCCTCAAATGAAGTTTCTTTTAGCAGTTACATGTCATTTGAGCATCATGCCTTTGTTTTTAGCAGCCCTTCTATCCTTTGCATAACGGTTTACAGACCACCCCAGTACTCCACTTCTTTTATCAGTGATTTCTCTGAATTATTATCAATCATTCACTCCACCTACAACAGCATTTTAATAACTGGTGATTTTAATCTACACATTGACAACACCTCGGACCCAGTATCCAGAGAATTTTTAAACCTCTTAAACTGTTTGGATTTTAAACAACATATCACACAGCCGACCCACAGCAGAGGGCACACCCTGGACCTGGTCATAACCTATGGCCTGTCCGTGGGTGTGTCCTCTGTTGTGGATCTGGCTGTGTCCGACCACTTTTGTGTGTTTTTTAACATCACCAGTTTTAACCAATAGGAGGCCCCGGTGAGAACAGTGAGGAAACACTACCTAACTTCTGAAGTGGCTGCAAATTTTATCCAGATTTTACAGAGCACTCCTGCAGAGATTTTACCAGCACCCTGTGATTTTATTGTGGACAATTTTAACAACAAACTCAAGTCAACGCTGGACTCAGTGGCTCCACTTTTAATCAAAACAATTAGAACAAAACCTACTCCCCCATGGAGAAATCAGGAAATCAAACAACTGAAAAGATACTGCAGGAGTGCTGAGAGAAGGTGGAGAAAATCAAACCTAACAGTCCACTACGAAATATTACGTCAACATCTCAAAACCTACAATAACGCAGTCAAACAGGCAAGAATTTCCCACTTCAAAAAACTAATCTCTGACAATAAAAACAATCCCAAATTCCTCTTCTCCACAACTGATATTTTAACAGATCACCTAAGACAACAACCAATGCCCTTTGTGAGGACTTTGCAGACCACTTCAGAAGTAAAATCAATGACATCAGATCCAGTCTCTTATCTCAACAGATTTTAACTGTCGACACACCTGGATCATTGCTTTTACCTGAGGAAACACTGGAGAGTTTTGCCCTGGTTGATGCGAGGACACTTGGTCGAGTTTTCTCCCAAGTAAAGCCCACAACCTGCCTTTTAGACCAAATTCCCACACCGTTTTTTAAAACATTTTATGGATTCTTTGAGGAACAGCTACTGTACACGGTGAATTGCTCTCTTCAGACAGGTGTCTTCCCGGCCTCCTTGAAAACAGCGGTGGTGAAGCCCCTTCTGAAGAAGAGCAATTTAGAATCCAACATTCTTAATAATTATTGACCTGTATCCAACTTACCATTTTTAAGCAAAATTTTAGAAAAACTGTTTTTTAACCAAGTAAATGATTTTTTAAATACAAATAACACTTTAGAGAAGTATCAGTCTGGTTTTAGGATGAACCACAGTACCGAGACAGCCCTTTTAAAGATTTTAAACGACATCAGGTGCAATTTAGATAACCATAAACTCACAGTCTTGGTACTACTGGATCTAACCGCCGCCTTCGATACAGTAGACCATCACATTTTATTAAATAGACTGAGGCACCTGGTCGGCCTCTCTGGTACTGTTTTTAACTGGTTCGTCTCTTACCTTACTGATCGACACTTCTTTGTAAGTATGGATACATGTTCCTCAGGAACCCATGAGATAAAGTTTGGGGTCCCCCAGGGGTCAATTTTAGGTCCAACTCTTTTTAATCTCTACATGCTTTCTCTGGGGGACGTCATCAGGAGGCACGGCATCAGCTTTCATAGTTATGCTGATGATACGCAACTGTACATCGCCGTGTCTCCTGATGACACAGGGCCAATTGATGCCCTTTTTTAACTGCATTTTAGATATAAAGTCATGGATGGCAGCGAATTTCCTGCAGCTCAACCAGGACAAAACAGAGGTTTTAGTCATTGGTCCTGAAGGCCAGAGAGAGAAACTTTTACCAAAACTACAGGATTTTAAACCAACACAATCTGTAAAAAATCTGGGTGTGATTTTTGACTCTGAGCTCTGTTTTATTCCACATATTAAAAACATAACAAAAGTAGGTTTCTACCACCTTAAGAATATAGCCAGAGTCCGCCCGTTTCTCTCTCAGGCCAGCACGGAGGTGCTGATGCATGCTTTTATCTCCTGTAGGTTAGATTATTGTAATGCCCTGCTCTCTGGTCTTCCCAAAAAGAGTATCTCAAATCTACAGTTATTACAGAATTCAGCTGCACGAGTGCTGACGAGGACCAGAGGGCGGGAGCACATTACACCAGTTTTAAAATTGCTGCATTGGCTCCCCGTGCACTTCAGGATCGATTTTAAGGTTCTTTTATTAGTTTTTAAATGTCTTAACGGTCTTGGGCCTTCTTATTTATCTGACCTGCTTTTACCATATCAACCCTCGCGGACCCTGAGGTCCTCCGGCACCGGCCTTTTAACCATACCACAAGTTAGGACTAGAACACACGGGGAGGTGGCATTTAATTATTATGGCCCCCGATTGTGGAACAGCTTGCCGGAGAACCTCAGAGCTGCAGATACTGTTGATGTTTTTAAAAAGAGGCTCAAGACTCATCTTTTTAATCAGGCTTTTAACTGATCTCTTTATTTATCTATTTTAAATTCCTCTTATAACCGATTTATCCATCTATTATCTATTTTTTGTTTATTTTTTATATTCTTACCCTTCCTCTTTTTACGTTCTTATCTCATTTAACCTTTATCTTTTGTTATTTTAGTTAGCCTATAGTTTTTAGTTTTGATGCATTTTATGTCTCTGTTTTAGATCATTCTTACCTAGCTACTAACTCAATTTTATGAGCTAAATAGCTTTTTGTTGGGTGGGAGGGTTGGGTTTTCTCTTTTCTTTTTGTTTTCTGTTTGGATCTTTGTTGTTTTTAACCTCTGTGAGGCACTTTGTGTTACTGTTGTATGAAAAGTGCCATATAAATAAAGTTGATTTGATTTACATTATGTGTTGTTATTTATTTATTTATTTATTTGCTTTTTATTCATTCATTCATTCATTCATCTTCTAACAGCTTCATCCTCTTGAGGGTCGCTGGGGGGCTGGAGCCTATCCCAGCTGACATCGGGCGAGAGGCAGGGTACACCCTGGACAGGTCGCCAGACTATCGCAGGGCTGACACATAGAGACAAACAACCATTCACGCTCACATTCACACCTATGGACAATTTAGAGTTACCAATTAACCTAGTCCCCAAAGTGCATGTCTTTGGACTGTGGGAGGAAGCCGAAGTGCTCGGAGAGAACCCATGCTGACACGGGGAAATAATATCTCTCAAAGACAGAAATTCAGATAGGCTTCTCAGAGGTTACTCAACTTGCTTTTATTATGCCTAAAATAATAATCTTTTTACAAGTTTCAATTGTACAAAAATAAATATAAATGTAAAATAAATGTAAAATCTCTGGAATGAAATAATGATAGAAATAATGTCTCTTCTGTATTAGAAAAATCAACTTGTAAAATAATAGCTATCTTTTCAAGTCTTACTGGACAAATAAATAAATAATATGAAATAATGTTCTAAATAATACCTCTTCTGTATTAGAAAATCCAACTTTGAGGTCCCCGGCACCTTTATTAGACATAGAATCATATGTGCCAGCTTTGCACACGATGCACTCAGCCTCCCATATATCCCGACCGGGATGGTAAGTTGGGAATTTTTTCTGCAGTTCATCTGTGAAGCTGCACTTGCGCTTTGGCAACTTGGAAGCTTAGAATAATGCTACGCCGCAGGTGTCTGCTGCTTCCTCGTTGTGAGTGTTGGAGATCTGCCGATAAGGCAGCCTCTCAGGGATTACACACACACACACACACACACACACACACACACAAGGAAAACCGGACATTATCATCAATTTATAAACACCCCCCGGACGCCCCGGACAAGACGTGAAAAGTGGACATGTCCGGGCAAAAGAGGATGTTTAGTCAGCCTATCATAATTAGCATATAAATTCTTGAGTTATAGCCAAAAAATGTATTTTGTGAGGTCACACTGACCTTGACCTTTGACCACAAACAGGGGCGGATCTAGAAAACTATTTATGGGGTGGCAAGAGGGGGGCAGGAATTTTTGAGGGGTGGCAACATATGGCAGACGTATATATAATGAATTTAATCACAGTCATCACAGTTTGATGAGAAATAGTATGTTCACACTACATAAGGGCACAAGCTGCCATTTACAAACTCATACAGACAAACTTAATCTCATGCAATCAATGTCTTGCATTTGAGGTTTCATGTGAAACAGTTCATATTAGGAATAAGTGTTGAAGGAGGTTCAACAAACTCTGAGTCTAACCCTGAACTCTGACTTGATTTACCCTGAGATGGGAAACTCTGAGTTACCGATTCCAGAACAGCTGATTTGAGTTAGTTTAGTCAACTCTGAGTATGTTCACTCTGAGTTAAGCTGACAATAAAAAGCCATCATCAATGGAGCTCCGACTCCACGATTCACCATGGCAACAGGTAAATAAAAGACAGCGTCTCCATTTTAATCCAGTGGATGTAGAGATAATAATGCATGTGTAGCAGACGGTGCACGTTTATCTTTAAAATAAGAGCCTGAGTCAGAGCGAGGAAAGTGTAAATAAGTTAACCATAAAGTTAATAAAAAAAAAGTTATTCAGTGTTGTCCATTTATTCATTATTTATCAGACTTACATAATTCTTAATGAAGATAAAGTGGTGGAATCTGACTGTGTATCAGGCTGTAGATATATTACATTATATTAATAATATATAATAATATATTTGTTCAGATTTAATCTGATGGGGAAAAACACAGGAGGCAGCAACTGAAAAATAGGAAGATTTAAAACATATAGGCTAGGCTATAGATCAAAGACGTAAAAGACATAAAGACATGACTGTAAACTCACAGTCTGACCCAGTAATAATATGTTTGGTGATTTGCACTTGAAAAGACGTTGAGGTTAAAATACAGTAGATTTTAAAATGTTGGACATCTATTTGTATCTTGACTGCAGCATTCAGTGACTTTATTTCAGCTACAAATGTAGTAAATTTAAAGACACTGAAATGCTGCACCATTGCTCACTCAGAAATATTAACATATAATCCCCAATATTAGGCTATAGGAATTATGTTCCATCAGTGCGACCAATGACATCAGTGATAGAGATCATTAGTCACTGATACTATGTGATACTATGTGTTTGATTCTGAGCTGAGGGTGAATTCTCGCTGTGTAATATTTGAATGTAAAGACAAAAACTGATGTCCAAAGAAATGATTGATGTGCATAAATTCAGTAACTTAAGACAGTCCTGAGTAACAAACTAATATCCAGCAGGATTTAGACTGTGACAGACGGTAAATCTCCGCTAATTCATGCGCATCGACACAAGCTTTGACACGGACTGAATGAATGAGGAAATGAAACAGCGTGTAAGAGGGAGGAGACAGAGAAAAACCTAACCAACGAGCAGGTTAGGTTCACAGACTCAGTTGCCATGGTGATTGACTCAGAGTCTCTTTCTGGAACTGAAAACCCAGAGTTTCCCTCATTTCAGGGTTAACATACTCAGAGTTTTCACTAAACCCGCTTTCTGGAATACGCTACCCGTCTGGCTCCACTCAGTTTTCCAAAGCAGTCTCTTGCCGCTGTGGCGTTATCTTGTGCTGCATTCACTGCAGTCGGACATTGGAGATTCGCGCTCGTAAATGTCAAATTGGCCATAACTTTTCTTTGAATTCGTTTCAGCCAACTGGGGTGGCAGCAGGGGTGGCATGGCTTTCTTTTAGGGTGGCATTTGCCACCCTATGCCACCCCGGTAGATGCGCCCATGACCACAAAATACTTATATGTTCATCATTGAGCCCAAGTGGACATTTGTGCCAAATTTGAAGAAATTCCCTTGAGGTGTTCTTGAGATATTGGCCTCTAGTTTCCCTGTGCAGCGCAGGGTGGCGAAACCCGCACAGAGCTAGTTTCGAGCAGCGCAACCCAAGGCGCGCTCAGTTTGGTAGTTTGGCAGACCGGGGTGCGCTGAGATGGGTGTGGCGGCAGGTCTACTGTCAGCGCAGGCAGAGCGCAACCATGGTAGTGGAAGTTTGGCTGACCGGCGGACAGTGCGCACACATCACCAAAACCTCACAGGCAGTTTCCAGAATGTCAGGCACATTAATAATGTACACACAAAAAACACTATTTAATGCAACTATCTGCAATCAGCACATAAATGTATCTCTATATCGACTGTCCCGTCACATCTGATGTCAGATCAAAGGGGATTGGCACCGTTTGGCACGTGTAATGGAAACCCAACCTGATTTGATTAACACAGCTGCAAACTAATGAGTTCACATCCTTCTCAGCCAACCACAAACAGCCACAGCATCAGATAGGAAGTATAATTCAGCATCTGTCATCTTAGAAAAGTCAAAAGAAAAGAAACAGAGTGAGACTGCGAGAAAGAAAGAGACAGTGTGCGCACGAGAGAAACGCTGTCAACAAATTTTAAGCTATGTTCGGTGTCTTAAGGGTTTACGTGCTTCATGTGATTGCCTATACAAATGTTAAAATGTTCTTGCTTAACGTGATCTACAAAGATGGAGTACATTATTGCGAGGAGGAGGAGGAGGAGGAGGAGAAGGACTTACGCAGAGAGGGTGTACCGTCAAAGGACATCTTATTTGGGCATGACAGAGCTGGAATGCAGGTGAGCCACACGAATAATGACTGGAATACCGCCGTGTCCAATGTAATTGTCATTTCATGTCGTACTCTTTTTCATTACACGGGAACAAATTTCATCTACCCCGTGAGGTGGTCCAAGTGGTGACGAGCATCGTGGCCTCTGATGCACACCCCGATGGCACCTGTGCTCTCCCTGTTGCTGTAAAGGTGAGAGTGGCTCTGACTTTCTTCGCCACCGGGTCTTTCCAGCACACCGTGGCTACGGTGGCGGGGATCAGTCAGAGAGCTGTCAGTTCAGCTATACATGCAGTGACGTCTAGTCTAGTTCGACATGCAAATGAGCACATAATTATTCCATCCACACCTGAGAGCCAGCTGGAAACAAAGCGAGGTTTCTTGTTGAAATGTGGATTCCCTGGGGTACTGGGAGCAATCGACTGCACACATGTACATTTGCGCGCCCCAGATACCCAAGCCATCACTTATGTGAACTGTAAGGGAGTACACTCCATTAATATCCAGGTGATTTGTGACTCGAATTGCCTGGTGACACGTGTATGCTAATTTTCCGCTCATGACTCGTTCATCCTGGCGAAATAATCCCTACAGTCTTTCAGGGGGATCCCACTCTGGATGGGTGGCTGCTAGGTGACGCTGCTGCTCTCTTCTGCCATGGCGAATTGAGTAAACTCTCATTACGCCTTCGCGTGGCACATTTAAGGGCAAGGAGTGGGGCTCATTTCAATCAATCAATCAATCAATTTTATTTATAAAGCCCAATATCACAAATCACAATTTGCCTCACAGGGCTTTACAGCATGCGACATCCCTCTGTCCTTAGGACCCTCGCAGCGGATAAGGAAAAACTCCCCAAAAAAACCATTTAACGGGGGAAAAAAACGGTAGAAAAAGCAGCAGCAGCAGGAGGCATCTGGCAGGACCACGGCAGCAGCACAACCACACACGTCACGCTGTCCAGGCACCGCTGTGATATGAGTTAATCTGAGAGACAGTGGAGCACAAAGGCTCCAGAGAAGAAGCCGAGTTAGTGACATCCAGAATGGCCGAGGTAGCAAGATGCAGTCATAGAATACGAGAGAGAGAGAGAGAGAGAGAGAAGGAGAGAAGGTGCCTGGTGTATTATAGGGGGTCCTCCGGCAGACTAGGCCTAAGTCAGCCTAACTAGGGGCTGGTACAGGGCAAGCCTGAGCCAGCCCTAACTATAAGCTTTATCAAAGAGGAAAGTCTTAAGTCTAGTCTTAAATGTGGAGATGGTGTCTGCCTCCTGGACCGTAACAGGAAGATAATTCCACAAGAGAGGAGCCTGATAGCTGAAGGCTCTGGCTCCTGATCTACTTTTGGAGACTTTAGGGACCACGAGTAACCCTGCGTTCTCAGAGCGCAGTGTTCTGGTGGGATAATATGGCACTATGAGCTCTCTAAGATATGACGGAGCTTGACCATTTAGAGCTTTATAAGTTAACAGTAGGATTTTAAATTCAATTCTGGATTTTACAGGGAGCCAGTGCCGAGAAGCTAAAACAGGAGAAATATGATCTCGTTTCTTAGTTCCTGTTAGTACACGTGCTGCTGCATTCTGAATTAGCTGGAGAGTTTTTAAGGACTTACTAGAGCTACCTCATAATAGAGAGTTACAGTAATCCAGCCTTGAGGTAACAAAAGCGTGGACCAATTATTCTGCATCTTTTCGGGTCAGGATAGGCCTAATTTTCACAGTATTACGCAGATGAAAAAATGCAGTCCGTGAGGTTTGTTTTAAATGAGAATTAAAAGACAAATCTTGATCAAATGTTACTCCGAGGTTTCTTATGGTAGTGCTAGAGGCCAGAGCAATGCCATCTAGAGAAACTATGTCATCAGATAAAGAGTCTCTGAGTTGTTTGGGGCCAAGAACAATAATTTCAGTTTTGTCTGAATTTAACATCAGGAAATTGGTGCTCATCCAGGTTTTTATGTCTTTAAGGCAGTTATGGAGTTTAGTTAATTGATTACTTTCTTCTGGCTTCATCGATAAATAAAACTGTGTATCATCCGCATAACAGTGGAAATTTATAGAGTGATTTCTAATGATGTTACCTAAAGGAAGCATATAGAGTAAATAGGATTGGTCCGAGCACAGAACCTTGCGGAACTCCAAAACAAACTTTAGTACGTAAGGATGATTCATTATGAACGTGAACAAACTGAAAACGATCAGATAAATAAGATTTAAACCAGCTTAGTGCAGAACCTTTTAGTAGGGTGATCATATTTTGATTTCCAAAAAAGAGGACACTCGGCCCGGCCGCGACATAGCCTACTTAAATGATACTCGCAGTTTACTCAAAGATGCCTTATAATTTTAATATATTTAAAGTTTATATGTATGGATAGAAAATTCAGTTATATTACAAAATAATATCTCTCAAAGACAGAAATTCAGATAGGCTCCAATAGGGGACACATACACACACTAGAGTGTGGCGATCCGAGCCCGATG
Organism: Epinephelus lanceolatus; assembly: GCF_041903045.1. NCBI lineage: Eukaryota > Metazoa > Chordata > Actinopteri > Perciformes > Serranidae > Epinephelus > Epinephelus lanceolatus. The sequence continues at coordinate 47,258,672 of NC_135738.1, forward strand.
ATACCCGACGGGTCGGGCCGGGTTTAGTCAAAAATGTAGCTATAAATTGTATTTGGGCTCGGGTCGGATTCGGTCAGCTTTCAGTGAAAATGTAGTGTAAAAATAAATAAAATCCTATTGTCTGTCCTGTTTATTGCTTGGGCACTGTTATTTACGTGACAACACCTGAACATAACACGCAAACACACATTGGCTGTTTGTTTCTACCTCTCCCCTCTCTGGAAGTCTCGGACCTCCAGCCACCCGCCTCCGCCTTGATTAAACGCTGAAAATAAAATAAAAAAGGAAGACAGGTTTTTCCTATTTTATCTTATTTTGTTTTATTTCTCCCTCTCCTCTCGCTAGAAGCGTCGGACCTCCCGCCTCCCGCTCCCGTCTCAAACACGGAGGTCTCCCTCTTCGCAGCTGAGCACCCACGGCGCACGTCCGGCCTGTTAAATAGCATGTAACCACTGTGTGACGCAAACTCAGTTCTTTGGTCATTAAATAATGTCGGGCTCGGTTCGGACAGAAATATGCTGCCTGTGCCGTACACTAACACACACACAAATGCATGGAAAACCGGACATTATCATCAGTTTATAAAAACCCCCCGGACACCCCAGACGGGATGTGAAAAGTGGACATGTCCGGGTAAAAGAGAACGTTTGGTCAGCCTACCTTTTAGGCCAATTAATTGATCCAGTCTCTGCAGTAGAATTTGATGGTCAATAGCGTCAAACGCCACACTAAGATCTAATAAAACAAGTACAGAGACGAGTCCTTTGTCTGAAGCAATCAGAAGATCATGTAATTTTAACTAGTGCTGTCTCAGTGCTATGATGCACTCTAAATCCTGACTGAAATTCCTCAAATAAATTATTATCATGGAGAAAATCACACAGCTGGTCTGTGACTACTTTCTCAAGGATCTTTGACATAAAGGGAAGATTAGATATTGGTCTATAGTTGGCTAACTCCTCTGGATCCAGGGTGGGCTTTTTTAGGAGGGGTTTAATTACAGCTACCTTAAAAGACTGTGGTACATAGCCTGTTAATAAGGATATATTGATCATATCTAATATATGAGTGTTAACTAAAGGTAAGACCTCCTTAAGTAGCCTAGTTGGGATGGGGTCTAAGAGACACGTTGATGATTTAGATGAAGAAATCACTGCTGTCAATTCTTGAAGAGAAATTGGGGAGAAGCAATCTAAATATATATTAGGTCTTACAGCTGTGTTTGAGGTTAGATGGGTACTATCTGAGGACAGGAGGTCATGCATTTTGCCTCTAATAGTTAGAATTCTGTCATTAAAAAAGCTCATAAAATCATTACTGCTAAGGGCTAAAGGAATACAAGGCTCAATAGAGCTTTGACTCTCAGTCAGCCTGGCTACAGTGCTGAAAAGAAACCTGGGGTTGTTCTTATTGTCTTCTATTAATGCTGAGTAATAGTTTGCTCTGGCATTGCGGAGGCCCCTCTTATAATTTTTGAGACTGTCTGCCCAGATTAAACGAGATTCTTCCAGTTTGGTTAATCGCCAATTTCAAATTTTCACAATATTTGTTTTAACTTACGGGTTTGAGAGTTATACCAAGGAGCGAACTTTCTTTGCTTTGTTCACTTCTTTTTAAGAGGAGCTGTGGAAAGACTGTTAGGTTATCAATTTCAATTCCATACGTCAGAACTAGATCGAGTGTATGTTTAAAACAATGAGTGGGTTCATGTACACCCTGACTGAAGCCAATGGAGTCTAATAATGACATAAACGCGGTAGCCAGGGAGTCATTATCATCGTTGACATGAATGTTATTCTTTATGCTTTATCTGGTTTAAGAACTAAACTGGATAAAAACTCTGAGAATTCAGATACAAATTCAGAATACGGGCCAGGAGCATGGTACATTATAACAAATAAAAGTGGCTGCGAGGTTTTCCAGGTTGGATGTAAAAGACTAAGAACGAGGTTTTCAAATGAATTATAATCTAGTTTAGGTTTAGGGCTGATTAACAGACTAGAGTTAAAAATGGCTGCAACGCCCCTCCTCGGCCGCTGCCTCGAGGAATGTGGGTATTATTATGACTGGGAGGAGTGGATTCATTGAGACTAACATATTCATCTTGACACAGCCAGGTTTCAGTGAGACTGAGTAAATCAATATGATTATCTGATATTAATTTGTTTACTAACACTGCTTTAGACGATATAGACCTGATATTTAACAGTCCGCATTTAATTCTCCTGTTCTGTCTTTCTGTCACAGAAGAGGTTTTAATTTTTATGAGGTTGTTATGCACAACTCCTCTTTGTTTAATTTTAGATTTAAATCATTTAGGGGGTCGGGGGACAGACACCGTTTGTATAAAACTATGAAAATTATGGCTGGGTAACTGAACTAGAAGCTCAGAGAAGCGTATAGGACTGCGACTCTGAGTCCTGATCTCAACTCTGGGTTGTCAGGGATTTAAATTACTAATAAAATTTGCCAGGTTCCTAGAAATGAGGTTCCATCCAAAGTGGGATGAATGCCGTCTCTCCTAATAAGACCAGGTTTTCCCCAGAAAGTTTGCCAATTATTAACGAAACCCACATCATTTACTGGACACCACCTGGACAGCCAGCGATTAAATGATGACATGCGGCTAAACATGTCATCAGTGGTCAGATTTGGGAGGGGTCCAGAGAAAACTACCGAGTCCGACATAGTTTTTGCATATTCACACACCAAGGCAATATTAATTTTAGTGACCTCTGATCGGCGTAACCGGGTATCATTGCCGCCGACGTGAATAACAATCTTACTGAATCTACGTTTAGTTTTAGCCAGCAGTTTTAAATTTGATTCAATGTCGCCCGCTCTGGCCCCAGGGATACATTTTACTATGGTCGCTGGTGTTGCTAACTTCACGTTTCTCAGAATAGAGCTGCCAATAACCAGAGGGCATAACTGAACATTGGCACACCGAGCAAGAAAGAGCAGAGGGAGAAGCCATCGCTAACTGTAAAGCTAATGTAGCTACCAAGGCTAGTAACGTGCAAACAACAGCTAAGAGATTAGCAGGGAAGTCATAAAAAGGAGGAGAGCTATAAGTGCTTAAACAGAACCAGTGTGGGTTAAGACTTGGAGTAGATGTTAAAGCAACGTTAAAGCAACTGAAGTGAGAAAGCAGGCTAGTAGAATTCACCAGAGCAGTACAGAGACGCTGTCACAGAAACACCAGAAATGACACAACTCGCTTACCGCAATACGTCAGCACATCGGCAAAGGAAACCATCAGAAAACCAGATTGGTGTGATGTGAATCGGCTGTGTAAAACCCACTCCATGCCTTCTCTCCTCCCTCTTTCCGACTTGCGCAGGTAGAAGGGACGGAGGTGGGAAAGAGGAGTAGCTGCACCAGGGCACACGGTGTGCCAAACTTGTAAAATCCGCCTGGCCACACCCAGTTGGCGAAGCGCAGGTGTGCTGCGCCTCGCCCAGTATGTGAAACTAGAGGCCATTGTGTTCACAAGGATGGGACGAACGTACATCCATACGTGAGGGCAGGAAACCCAAAAACATAATGCCTCCAGCCACTGCTATCGCTGGCACTAAGCTATTTAAAAAACAAAAAAATTGTTTGCTAACAAGTTCACCATATCAGCTCAAAGTGATATGCAAATATTTTGTTAATAACTTATTCCTGCTGGACAAAACTCAAAAAACAGTAAAACGTTTTCAGCATCAAAAGTAGCAGTAGTTTTGCTTACTACCACAAAGTCATCATTACAGCAGTCAGTTTCCTTTGACTGCTGTAATGAGTTAAAAAGATCTCACAGGCATTTCTAAGTATTTAATTGGCTGTTTGGTTCAAGTCAGAAAAAAAGAACAATTGAAGCAGAAAGCCACTGATGGAAACAGATAGCAAATTCCTGACAACAGTAACAGGCTGTTGTTTCTCCTCTTGTGGTCCATAATAGAGAGTTCCACTGAGGTAACTTTAGAATGCTGTTTTTAATTTGCTGCAGTAATTTTTTTTAAATGTTTCTTCCTTTGATTGAACACTGATGTGTTTAAAAAGACACAAATAAATAAATGTTGTCCAACCTGAAGTAGCAAATACTTTCATCATCCTCTTTACACTGAAGAGACATGCAGTTTAAAAAGTGTTTATTTTCACCAATAAAAACACACAATATCAAACGTTTTTATTCTCACAAAATTGTCTTTAGTTTTTCAAAATCATTTAAAAAAATCCTCAGTTCTTTCAAAAACACATCCCTTCTCACTTCTTCAAACTCTAAAGAACAGATTAAAAGTATTTTGGAACATCTTCCTGAAATCCAACTGCAGAGACTAATTTAACTTGAGGCAAGTTAAAGTCAGAGATTTATACACTCCACCAGTTTGCAGGCTCCTCATGGCAGCTTTATTAACAGTTGGACAGGGGACAAGTGCACAGGACTTACAACACCAGCCAGCCTCTCTGCCATGATGCATCTGTGTCCTGCAAAAATCCTGCTAGAATATTTGTGCCATTTTTTTTGTCTGTTTTGTCAGCTGGTGTAATCTCCAGCATGTAGAAAATAGTTTGCACCTGTCAGACAGACACCTGACAACTAATGACTGCATTGATAAATATCAGAAGTGCACAGGTGTTACAGGGGAAAAAGGACACTCTAAGTTTGATCACACAACACAATAGGCACAGATGTTCCAAGTTTTGATGGAGCCTGCAGTTGGCCTGCTGACTGCAGGAATGTTCACCAGAACTTTTGCCCCTAATCTTTATGCTCATTTCACTACTATAAGACAGCTCCAGTGTCATTTCCCTGAATTTGGCAGAACATCAAACCAGCCTCACAATCACACAAGTCAGTTACAATGACTAACTGCTGTCAGATCAAGACCCAGGTGAGGATGATGAGCATGCAGATGAGCTTTCCTGAAATGGTTTCTGAGAGTTTGAGCTAAATTCATCTGTTGTGTTAACCATTTGTTGCTTCAGCTGTTCAGGTGAATGCTCTCACACTATCTTACAGGTAAAGATGCTGAATGTGAAGGTCCTTAGCTTGTGTGTCTTAGTAAAGCTGCTTGGATGTACTGCCAAATTCAGGGTAACTGCATTGGAGATGGCATATGGTAGTAGATTGATCATCCAAACACCCTTACACTCACAGACCACATGTAACCACACTAGCTCAAGACCTCCATATGTCTTCACCTGCAAGATTATCTGAGAGCAGCCACCCAAACAGCTGAAGCAACAATTTGTTTGCACAACTGAAGAATGTCTGCACAAACCATCAAAAACCATCTCAGGGAAGCCCATCTGCATGCTCATCATCCTCACCAGGGTCTTGACCTGACAGCAGTTTGATATTGTAACTAACCTGTGCAATTGCATGGCTGGTTGGATGGATGTACTGCCACATTTAGGGAAACATCATTGGAGACAACTTATGGCAGTGAAATGAACATTCACTTCGCAGGCAACAGCTCTGGTGGACATTCCTGCAGTCAGCGTGCCAATGGCACACTCCATCAAAACTTGTGGCATCTGTGGCATCATGTTGTGTGATCAAACTGTACATTTTTGAGCGTCCTTTTATTGTGACCATCCTGAGGCACACCTGTGTACTAATGATGCTGTTTAATCAGTATCTTGATATGACACAACTGTCAGGTGGATTGATTATTTTAGAAAAGGAAAAGTGCTCACTTACATGGATTTTAACAAATTTATGAACAAAATTTGAGAGAAATATATCCACTGAGCGCATGAAAAAGTCTTTGATCTTTAACTTAAACCTGTGAAAAAATGGGAACAAAAGGAAAACTGTTACTTTTAATGTTTTGCTCAGTATATTGAAACAGCTTATGGGATAGGGGTGGTGTCTGTAGGACACAGTGTACATGAGGCTGTTGTGTGCTTCTCTAACAAATGTGTTTCCTGTACTTTTACATCATTTTTGGACATAAAAGCATTTAAAGAAATGACTGGAAAATGTTTTGGAGCTCAGCAAAGGTCTCTCTGACCCTCGGTAAAGGCAAAAGTATTTGTCTGTCATTTAAAAGGTTTTTGGGCACAGACATCTGTTATCGTGTCCTCACAAGAGAGTTATTTGGCCCTGTACTGAATGCAGCATCATCACTCAAAAGAAAGACATTAAGTGAAAAGACTATATGAACACTATGGTTTTAAGTAGGATTCGTCATACTCTTGATTAAATACAATTTGGTTTCTGTATTGGCACTTTAGCTGACAGAGTCAAACACTGACTTGGGGCATGAGATCCAACTGACCCAGAGCAAACTTTGGTCATTTGAGTTCAATTTAAATGAAAGAGCAAACATTTGTTCTTCAGTCACACTTTCAGTATTACTCATTTTTACAGGTGTGACAGGACAAACCAGCTGTCTTCTATTTAATGCATCCTTCAAGTTAAGACTTTTATCAGTATTGAGGACATGTTCATTTTTTTAATTTTTCTGAAATGTGCTGAGTTCGTGTTTTCAAAATGTTTGCTTGTCAACAGTCTGACAAACAGCTGACATGTTTAACATCACTGTTGATCAGAAATGTTCACTTGTAGCCTAATACATAGTAGGGCTGCACAATATTATTGAAGTTTTCCTTCATCGCGATTATCAACAAACCCGATAAAGGTATTGTAATAAACAGTAGATTTACACATGCCATATATTCACATGCTGTATGTTGTGTTGAAACAGTGGCATTGGGTGACTTTACTAGTTTTGAAAGTATTTCTCATGTCACTTGTGTTTTGGATGTTATCATCATACTGTCCATGATGTGTCAGTGCATTTGTTCTTTTGCTCTGCACAAATCTGACAACTGTCCACCTGCTCATCTGTTGTCATCCCCGGTTCTCTGAGGCTCGGTGCACCGTGGTTTCCTTGTAATGACAGCGAAGCAGCACAGAGGTTCCCGGGGACCGCCGCTAGATAATAACCGTGTATTTTAAGGTTCATAAAATACACCCAAATTCACGGATATGTAGGATATTACTACAGACATTCCTGTTATCCTATGTCTGCTGTGACAGCAAATCCCGTAATCACCCATGTCAGTGACAATGTTATTTTACCGTCCAGGGGATGCTAGTTTTTCCCTGATAATGCTACATTATGATAATGTGATTGTGCTACTTATCAATATTGTACTGACTCATATTGATGATGACCCAATGATGTTTTACATTCCAGGGAGCACACGCTGTTGAAAAAAAGATTTTCAGTGGCGGCCACCATTTTCATACTGTATAAATCTTACATCTCGTGCAAGACCAATTCTGTTGTAGTTTACGGTTTTGTTCAACGTCTCAGTAAGTGAAAAGAAAACATAAAAACTCATGTTATACGCCTTATACTGGGTAGATGATTTTGGTGCTCTTAGCTCATTATGTGTCATTTGTATAATGTTTTGCTCATAGACTGTATATACAGATACATATACAGTCTGTGTTTATTTACATAAAGTTATTATATTTGGGATTTTATTCAACTTCAACATCAAACTCCAATTTAACACTACAGTTTGTATAAAAACACTAATTTTATTGGGAACCCATTCACAACATTGAAATCTATCAATATCACTGCATTTTATTTTTTTTAATTCAGTGTGCACTGACTATTCATTGTCTGGGATTGATATTAGCCGCTCCAACCTAAAGCAGAAAGACATATTTCAAATCTGTTTATTTGTTGTGAGTCATATCGTCATTGCAATATTCAACGATGTAATTGCATATTGCATGTTTTCCTGATATAGTGCAGCCCTACTACATAGTGTGTTTGCTGTCTTGTAGTGTTGTCTGAATGTTTAGTGAGAATTATAATGTATTACACCCTACGTAGTGGACTCCATTGATCTAACACTGCATGTTTTGCTCTACAGAATTTCCTGTACTAAGCAGTGAATAAATGAATGACAGTCCGTCTGACATGCTGCTCATGTCATGTCACTCTGAACCACACAACAATGGCCGCTTTAAGGACTGTCCAGTAGATTTAATTTAATGCCCTCAGGGAGGTGCTACTATGCACCCCTGAGGAAGACAAATCGCTACTCAAACTCTTTTATCCCTTCAGTTATCAGGCTGATGAATGCCAGTTTTAATGAGTAGGTTTGTGCTTTGTTATTTTATTTATTTACTCTCTATCCCATTTATTCATTCTTTTTTACTGATCGAATACTTATGTACGCATATTTGCACATGTACAAGGTATCGCTGCTGGGAAACCATTAGTTCAACTGATCCACTGACAACTGAGAGTTGAGTGATAAAAGTTGTATGTCTAATGAATGACTGTTGTATTTGTTTGTGCTTTTATTTATTGAACTGGGAGCTGTAAACTGAATTGCCCACATGGGATAAATAAAGTTTTCTGAACTGAACTGAAGTGAACTGTTTTGACTTTTAGAAAGTCAATTCACACACCCCATAAAGTGAGCAGAGTAAGGAGTATTTGTAATGAATCACCTTTTGGTCAAAATAACTAAATCAGCACACATTTGTATTCATGTTTAGGTTTAACACGATTACATCTTTTTCATTACTGTGTTTTTCAAGCTCTATACACACATAAAAAATACTGACAGGTAATAAGAATAACATTGATCATCTTGTTACAATAATGTTCTGCAGGGAAACCATTTGGCCAGTTGACGTGCTACCCCCACCTGAACACCACTGCAGACTTAGAACCACCCCCACCTCCAGGGAGTAACATTAGGGGGTGTACTTAGTCTGCAACTGTGTTTGGGTAGGTGAAGCATGTCGAGTAGCATCCACATGAATACCAGGACCAAAGGTTTACCAGCAGAACATTGGATTGTAACAAGATGATCAATGTTATTCACATCAGCTGTTAGTGGTTGGAATGCTTTGGGTGATCAGTGTATACAGCTGTTATTCTGTCAACAATATATTTTTTATACATTTCTGTTGTGACAGCAGAGCTGTGCAATGGCAACACCAGACAAATAAAACCTGGAACTATAAATAACATTCAGTATTCAATTGAAAATAGTTAATTTACACATCCCAAATTTAAAAAAAAAAAAAAAAAGTTTCCAAGCAAATGCTGAGAAGCCAAAAATTCTCTTGTTGTACACTGTAAATCTAAAGAAAGGTAAGTCTGACTTTTGTTTACACTAGTTCTTGTATAGTTTGAGATCATGGAGATTTTGCTAATGAGACTGAACGTTTCTTGTGATGACACACAGGAGTCTTGTAAAAATAGTATATCATTTGAATAAAGGCTAACTTTATGTTGTGAATCTTTAAGGGAAACCACCACCATGACCCCCCAAGAAAAAAACAAAACCAAACAAAACAAAAAACAAAAACAAAACAAAAAAAACCACTCATAGTTTTGTATGAGTCAATCAGTGACTCCTTCAGTCAAAAAAAAGTGGATATCCAGCAGTCAGATTCATCAAAGTGCCAGATATAGGAGTATCACATTATTTAGGAAGCATCATATGCAGAGTAATTCTCTCTTTGTGTGTTAAGACCTGTCTGCTGTACTGTCTGATTGTTAACCACACCTTTAAGGACTTAGGTGCAGCTTGTTTTTTTAAGGATTAAAAAATTCCACAGGACCCTGTGTGGAGCTACAGCCTAAGCCAGCTGCTGACTACAGGGTGGAGTCTCTGAAATTCTCCTCCAGTCTGAGTCCTTTCTCAGTGGACACCTGAAAAGAGACAGGAAGACAGGAGGGAGACAAGAGAGAAAGATTAGGACTGTCCACAGTGAAAGTACATGCTGATCATCAGTCCACTGGTTGGAGAAAATGACATATCTCTGTTTATATCTATCCTAAGCAGTTTTAGACTGTCTGATAAATCAGCACTGCAACAACCACAGCAACTGTTGTGGTCTGACTTCCTGACGTCTTCAAGTTTGTTCCAACTCAGTCTCACTGGTTTTAAGGTGAACATACAGCTGTGTCATCAGCAGTGCTACTTTCAAAATGTAATACATTACACACTACTGATTACCTTCATTTGAAAGTAATAAGTTACTTTCTAATAGTACTTTCTGTAAATGTGTTACTGAGTAATGTGTTACTGATTACAGCACTTTTGTGATGCTATCGCCAAAATATTCTCGGAAGTACAACTAGGCATTATATAACCCTAATTCCCCAAAAGTTGAGATGCTGAATAAAATGTTAAAAAAAAAAGAACACAATGATTTACAAATCCTTTTTTTAAAATCTATATTTAATTGAGTACAAAGACAACATATTTAATGCTCAAGCTGATGAACTTTCTTTTGTTTTTTTAAATACACTCATTCTATATTTGAGCATGTTTACCACTGTGTGAAATCACCTTTTTTATAAAGATACTCAGTAAGTCTTTGGGAGCTGAGGACACTAATTGTTGAAGTTTTGAAAATGACATTCTTTCCCATTCTACTGATTTTTAGGGGTTCAAGCCCAAAGGGCTGAAACCCTATTGTTTTAGTCCTGTTTTATAATTAGGGGTTCAAGCCTGAAGAGCTGAAACCCTATTGTTTATATCCTGTTTTATTAGGGGTTCAAGCCTGAAGGGCTGAAACCCTGTTGTTTTTGTCCAGTTTTACTATCATTATTTAGGGATATTTTTTTTTTTTTGCAGATTCCCGTGAGATGGTACATCACAGAGACATGAAATTTTCACCCACAGATACAAAAAATGGGTGTGGGATAATACAAATCAGACCATAAATCAGAAATTGATTGTCCAATCATTACAAAACTTTAAGGGTATGTAAAATAATAACCATGAACCACGTGTCTTAAATGATCTTGAAAGCTGTCGATAGGGGGCACCCCCTGTTCCAAACAAGTGCAATTACCTTTAGCAAAATTTGGCCATACATCAATGAGGGTTTGTTCGAACATCAACAAACTCAGTGGATGTTTTTAACTAAGCCATTAAAGCATGTCCCCAAAGTGTTCCTGCAGTTGACCAACAGGAGGAGACACAGTTTCCAAAGAAGAGCATGGCCCGGTAGAAATTTGGACATAAATGAGTGAGCATCTGTCTGATTGTCATAAAACCTGTTGTTTATCTTTATGTTTCTCTTTTTGACACAGGTGTCCTAAACTGTCAAAGGTCTTGATCTTACCCAGCTTTCAACTTCCATGATAGCTTGAACCCCGTAATTGTCGCTTGCGGCTAAATTTGTTAGAAGTAGTTGTATGAATAAAATCCTAACACTAAGTCCCTATAATTAGCTGACCTGATCTCAACTATTTAAAAAGACAGAACTTAGGGTGATGTATTTTGAGTTGTTTTTCCTCTTAAAAATACTTCATTTGAGTGTACGGTGACTGATTAAAATATGCTGGTCTTTCTTTAAACAACAACAACGAAAACCCCATTACATCATGTTCACATTGGAAATGGAAGCACCCAGATACATCAGTCGTCATGCAGCCGCCTGTCAGCAGTTGCCTAGCCGTTCATACCAGAAACACATTCCCTCTGAGTGATCGATTCTGTTCCTCTGCTCTGTTCTAGTCTCATGCTCTGTCTTTGTCCACTTGTGTGTATGTGTGTGTGTGTTTCTCTCATCTCATCTCTCTTGCTCGCTGTTTTGATGTGTGGATGCACTGGATGCATATTTGATCATTTATCATAATCAGAACATTTCTATCATATCTAACATATCCTTTATATTATTCCTAACATATCCTTTATATTATTATCATTATTATTATTATTATTATACACACAAATCATGGTAGACTGTTAGTACAGTGTGTAATACGACGTTAACACGTGCAGAAGAATAAAGGCATTTGTTTTGATGGATGAGCCATGTGTTACTTTGCAAAACCTTGTTGGTAAAATCACAACACTAAAATGATGAATCAAACAATGCAAATGTTGGTAGTTTTCATTTATTTAGATGAAATCAAACGCAGTAACGTGGCTCCATCTCTGCTGAATGCATGCACGCCCCCTGCGGCCAGGGGATACACTTCCTGTCGGGGAGAAGTACCTTGGCACGACAACTGAAATGCCGCAAAGTATGTCGATTTTCTGTAGCGCTGCCAACTTCCTTGCGGCTCCCATTTTAACCAGTTGAGTTGGTCAGTCAGGATGCCTGGGCACACAATCTGCTCCACAGTGCGAGCGTTTCACTCGCATTTGCGACTACAAATAGGTGTGTGCAAAGTGTAAAAAATATTTAGGGGCACATGTGCGCATAAAAAAATCAGCCGAAGCAGCCTATATTTTTGTCAATAAAAAAATATGATACTCTAACCGCAAATGTTGGAGGAACTCCAGCCGCCTTCCCTCTTCCCTCTTCCCCGTGTGACACGGTTATGGGCGGTTTTCCAAGCCACTGTCGGCCCAATGAATATAAGTCCCACTGTCTGCAGGGTGGAAATAAGTCAAAGTGTGGAGGAGGCAGGGACGGTTTTTGCTACGGGCAATGTGGGCAAACGCCCAGGGCGCAATCTATGTGAGGGCGCCCTCCAAAAACAAACAAACAAACAAAAAAAAAAACTCGCCACTTTTCTAGACTACCGCTCACTGTCTCCGGGTCCGCCGCAGGTCGCTTCCAGGAGGAAACGATTTACGGCACTCAGACAGCACACGTCATCTTACCTAGCTGCTTACATTTATAGTGACTCTTATAAATAGTCGCTATTCCTCCTCCTCAACCCGACATCCGCAGGGAGTTAAAATAGCAGCAATCATCGGGTAAAAGTTTTGTGAAAGCACTGGACTCACCAACAGTCAGCCATGTCTCAGTCACACAGAGAAAATCCAGTGCTCGGGAAGTCAGGAAATCCTTCAGGATAAACGTGTTGTTCACTAGCGATCTAGCATTTACCTGCTCAATCCTGGCAGGAGCCGGCGGGTCCACGGCGTTAGCTGTCCAGGGAGCCACACACAGGTTGCACAGATTCACCCCGTGCCAGCAGTGACGACGAGAGCAGGGGCCACGGGGCTGGAACACCTCATCCGGGCCGAAGACAGGTACCAGCCAGGTGTCGACAGGGTCCAGCGATTGCTGAGAAATAAAGAGGCAAGGCAAACAGGCCTTCAGCCTTACCAGCCGACCACTGCGTTTACCCCGGCGGTGGTGGCGCTTACGCTGGAGAAGTGGAGCTGGGGCGCGGCAGAGGTGAGCAGGGATCCCCGATAGGAGCGGGGGCAAAGTTTTCCCGTCTTGTTGTTTCATGCATCCCCAAAACAAACACATGCACGAGCCAGGTAAGAGTCTTTGCGACAATACACGCTAGAGCTCATGGGAAATGTAGGCTTCATTCCGGCAAAGCACTACGGCTTTTGTCCACAGGGTCGCCAAAATCAACTCAAAATGAAAGTTCCTTGTAGGGGCTTTAAGTGTTTAAATCCCACTGACATTTCTGAAGGCTCACAATCATTTAGGTGGGCTCGAAAGTACTGTAAATGAATTTGATGTTCACTCTATGTGCAACAGTACTGAGCTCTGTTACAATACTGCCAGATAAACTGCAGCTCAGCTCATTAACATCTCAAGTCTGAAGAAAATGCCTGTGACACAAAAGTCCTGTTTCCACTGTTGGGACCTCAGCCACGTGTTTTAAACAATAGAGAGGCCTTCACAAAACCAGTGAGTCTGAGAACAAAGGAAACGCACCAGGCCCCCATCGGTCCAGTAACTGTCAAAGGTGTAAATCACTTCCAAAATTCAAAATCTTGCTCCCTATTGGGCGACAGCAGCCAGGCAAAATTCCCTCTGATGTCACCGAGACTTTACGGGCCGTTTCATAGTCGCCGCAAAGGCACGCAGACGCTAACGCATCAAGACGCACTGGCCGCCATTATGTGTGCTTGAGTCCATTTTTTTGATACGCGACACGCGTGTAATACCGTGCCTTGCCAGCGGGAGTGATAATGCAAGAAGCCACATACTTGAAATTAACCACTTTTTGTTATTCACAGAAGAAGCAGGTATGAAATATGGTGGGCGAGGAGGAAAAATTGTGAGAACTTGTATGGGCACACCCCCATTTGTATGACTGTTCTAGTGCCCTGCACTCTAATAAAATAGCAGTAGAAAATGCGTAGAAAGAGATAGTGATGGCAATGGGAAAGGGCATAAAAAAAAGTAAAAAAAGATTGGAAAAACGTGAGGGGCAAATTCGGACGTGCACACAAGAAGTGGAAGAAGGCTTGCAAAAGTGGTGCGGGGCAGATCAATCAATGAATCAATCAATTTTATTTATAAAGCCCAATATCACAAATCACAATCTGCCTCACAGGGCTTTACAGCATACGACATCCCTCTGTCCTTAGGACCCTCACAGTGGATAAGAAAAAACTCCCCCCGAAAAAACCTTTAACAGGGGAAAAAAAAAACGGTAGAAACCTCAGGAAGAGCAACTGAGGAGGGATCCCTCTTCCAGGACGGACAGACGTGCAATAGATGTCGTACAGAACAGATCAGCATAATAAATTAACAGTAATCCGTATGACACAATGAGACAGAAAGAGAGAGAGACAGAGAGAGAGACAGAGACAGACGATAATGACAGTAGTTTACAGCAATATTAATGAAAGTAATAATTATTATTATAATTATAGTTCTGGTTACTGTGGTACAATATGCTGCTCACTGCTGCTCACTGCTGCTCACCCACCTCCACCCTCCTCCACTACACATTGCACCACACACACTTCTCCCTCAGCAGCACCTTCTCTGCAACCGGAAACACAGGACATTCACACCATAAAAACTATCATTACACTTAGAAAGTTGAAACGCAGGAATGTTTTTAGACCTAACCGTGTTTTTAACATCCATTTGAAAAGTCACGAAGAGCGCACGTTCAGCATAAACATTAAAATGGCAGTGCTGAACGTGCACTCCCTTTTAAACAAATCTTTTATCATAAATGATTTAATTTTAGACAATAACCTAGACAGTATTCTCCTTACAGAGACATGGCTTGGCACCGACGCACCTGTTGTTCTCACCGAGGCTTCCCCACCAAATTTTAACTTTTTATACTCTATTAGGGGAGGTAAAAGAGGAGGCGGAACTGCATCAGTAACAAAAACCACAATGTCCTCAAATGAAGTTTCTTTTAGCAGTTACACGTCATTTGAGCATCATGCCTTTGTTTTTAGCAGCCCTCCTATCCTTTGCATAACGGTTTACAGACCACCCCAGTACTCCACTTCTTTTATCAGTGATTTCTCTGAATTATTATCAATCATTCACTCCACCTACAACAGGATTTTAATAACTGGTGATTTTAATCTACACATTGACAACACCTCGGACCCAGTATCCAGAGAATTTTTAAACCTCTTAAACTGTTTAGATTTTAAACAACATATCACACAGCTGACCCACAGCAGAGGGCACACCCTGGACCTGGTCATAACCTATGGCCTGTCCGTGGGTGTGTCCTCTGTTGTGGATCTGGCTGTGTCCGACCACTTTTGTGTGTTTTTTAACATCACCAGTTTTAACCAATAGGAGGCCCCGGTGAGAACAGTGAGGAAACGCTACCTAACTTCTGAAGTGGCTACAAATTTTATCCAGATTTTACAGAGCACTCCTGCTGAAATTTTACCTGCACCCTGTGATTTTATTGTGGACAATTTTAACAACAAACTCAAGTCAACGCTGGACTCAGTGGCTCCACTTTTAATCAAAACAATTAGAACAAAACCTACTCCCCCATGGAGAAATCAGGAAATCAAACAACTGAAAAGATACTGCAGGAGTGCTGAGAGAAGGTGGAGAAAATCAAACCTAACAGTCCACTATGAAATATTACGTCAACATCTCAAAACCTACAATAACGCAGTCAAACAGGCAAGAATTTCCCACTTCAAAAAACTAATCTCTGACAATAAAAACAATCCCAAATTCCTCTTCTCCACAACTGATATTTTAACAGATCACCTAAGACAACAACCAATGCCCTTTGTGAGGACTCTGCAGACCACTTCAGAAGTAAAATCAATGACATCAGATCCAGTCTCTTATCTCAACAGATTTTAACTGTCGACACACCTGGATCATTGCTTTTACCTGAGGAAACACTGGAGAGTTTTGCCCTGGTTGATGCGAGGACACTTGGTCGAGTTTTCTCCCAAGTAAAGCCCACAACCTGCCTTTTAGACCCAATTCCCACACCGTTTTTTAAAACATTTTATGGATTCTTTGAGGAACAGCTACTGTACACGGTGAATTGCTCTCTTCAGACAGGTGTCTTCCCGGCCTCCTTGAAAACAGCGGTGGTGAAGCCCCTTCTGAAGAAGAGCAATTTAGAACCCAACATTCTTAATAATTATTGACCTGTATCCAACTTACCATTTTTAAGCAAAATTTTAGAAAAACTGGTTTTTAACCAAGTAAATGATTTTTTAAATACAAATAACACTTTAGAGAAGTATCAGTCTGGTTTTAGGATGAACCACAGTACCGAGACAGCCCTTTTAAAGATTTTAAACGACATCAGGTGCAATTTAGATAACCATAAACTCACAGTCTTGGTACTACTGGACCTAACCGCCGCCTTCGATACAGTAGTCCATCACATTTTATTAAATAGACTGAGGCACCTGGTCGGCCTCTCTGGTACTGTTTTTAACTGGTTCGTCTCTTACCTTACTGATCGACACTTCTTTGTAAGTATGGATGCATGTTCCTCAGGAACCCATGAGATAAAGTGTGGGGTCCCCCAGGGGTCAATTTTAGGTCCAACTCTTTTTAATCTCTACATGCTTCCTCTGGGGGACGTCATCAGGAGGCACGGCATCAGCTTTCATAGTTATGCTGATGATACGCAACTGTACATCGCCGTGTCTCCTGATGACACAGGGCCAATTGATGCCCTTCTTAACTGCATTTTAGATATAAAGTCATGGATGGCAGCGAACTTCCTGCAGCTCAACCAGGACAAAACAGAGGTTTTAGTCATTGGTCCTGAAGGCCAGAGTGAGAAACTTTTACCAAAACTACAGGATTTTAAACCAACACAATCTGTAAAAAATCAGTGTGATTTCTGACTCTGAGCTCTGTTTTATTCCACATATTAGAAACATAACAAAGGCAAGATTCTACCACCTTAAGAATATAGCCAGAGTACGCCCTTTTCTTTCTCAGGCCAGCACGGAGGTGCTGATGCATGCTTTTATCTCCTGTAGGTTAGATTATTGTAATGCCCTGCTCTCTGGTCTTCCCAAAAAGAGTATCTCAAATCTACAATTATTACAGAATTCAGCTACACGAGTGCTGACGAGGACCAGAGGGCGGGAGCACATTACACCAGTTTTAAAATTGCTGCATTGGCTCCCTGTGCGCTTCAGGATCGATTTTAAGGTTCTTTTATTAGTTTTTAAATGTCTTAACGGTCTTGGGCCTTCTTATTTATCTGACCTGCTTTTACCATATCAACCCTCATGGACCCTGAGGTCCTCCGGCACCGGCCTTTTAACCATACCACAAGTTAGGACTAGAACACACGGGGAGGCGGCATTTAATTATTATGGCCCCCGATTGTGGGACAGCCTGCCGGAGAACCTCAGAGCTGCAGAGACTGTTGATGTTTTTAAAAAGAGGCTCAAGACTCATCTTTTTAATCAGGCCTTTAACTGATCTCTTTATTTATCTATTTTAAATTCCTCTTATAACCGATTTATCCATCTATTATCTATTTTTTATTTATTTTTTATATTCTTACCCTTCCTCTTTTTACGTTCTTATCTCATTTAACCTTTATCTTTTGTTATTTTAGTTAGCCTGTAGGTTTTAGTTTTGATGCATTTTATGTCTCTGTTTTAGATCATTCTTACCTAGCTACTAACTCAATTTTATGAGCTAAATAGCTTTTTGTTGGGTGGGAGGGTTGGGTTTTCTCTTTTCTTTTTGTTTTCTGTTTGGATCTTTGTTGTTTTTAACCTCTGTGAGGCACTTTGTGTTACTGTTGTATGAAAAGTGCCATATAAATAAAGTTGATTTGATTTGATTTGATTTGAATGTGCATCATGAAGAGGGTTTGAATCATTTGATTGATTAAAAAAAAGTTGTTCACCTGACCTCAACACCATTTCCAGAGTCTACATATAAGTTTTCAAGTAAATCTGACCTTCTCCGAATAAGTAATAGTTAATTAATCATATTGATTAAAATAAAATTATTACTAATTATTATTTGGTAGATTAAATTTTCCTACTAACAATCAAGAGTTATTATTACTCAGTTTTTATAGGTAATTAGTTGTGTAATGTATTCAGAAAAGTTAAGTAGATTTTACCTAATTTGTTTTAGTGTTTCATAACTGTTGAGTTTATTCTTACCTCGAAAAAGGGATGAAATTTACCCAAATAAAATTTGTGCTAATTGTTACCTCAGGTTTATTGGGTAAATTCTATAGGTTGTTTTTTACAGTGTAAGTAAATGTATTTCATTACTTTCCGCCATTTCTCTCTACTAAAAATATGTATTTCTCTACTCTATCAAACTAGCTATGAGTTCAATACTACAGCTTTGTTCCAAAAATCCAATCAGAAACACTTTGTTCGTGCTTATCGAAACAGGTCATCTCGAAATATTTCACTGTTGAAAACTTATTGGTCACAAAAAGTAGCCTGTGGTTTGGTGCTGCTTACTGATGAGATCAACACAGAAGTACTCTACATCATGGGCATCGCCTGGTCTGGGCATTTTGGGCTAGATTTTTCTTTAGCTCTGGTTAATCGAGACTAAAGAAGATGGCAGTGTTGTAAGTCTATATTTAATGAATAGAGATGAAATGAGAGCAGTATGGTGGCCGCAAAGATGTTACATAACAGAGCCCAGCAGCCTTCCAGACTGGGAGCGTATGCTGTACTGCAGCTGTCCTGGACTGAAAAGCTTGGGGACAAATTCAATTTGTAGCCAGCAAGGATGAGAAGTAAGGGTGAGAACTAAGGGTGTTTGTGATGCATGCTGCCTGCACAAGTACTGGTTACTAAACTCCTTTTCTCGAGCTTTCTCCTGGCCAGGGCTGTACATTAACTTTTTTTGCACATAGCCCTGGTGCAACAGAGGTTGAAACTTTATAGCACAGGCCACAAAATTGTAGCAAAAGTATAAAAGTATCAGGTAAGTCTATTGCAGTTTAAACTATTCAAATTCAGTGTTATGGGGAGTTTAAGTCATTTTCTATGATCTGCAAATGAATTTAGCACTAAAAAAAAAGGTAGACATTGTTTAAATTATCGTAAATAAGTAGGCCCAATTCCAATCTGGCCCCTAAAGACTCAAGCCCTGAACCCTCACTGACTTAACTGACGTCAGCTGTAAGTGATTGAGTGTGAGAGTCTGAAAGGGCTCCGGATGCTATAAACAGGAATGGGACAGCACTTATCCCCCTCTCTACAAAATGTTGTTGACACTGGCGGCTCTGGGCGTGATCATTTATCGGTTATTGTCAGCACGCACGTGTGAGGGATAGACTCCCTGATCAGTCAATCCTTATCCAAGCACTTGCGTTGCAAAATGGGCAAGAGGTAAGTTTGAAATAATGAATTTACTGTGTTTTTACCATATGCATGTTTTTTCTAAACTAGTTTCAAAAGTGTTGTAAGTGATATAGTGATATCTATCTTTTATATATATATATATATATATACATATATATATATATATATATATATATATATATATATATATATATATATATATATATATATATATATATTTATATATATATACATATATGTATATATATATATCTATATCGTTACCATTTGCAGATCTGCCGACCGTGTTTATTTGGGACAGCCCTCACACACCCACGCACTTCACATAAACGCGCCTCTAAGTCAGTGAGTCTGTAAGGGATCAGATTGGAATTGGGCTGTAGATTCACCTCACACAAGAGGGCTGAATTGCTTATTCTTCTTTTAAATAAGTCTTCATTTGAAGTGTTACAAACAATGCATTTCACCCATGGCTTCATCAGGTTTGTTTTAATTATCTCCAGGCTATTCATTTATTAGTATTCGTATTAATATTCATGCACATAGAACAGCCACAGGAAGTAAAGGTGGTGAGAAATATATCACAGACTGGACTCTAAACAGGGAAAAACAGAATGACGGCGGAATGGATGAAATGCGGTTTGATTGTGCATCGGCAGGTCGCGTCAGAAGGGGTCAGTTGAGGTGGTTCGGGCATCTGACTAGGATGCCTCCTGGGCACCTTCCGCTGGAGGTGTCCCGGGCACGTCCCACTGGCGAGAGGCCCTGGGGCAGACCCAGAACACGCTGGAGGGATTACATATCTCGTCTGGCCTGGGAACGCCTTGGGGTTCCCCAGGAGGAGCTGGAAGGCTTTGCCGGGGAGAGGGATGTCTGGGGTGCTTTGCTTGCCCTGCTGCCCCTGCGACCCGGCCCCAGATAAGCGGATAAAAATGGATGGATGGATGGATCGGCAGGTCAGTGTAATATAATGTTACAGGTCTGGTGTATGAAATGTCTGTATCATCACAGCGCTGCTGCATTTTTATTGACAAAATTGTTGTCCGCATCCAGGTGCCACCTCACTGTCACACAGTGTGAACTACCAAGCAGAATAGCAATGCATGACTGATTGACCTCAGACACACTCGCATTAAACAAAGCGCTTCTGTCTCTGGCACATGCAGCACAATGCTGTATAGCACTGGTGCTACAGTGGGAATGTGTTTCATCACACAGACCAGTTTTTGCTAAGTGCGTGGGACATATGTACAACCCTGCCACTGTACACTGTACAACCCTGCCCCTGGCTAACCAGTTTGGAGGACCATTTGCAACTGTTTGACTGAATGTTGTAATAAATACTACTTTATATTTAATTAGGCGAAAAAAATCCACAGTAATGGTGACTGCCTGTATGGGTAATTTAGAGGAAAGTCAGAGATTAACCTGTAATCTGAGTCAAACTAAAAGTTTTTTATTAAGACTGTGGATTTCTGTACTTCTACCTCTATGTCATTTCCTTCTGTACTTGTGTTTGGATTTTCTGGATTGCAGCTACTCTTCACAACATATATCAGTTAGGTAGTTTTACCAATGCCGAGTTCACTGGGAGCAAACAATACCATCAGCATATCATTTGGGGAGACGCAGGGCCAAACTCCATTAATAATTAATTGTTATTCTCTGAAAAGATGCTGACTGCGACTCATGGGATCTGGAGACCAGGATATGAAGTCAAAACTCAATTAAGCAAAAGATAAAATTTATGTGCTAAATTTTTAAATGATAATTCATTATAAGAACTGCTCATTCTTAGTAATTTTATACTGATTATGATTTGTAAACTCTGTAAAAGGACTTGCGGAAAGCAGGGCTTGTCTCAGGCTGTGCTCAGCAGAGAGGGAGAACTGCTGACCCGAGCTGGGGACATCATTTGGCGGTGGAAGGAGCACTTTGAGAACCTCCTGAACCCAGCCATCACGTCACGTCCACTGATCAGGATGCCTCCTGGGCGCCTCCCGCTGGAGGTGTTCCGGGCACGTCCCACTGGTAGGAGGCCCCGGGGCAGACCCAGAACACGCTGAAGGGATTACATATCTTGTCTGGCCTGGGAACGCTTTGCAGTCCCCCAGGAGGAGCTGGAAAGTGTCGCTGGAGGAGAGGGATGTCTGGCGTGCTCTGCTTGGCCTGCTGCCCCCGTGACCCGGCCCCGGATAAGCGGACGAAAATGGATGGATGGATGGATGGATGATTTTTAAAGACTGGTTTAACTTTGTAATTATTTCAAGAACCTGAACTTTTGATTTTTAAAATACAAATAATGTGAGCATGAATTTAAACACCCCACTGTCGTTCACTTATTTTTCCTTTTATGATACAGCTATAAGGGAAGTATCTCGTGGGCTTAGTGACTTGACTTCACAGTGAGCTGAATGTATTTTTATTTCTTTCAATTTGTAAAAGACAGTAGGAACTTATGACATGTCTTTCATTCAGAATACCCCCCCCCCCCAAAAGTTTGGACACACCTTCTCATTCAATGCGTTTTCTTTATTTTCATGACTATTTACATTGTAGATTCTCACTGAAGGCATCAAAACTATGAATGAACACATGTGGAGTTATGTACTTAACAAAAAAAGGTGAAATAACTGAAAACATGTTTTATATTCTAGTTTCTTCAAAATAGCCACCCTTTGCTCTGATTACTGCTTTGCACACTCTTGGCATTCTCTCCATGAGCTTCAAGAGGTAGTCACCTGAAATGGTTTTCCAACAGTCTTGAAGGAGTTCCCAAAGGTGTTTAGCACTTGTTGGCCCCTTTGCCTTCACTCTGCGGTACAGCTCACCCCAAACCATCTCGATTGGGTTCAGGTCCGGTGATTGTGGAGGCCAGGTCATCTGCCGCAGCACTCCATCACTCTCCTTCTTGGTCAAATAGCCCTTACACAGCCTGGAGGTGTGTTTGGGGTCATTGTCCTGTTGAAAAATAAATGATCGTCCAACTAAACGCAAACCGGATGGGATGGCATGTCGCTGCAGGATGCTGTGGTAGCCATGCTGGTTCAGTGTGCCTTCAATTTTGAATAAATCCCCAACAGTGTCACCAGCAAAACACCCCCACACCATCACACCTCCTCCTCCATGCTTCACAGTGGGAACCGGGCATGTGGAATCCATCCGTTCACCTTTTCTGCGTCTCACAAAGACACAGCGCTTGGAAGCAAAGATCTCAAATTTAGACTCATCAGGCCAAAGCACAGATTTCCACTGGTCTAATGTCCATTCCTTGTGTTTCTTGGCCCAAACAAATCTCTTCTGCTTGTTGCCTCTCCTTAGCAGTGGTTTCCTAGCACCTATTTGACCATGAAGGCCTGATTCGCGCAGTCTCCTCTTAACAGTTGTTCTAGAGATGGGTCTGCTGCTAGAACTCTGTGTGGCATTCATCTGGTCTCTGATCTGAGCTGCTGTTAACTTGCGATTTCTGAGGCTGGTGACTCGGATGAACTTATCCTCAGAAGCAGAGGTGACTCTTGGTCTTCCTTTCCTGGGTCGGTCCTCATGTGTGCCAGTTTCGTTGTAGCGCTTGATGGTTTTTGCGACTCCACTTGGGGACACATTTAAAGTTTTTGCAATTTTCCGGACTGACTGACCTTCATTTCTTAAAGTAATGATGGCCACTCGTTTTTCTTTAGTTAGCTGATTGGTTCTTGCCATAGTATGAATTTTAACAGTTGTCCAATAGGGCTGTCGGCTGTGTATTAACCTGACTTCTGCACAACACAACTGATGGTCCCAACCCCATTGATAAAGCAAGAAATTCCACTAATTAACCCTGATAAGGCACACCTGTGAAGTGGAAACCATTTCAGGTGACTACCTCTTGAAGCTCATGGAGAGAATGCCAAGAGTGTGCAAAGCAGTAATCAGAGCAAAGGGTGGCTATTTTGAAGAAACTAGAATATAAAACATGTTTTCAGTTATTTCACCTTTTTTTGTTAAGTACATAACTCCACATGTGTTCATTCATAGTTTTGATGCCTTCAGTGAGAATCTACAATGTAAATAGTCATGAAAATAAAGAAAACGCATTGAATGAGAAGGTGTGTCCAAACTTTCGGCCTGTACTGTACCTTTAACTAGCTACAGCTAAAGTCTGTACCGTCTGTAAATTTGCTCTTTAAAGTGAATAAGCACGAACCACAAAAAAAAAAAAAAAAAGAAAAAAAGGGAGAAAGAAAAAAAAAATTCAGATGCGCAAATAATGCAAGGCAAAAATTGCACTGAGTTTGCTCAGAACCTTCAGCGAGCTGGCTATATGTTTGTGTCAGTGTTAAGAATATACCTGGAATTACAGGCTCCTGGTGTCTCCCAGTTTAGGCAGGTAGGTGCTTCCATGTGCTGACAAAGGCAGTGGGGATCAGTGAATAAGGCACAGTAGTGATGGAGCTCCAACTATCTGATGTGGGGTCATAACAGTCCAGTGTTTTACACCTCTGCGTCCCAAAATAACCTCCGACCACATACAGTTTATTTCCTGAGGCCACGGCATGGCAACTCATCCGTTTGGATGTCATGTCGCCCACCCGAGTCCACTGATTGGTTTCACAGTCAAAGCGATAAGCAGAGGCAGCAGTGAATTCAGTGTCACCACCCATAATGAAGATCTGGCTCCCTAAGACAGCAGCCGCTGTGTAGCGCCAAGGCTGAGGGCACTCAGCTGCAATATTCCAGCGGTTCCCCACAGGGTCATAGCATTGGACCTAGACATTTAGAAAACACAGGACGTTTGACAGGTGTTAGTCCGTGCAATCATTGATTTTGTTCAGGTGCAACACTAAAATTGATTATAGTGTTGACGCCCTATCTTACTCCCAGTGGAAAGTGGGACAAAGGGGTGCACAGTGCAGCACAACTGCCACTGCTAGTTCCAGACTGACCATCATTACTGAGGAAAATATGAATGGCATTCTGTAAAATGTGAGTATAGAGATCAGAGCAGAGCTGCTGTCAGACTCCCCGTTAAGAGACACTGTGCACACTTACACACAAGGAGCAGTGAAGCTTCATTGATTATTTTTGAAGCTAAAAGTTAAGTTTTGTTTCCTCTGTCAACTTTATAACTACAGTTTTTAGTTTTGCTGCTCTTACTGCTTTACTCTCAGCAGACAGCTGCTCGATTCAATAACTTGCTGAATTCACCATGTAAAAAGCAGTGAATTCATGTTAAGGCCAAAACACACATGTTTAATTAGGGACTAAATACAACTCCTTTGCCCCTAGCACCTTACTTTGTGCTGATTATGTGCTGTTTAACTAGCAACAGTGGAGCTGGACGAATCCTAAATGCACTTGTGCCATGCACTTTAGACTATGCACTATGGATCATTTAGATGGGGCGCTCATTTTAAGGCAGGGTCATTTCAGGCAATCATGGAATAGGTTGTGCTAATGAGTCCTATTATTTTGTTCTGTACATGTCTTACATTATAAAATCAACACATTCACAAGTGGTATACAGAACATTCTATGGCAGCAAGTTCTTCATTGTAACCTGTAAATCAGAAAAAAAAACATATTTTGCTATACTTTCAATATGGTGAAAGTATAGTATAAGTAATCAATTCACAAAGTGAATTGTGGAATATAAAGAACTGCCTTGTCAGTAATTGTCAAGAAGGTTAAAAATAGAAATCCACCAACCTTGGAGGCCTTGTCTCTATGTATGGTGGTCCCTCCAAAAACAAAGAGTTTGAGTTTGGCACTGACCACGGCTGCATTACTGACTCCATCTCTTAGGGGAGCCATCATAGTCCATTTATTACTGAGAGGGTCATACCGCTCAACCTAGGACAACATTACATAGTAACACTTACATACATGTCATCTTTGATTTCAAACAGAGATATGGCTTAGAGTTGAGTCAAAGGCAGACCAGCAGATATTTTACCTCATAACATTCACATTACACCCTGTATGTACTTGTGTACATGTACACACAATTAGGTTTTCATATTTGTTAATCATCATTTGTTAATAATTTGTTTCATTATGTTAATACATAAAAAACATTAATTCTGAGACAATTATCATGAAGATGTCAATACCTGTTTCAGGGAGACAGATGGAGACGCAGGAAAAACTCCCGCTATAGCTGTATGGCCTCCAACAACATAGAGGCTATTCTCCAACTCAGCTGAACCATGGCCAAACCTGGAGAAGAAAAGACCCACATTACAGTATGTGTGTGCATACTTAAGACAATATATGGGCTTGCTGATATGGATCTTTCATTAAACATTGTAGAGTGTGGTCTACCTCTGATATCACTGAGGAACTACTCTGACTGCAGCAGGTCAAAATATTTAAGTAGTCATTGATTTGATAAACCACATCTAACCAGACAAACTGCAGTCACTGCCAAAGCGAGGTTATTCAAGTGGCACTGCAGCCAACAATCATTTTATAGTAGAGATATTTAGCAGGCCAGCCATGAACTGATACATATGTGATCAAGTGGGGGCTAACCCCAACCCAAGTAATTACTAAGGCTATAAATCACAAGTTTCAGCATATTATTATCAAATTAATTGACTCCAATAACACACAAAACATGGCTTGACAACAAGAACGTTGGTGGCTGTGGCTCAGTAGGTAGAGCGGGTCGTTCACTAATCAAAAGATCAGCAGTTCAATCCCCGGCTCCTCCAATCCACACGTCAAAGATACTGAACCCCAAATTGCATCCAATGGCTGTTCCATTGTTGTGTGAGTGTATTTAAAAACTGAGTAGCAGATGGCACCTTGTATGGTAGCCTTAACCACCAGTGTATGAATGTGTGGGTAAAAAGCGCTTTGAGTGGTTGGATGACTAGAAAGGTGCTATACAAGTGCAGGTCCATTTACACATTTAATTTACTCTTGGTACCAAACCTTACCATTATCGGTCTTGTAGAAGTAAGAAGAGTACTTCCTCTCTTATGCCAAACCCACCAAACATCTGATGTCGACTGGACCGCCAGATCAGGTCCATATCGCGTCGGTCAGTCCAGGACCATATCTGTACGTCTACATGACCTCCGTAATAGGTTGTGCATCTGAACGTTGATATGACGTTCAATATTTGAACGCTGTAGTCGATTCTTTTCTGCACACCACATGAAATTTTAAAACAGCCTCTGTAATCAAACCTTAACACATGTGGACTCCCAATACATTTGTAATGTATGTGTGTGTGTGTGTGCGTGTGCATGCCTGTGTGTGTGCGGTATTAGCACAGCAGCAACGGTTGCTACCTGCTGGGTGTTCTGTGCAAGCGCGAACCCGCCAAATTTGAATTTACGTAGCCGTTATAGTTTATTTTTAGCTGCCTGCAGTTGGTCGGAGTCGCAGACATAGACAGAGAGAGAGGTTGAATTGATCGGTAAGTAGCTATATTTAGCACAGTACCTTTTATTTCATGTTAGCAATACAAATCTTTTTAATGTCTACTTTTCCTGTGAACTTTTACTGTGTTCATGATTGTCGTCTGAGAATATCTCCAGCTTTGCTTTTAGTCAGGGCCAATTTCAATGACCGATAGCTAGCTAGCTAACGTTAGCGTCAAAGTTACTATCAGACAGTTTGCATTCTTTGTGCCATTTTGAACCTGATCTCACAGAAATACGTGAAATGACCACGACCTCTTTGGTGGCAGCACGTATCTAGATGCAGTGTAATAACTAGTTCGGCTTCACTAGAAATTAGATATATTCAGTAGATCTATCTTTTTACGATCCTATTTTACAACAAGCTGCAAACAAACCTACTATCCCCAAAACGCTGTTTCTAGCGTATTAGCTAAAATATCGAAAATTAGCCGACATCTTTACTTTTTCTTAACATAGTTCATCTAGGTGTAGTGTAATAACTAGTTCAGCTTTACTAGATATTAGATATATTCAGTAGATCTATCTTTTTACGACCCTATTTTACAAGCCGCAAACAAACCTACTGTCCCAAAAACGCCGTTTCTAGCGTATTAGCTAAAATATCGAAAATTAGCCGACATCTTTACTTTTTCTTAACATAGTTCATCTAGATGCAGTGTCATAACTAGTTCAGCTTTACTAAATATTAGATATACTGGGTAGATATATTTTTTACAACCCTATTTAGAACCGTACTTTGCAAATGAGAAGAACTACAACTATGTTGGGACTGCATGGTGCGGTCCCAGGGAATTGTAGTTTTTAAAAAATATAAGTGTTTTTTCTTAGATTTGGAAGTTGTAAATACTGAATTGAGAGTACACTGTGGACTTTAAGGGGGTGGTAAACACACTTGTGTAATCAGATTTTAAATATCTAATTTCTAAATGGGTGAAAATTTATTTTATCAATTTTATTAATTTTTATTTTATTATTTTTTGTCAGTATGGAGAAGCTGCTTTGACAGCAGCGCCGCCTAGTGTTGAAATTAAGTATCATACAGTGAGATAACATATTTTGTCTTCCAACTTTTTCAGGGGCTGTACTGAAAACATTTAAAGAGGGGACTGAGGATGCTGTCCGCAAACATGCTGGGGAACACCTTAAGCATGCGCCATCCAGAAAAACATATTAAACATACACAAGATAACATTAAACACAACACAACATTAAACATACACAACATTAAACATAGACAAAATAAGTTGAATTTGTGATTTGTGAGAGATGTGGATTTGTGAGAGACAACAATAAAGTGTATTTCATGGGAAAATAGGGACAAGGGGGACAACGCATTACATATACACATTACAATACACCCAAGATAATGGTATTTGTATGTTCTCACAATGGAAGACAACAATTGAAGTGTATTTTGAATGCTGTACTGAATATTTTCATTGAAACACAAGGTTGTAAATGGACCATAATTTGGCCAATATTTTAAATATTTTTGTACATAAAAATTACGTTCAAATTTGGTCCATATAAGACGTCGAGAGGACATCCATACCAACCATTTTTGGACAATATTTTAACCTTGTACAGACGTCCTGTAGCCGTCAAAACTAGACATCCAGAAGAGGTCCAAAAAAGACGTTGTAAAAACTTTCATTCTGCACCCGATGGAAACGTCATTTCTACGTCGGACCATGACATCTAAAAGACGTTGTCACAGCGTCGGTTTGCTCAGTGGGAAACGGATTAAAGCCTGTCTTTGTGAGCTTGTCGGGGGTGCAACTGTATCAACAGGAGAGCCCTTGCAAGCTTCCCTTCCATCAGCAGCAGAGCATTAAAAAAATGTAGATATTTTGGCTTGAATTTCACACATTTGCCCATCTTTGCGTTTTAGGAACTTGCTTCTATTGCACGTAACATAGTCAACTTCAGCAACGGTCACTTCACCTGTTTTTCCTCTCCTGTGCTCCTGTGTGTGTGTGTGTGTGTGTGTGTGGGAGAGAGAGAGAAAGAGAAAGAGAGAGAAAGACAAAGGTGGGTGTGGTGATCAAAGAGCCGTTTGGCCTACAGAACAAAATGGCTGACAACTGTGAGTGTGTGTATGTGTGTGTGTGTGTGTGTGTGTGTGTGTGTGTGTGTCAAAAACACAGTGAAAGACCTGCGGAAGCACAGAGAGGAGTCCATAAATGACAGCAAAACACAGTAAAGACGCTCATGCTGAGCTGGAATGAAACAAGTGTGAACAATTTTATGTTACTGCATAACACCAGAGAGGCTCCCAAATCATTGATTTCCCAAGGATGGATATAAAAGAAAAAAGAAGACTTTTTTCAGTCTGGCAGGCATTCCCTTTGACCTGGCAGCCCACCAGGGCTGTACAATTATAGAGAAAACACTGACTTGTTATTTCAGATAACTTCATGCATTATTAATAAATCAATCCTTGGGGCGTTGGTGGCTTAGTGGATAGAGTAGGTGCCCCATGTACAAGGCAGTTGCTGCAGTGGCCCGGGTTCGACTCCAGCCTGTGGCCCTTTGCTGCATGTCATTTCCCCTCTCTCTCTCCCCCTTTCACACTGATGCTGTCCTATCAATTAAAGGCAAAAACGCCAAAAAAATATCTTTAAAAAAATAAATCAATCCTCAAACTGCTTCCAGAAAAAACACAGTAGCTGGATAAGAACAAACAGGACTATTTTAGCTTGATGACAGTATATTAGCCACAATTAGTAAAGCTACAAATGATGAACAGGGCCCTCATAAACAAACAACAATGGATGACGAAACAAGAGACAGTTTTAATTTGATCCTCTCTTGGTTTCTTTCTGGCCAATATTTGGCAACTACATTACTTGTCAGAAACCTTAGCAAAATGTTATAACAGGTAGAAATTCAATCCCCTTTTGCTATTTCAGTGCACTATAGCAATTTAGCATTAAAAATGCTTGCATTTAGTGATGTCATGAAAAACGATACTCACGATACCTTTTGATTCCATGATGAAAAAACCTGGCGATATTCATCTTTTTGAAAAACCGGAAGAACCCATAACAGCGTAAGAATCGGTGCTATGACTCTTCCGGAACTGATGGGGGCAGTATACTCCATATGGCGTTACAGTCCATGCCTACATTCAGAGCGAGGGGATGATGAGAAAGAGGAGAGAGCTGCTGCCTGCTAAAGCTCACATTCAGAACCAGTCACGGCCACACTTTAGACCAGAAAATAGATCTGCTAGCAATATATGCAGTTTTAAACACCACTTTGTCTGTTTATTAATTGCTTTTAACTTGTTCCAAATTGCTTCTGAACCGTCCATGCTCCGTGCGGAGCTTTGTCTGGACTCTGGACATCTCCCTCTCTCCCCCAGCCCCTCCCCTGGGAGAGTCCGGTGGTCTCCTATGAGCACAGCCTTTGAGACGTGCAGCACTCTGTTGGGATTTACAGGACCACAGATGATTTGTCATTTGGTAAAATATGAACTGGACATGCAAAGGCTTTCTTCTCTGCATGCTCTTTGTTCTCCAAACAAAGACAGCTATTTGAGACCCATCTCCAGAATGTCTCACCTCACACCTAAGTGAGACTCAAGTCTCAAAACTTGATTGGACAGGACTTTTACAGGGACATGTGACTCTGTGATGTCACAGGCATCCATAGAAGATCTGCTCCCTTCAAACAATTTTCTTTCTTACTTGGGAACTGCTGAGCAGCCCACATCTCTTCTCGGCTGGGCCTGGACCAGCCCAGATGCCCAGGCCCTTGCTCCATTGCCCCAAACCACTAAAGGGAGGGTAATTGATCATAGACTCTCTTGCAAGCACAAGGTTTGCAACTACCTTTCCAGCAACAAAGAGAACCAAGTGAGTTAGCACCTAGTGTCTAACTCTGCTAAACCCTGAGCAACCAGCTTCCTCTGAGTTTCACCTTTGGAACAAAGGACAAACCAAGATTGCATCTGGAACCACAGCTCTTTCCCGCCTTCTTCTGCCAGCTAACAAAGCAGTACACCACCAAGTGACCACTCAAGGATCGGTAAAGTAACAACTGGGCATAGCTTCATCACAGGTTTACAGGCTAAGCAAGACTGTTTGACTTGTTATATGTGATTTAATGCTGTAATGAGTTATTGTTGTGATTGTTTGCAGTTAGGTCATTGGTTAGTTGGCTTCGCCAAAGCTAAGTGTTTAGTTTGCTAATAGTGTTCACAGACAGATTCTTGCACATATCTAAACAATCTCTGCACTAATCCAGACTGTTTGCAACACAAATCACATTCACATAGACTCATCAACAAATACACTTTCAACAGAGCTACACAGCTTATGTGCAGGCTGACCCAGCCGGGCAGTATGCTATTGTAGTTGGGAATCTATATACGCTTCCAGTCATACTTGCCTGTATTTATGCGCCAAACTGGAACGATCCTATGTTCTTTAACAAATTTTTCTCCCTTCTACCAAATATGTCGACACATAATCTTGTAATTGGCGGTGATACAAACTGTGTACTCTCACCTCTTGATCGGAGCGGTCTTGGGAGAAAGCCCCTCACCAAATCTGCTCAATCTATCAACGTATTTCTTGAAACTTATGGAGTAGCTGACGTGTTTCCGCAACCCTGCTTCAAGTGTGTATTCCTTCTTTTCCCCAGTTCATAAAACTTATTCGTGTATTGATTATTTTTTTCTTGACAAAAAAATTTTACATTTCATCGTAGAATGTGATTATGGAGCCATAGTTATTTCGTGGGCCACTGAAAATGAAAATACTCATTCCTGAAACAGCCCATATATGGCGACTCAATTCTTTACTTCTCTCAGAAGAAGACTTTGTCAGTTTTCTTTCATCTGAAATAAAATTTTATCTTGACATCAATCAAACTCCAGGAATGTCGTCTTTTACTATTTGGGAGTCATTAAAGGCATATCTAAGGGATCAGATTATTTCATATTGTGCTAACAAAAAAAAAAGACAAATGGACGCCTTAAACAGTTAACTAACGAAATACTAACACTGGACAGGCTATACAGCCACTCCCCTTCAACAGATTTAATTAAAAAACATATGACACTACAAACGGAGTTTGACATTCTATCTACCCGACAGGCCGAATATCTCATTTCGAAAACAAGGCATGGCCATTATGAACATGGGGAAAAGGCTAGGCGAGTGCTTGCACATCAGCTGCGTCAAAGATCAGCTAACCAAACAATCCCAGAAAAAAATTATGATAATGGTAGACAATGTACTGATAATAAAGAAATCAATTCCTGCTTCAGTAAATTCTATCAATTATTGTACACTTCCGATTCGTCCACTAATCCATCTGAATTTGAAGATTTTTTTTTAAGCCCCTGAATATACCATCTGTAAATTCAGAGTTAGTTACTGAACTGGAGAGGGATCTTTCAACCATGGAGATCATCTCAGCAATCAGAGACATGCAAAGCGGCAAATCTCCGGGGCCAGATGGTTTTCCAACTGAATTTTTTAAAAAAAATTCTAATCAACTCTCCTTTATTATTATCAGTATTTGAAGAATCGCTCCTCTTAAAATCCTTACCTCCTTCCATGCGTGAAGCAGTTATCTCTTTGTTGCTTAAAAAGGATAAAAACCCTCTCAATTGCAGCTCATATCGCCTGTCTCCCTCCTGAATACAGATGTAAAAATCCTTGCAAAAATCTTAGCACGCCGCCTTGAGAAGGTAATGCCAACCATTATCTCTCCTGATCAGACAGGCCGAAAGGACCGTTCTTTTTTTTTTTTTTTTTTTTACATAAGACGCCTATTTAATATCCCGTGTGGCCCCCCTCCACTCAACCACGGCAATAAGGAGGTGATACTAAGCGCTCGATTGGGTGGAGTGGGATTTTCTTTTTTAAAACCTTAGAAGCATTTAATTTTGGCCCTAAATTCATATCCTGGATTAAGATTTTATACACGCTCCCACTGGCAGCAGTACATACTAGTAATATATCCAACTAGGCACGAGACAGGAGTGCCCTCTTTCACCACTCCTATTTGCCATTGCAATCGAACCGCTTGCGATAGCCTTAAGACAGAGCTCCACAATCAAGGGGATTCATCGGGGGGGTTCGGATCATAAAGTCTCTCTATATGCTGATGACATGTTGCTGTTCATATCGGATCCTCTCTCAAGTATTCCAGAACTATTGAGCTTACTTGCTAAATTTGGAAGTATGTCTGGCTATAAAGTTAACCTTCAGAAAAACGAGCTGATGCCTATTACCTCTGCAGAAGAGATAAATATTGGGCTAACCCCTTTCAAGACTAGCCCTAAAAAAATTAGGTATTTAGGTATATGGGTAACACGTAATTACAAGGACCTTTATAAGGCTAATTACCAACCCCTGTTATTAACTCTCAAACAAGATCTGGGTCGATGGGATGCCCTACCTCTCTCTTTAGGGGGAAGGATAAATTCAGTCAAGATGAGTGTACTTCCTAAATTTCTCTATTTATTTCAAAGTCTTCTCATTCTTTTAACAAAATCTTTTTTTTCAACTTGAATAGCCAGATATCAACCTTTATATGGAATAAGAGGCAACCAAGGATAGGTAAAAATATTTTACAGTTGCCCTGTACAATGCAAGGCATGTCGCTCCCAAACTTTATGTACCACTACTGGGCAGCAAATATTAGATCACTGATGTATTGGATGAGGAATGATGTTGATAGCCTCAGTTGGATGGTGTTGGAGACGGCCTCAATTGAATTCACCTCCCCTGCAGGTCTATTGTGTGCTTAACTACCTTTCAAAAAGCCCATTTCAAACTTTACATCCGACCCAATTGTGATCCATTCAGTTAAGATCTGGAACCAGCTTAGACGATCCTTCAACATAACTGGTCTGTCACTTGATGCCCCAGTGACAAAAACCTTGTCACCCAACAAGTTATCAGCAGAATTTATACATTGCTCAATTCACATCAAGCGACCAGTCTGGAGTCTCTTAAACATAAATGGGAAACAGACTTAGAGGGACCTAAACATTAGACGTCTGATGGGTGTGCAGATCATGTCTATATTGCGTCCGTCGGTCCAAGACCAATTCTGTACCCCTACACTGTGTGCAAATTAGGTCTGCTATTTGGACGTCTAACCATGACCCCACTTGGATGTCAATATGTAGTTTGACATTTGAACGTAGAGCTAGGTAACTTTTTTGGACGTCAAGTGGACGGGGGGGGTACAGTCACTCGGTACAGTCACTTGGGACTGATTTTTGATTTTCATTGAGTGATTTTTGGTTGGCTTCTTTTTCTATGTTCAGTTGTATTTTTACCTTGGTGGTAGCACTTTAATTTTTATTTATTTATTGTTTATATTTTTATTATTCTTATATTTGTGGTACAGACATTTGATTTTATTTACTGTATTTTACCACACGGATTACGCTGACTACTGTTTATAAGTAACTTCTCAACTGTTGAGGTTCTTAAGTGACATGTTTGCAATAAAGATGGAAGTAAACAAGTTGGGATTGGATTGTGATTTATTGTAAACCTGACTGTAGTCCCATGTGTCCAGAAGGTGGAGGACCTGTTTCCTGTACCAGTTAATTTTCCTGTAGCTTCGTTTGGCTCAGCAGCTGGTTAGAAGTGGAAATGCATTACACCTTTGTAAGCATTTCCAGTTACCATCTGCTGCTGAGACAATCAAATGAAGCTATAGGAAAATGAACTGGAACAGTATTCCACCTTCTGAAATGGGACTACAGTTATGCACAGAACACAAGCAATATAAAAAACAATGTCTAAAATGAGTTTAAATTTGACGTGGAAAAGACGTCCACAACGACCACATTTGGACTAGAATACGGAGGTCCTGTGGACGTCAATAATGGACGTTTATTCGACGTTGGGAAAAAGACGTCACCTGGCGTAACACTGTACCTTCAGGGGACAAAAATTAGACGTGCATAAATGACGTTGAAAAGACATCGTATGGACGTGTCTTTGCACACTGGTTCTGAAATATATTTCAGAACCAGTCTGGCAAAAAATTATACAGAGGATTTATTCCTCATCTGTATGCCTGAGACACGCAGTAGTACATTTCAAGATAGTACATCGTCTTCATTGGTCCAAGGATAGATTATCTAAATTCAAGCCAGATTTGGATCCTACCTGTGACCGATGTAAACAAGTCCCGGCCACACTGTTGCATATGTTTTGGAGCTGTCTAAAGTTGTCCAGATTTTGGCAATCCATTTTTGAGGCCTTCTCTAAAATACGTCGGAAAACAATACACCCATCCCCCTTAATCTCATTGTTTGGGGTGGCTTCAGTGGACGTTTCTCTTAGAGGGTGTAATATAAATATGATTGCCTTCTGTTCTCTGTTGGCTAGAAGACTTATTCTTTCTAAATTGAAAGACTCTCAGCCTCCAATATACAGATATTGGATTAAAGAGGTAATGTGTCATATCCATCTAGAAAAAATCAGATATACCATTAGAGGATCTGTTGGGAAATTCTATTCTACCTGGCAACCATTCATATCCTTTGTTGAAAGTGTGGCAGCTCCCAACCTCCCAACGTGTTAACTGTGTACAACAGATACGTGACCCTGGGAAATTGCTGTTAAGAATGAAGGAAAACTTGTTTGTAAATGTCTTAATTTTTACATATGTGTATATATACAGTACAGACCAAAAGTTTGGACACACCTTCTCATTCAATGCGTTTTCTTTATTTTCATGACTATTTACATTGTAGATTCTCACTGAAGGCATCAAAACTATGAATGAACACATGTGGAGTTATGTACTTAACAAAAAAAAGGTGAAATAACTGAAAACATGTTTTATATTCTAGTTTCTTCAAAATAGCCACCCTTTGCTCTGATACTGCTTTGCACACTCTTGGCATTCTCTCGATGAGCTTCAAGAGGTAGTCACCTGAAATGGTTTTCCAACAGTCTTGAAGGAGTTCCCAGAGGTGTTTAGCACTTGTTGGCCCCTTTGCCTTCACTCTGCGGTCCAGCTCACCCCAAACCATCTCGATTGGGTTCAGGTCCGGTGACTGTGGAGGCCAGGTCATCTGCCGCAGCACTCCATCACTCTCCTTCTTAGTCAAATAGCCCTTACACAGCCTGGAGGTGTGTTTGGGGTCATTGTCCTGTTGAAAAATAAATGATGGTCCAACTAAACGCAAACCGGATGGGATGGCATGTCGCTGCAGGATGCTGTGGTAGCCATGCTGGTTCAGTGTGCCTTCAATTTTGAATAAATCCCCAACAGTGTCACCAGCAAAACACCCCCACACCATCACACCTCCTCCTCCATGCTTCACAGTGGGAACCGGGCATGTGGAATCCATCCGTTCACCTTTTCTGCGTCTCACAAAGACACGGCGGTTGGAACCAAAGATCTCAAATTTAGACTCATCAGACCAAAGCACAGATTTCCACTGGTCTAATGTCCATTCCTTGTGTTTCTTGGCCCAAACAAATCTCTTCTGCTTGTTGCCTCTCCTTAGCAGTGGTTTCCTAGCACCTATTTGACCATGAAGGCCTGATTCGCGCAGTCTCCTCTTAACAGTTGTTCTAGAGATGGGTCTGCTGCTAGAACTCTGTGTGGCATTCATCTGGTCTCTGATCTGAGCTGCTGTTAACTTGCGATTTCTGAGGCTGGTGACTCGGATGAACTTATCCTCAGAAGCAGAGGTGACTCTTGGTCTTCCTTTCCTGGGTCGGTCCTCATGTGTGCCAGTTTCGTTGTAGCGCTTGATGGTTTTTGCGACTCCACTTGGGGACACATTTAAAGTTTTTGCAATTTTCCGGACTGACTGACCTTCATTTCTTAAAGTAATGATGGCCACTCGTTTTTCTTTAGTTAGCTGATTGGTTCTTGCCATAATATGAATTTTAACAGTTGTCCAATAGGGCTGTCGGCTGTGTATTAACCTGACTTTTGCACAACACAACTGATGGTCCCAACCCCATTGATAAAGCAAGAAATTCCACTAATTAACCCTGATAAGGCACACCTGTGAAGTGGAAACCATTTCAGGTGACTACCTCTTGAAGCTCATGGAGAGAATGCCAAGAGTGTGCAAAGCAGTAATCAGAGCAAAGGGTGGCTATTTTGAAGAAACTAGAATATAAAACATGTTTTCAGTTATTTCACCTTTTTTTGTTAAGTACATAACTCCACATGTGTTCATTCATAGTTTTGATGCCTTCAGTGAGAATCTACAATGTAAATAGTCATGAAAATAAAGAAAACGCATTGAATGAGAAGGTGTGTCCAAACTTTTGGCCTGTACTGTATATATGTATATATATACAGTACAGGCCAAAAGTTTGGACACACTTTTGGCCTGTACTGTATATATGTATATATATACAGTACAGGCCAAAAGTTTGGACACACCTTCTCATTCAATGCGTTTTCTTTATTTTCATGACTATTTACATTGTAGATTCTCACTGAAGGCATCAAAACTATGAATGAACACATGTGGAGTTATGTACTTAACAAAAAAAGGTGAAATAACTGAAAACATGTTTTATATTCTAGTTTCTTCAAAATAGCCACCCTTTGCTCTGATTACTGCTTTGCACACTCTTGGCATTCTCTCCATGAGCTTCAAGAGGTAGTCACCTGAAATGGTTTTCCAACAGTCTTGAAGGAGTTCCCAGAGGTGTTTAGCACTTGTTGGCCCCTTTGCCTTCACTCTGCGGTCCAGCTCACCCCAAACCATCTGGATTGGGTTCAGGTCCGGTGACTGTGGAGGCCAGGTCATCTGCCGCAGCACTCCATCACTCTCCTTCTTGGTCAAATAGCCCTTACACAGCCTGGAGGTGTGTTTGGGGTCATTGTCCTGTTGAAAAATAAATGATCGTCCAACTAAACGCAAACCGGATGGGATGGCATGTCGCTGCAGGATGCTGTGGTAGCCATGCTGGTTCAGTGTGCCTTCAATTTTGAATAAATCCCCAACAGTGTCACCAGCAAAACACCCCCACACCATCACACCTCCTCCTCCATGCTTCACAGTGGGAACCAGGCATGTGGAATCCATCCGTTCACCTTTTCTGCGTCTCACAAAGACACGGCGGTTGGAACCAAAGATCTCAAATTTGGACTCATGAGACCAAAGCACAGATTTCCACTGGTCTAATGTCCATTCCTTGTGTTTCTTGGCCCAAACAAATCTCTTCTGCTTGTTGCCTCTCCTTAGCAGTGGTTTCCTAGCAGCTATTTGACCATGAAGGCCTGATTGGCGCAGTCTCCTCTTAACAGTTGTTCTAGAGATGGGTCTGCTGCTAGAACTCTGTGTGGCATTCATCTGGACTCTGATCTGAGCTGCTGTTAACTTGCAATTTCTGAGGCTGGTGACTCGGATGAACTTATCCTCAGAAGCAGAGGTGACTCTTGGTCTTCCTTTCCTGGGTCGGTCCTCATGTGTGCCAGTTTCGTTGTAGCGCTTGATGGTTTTTGCGACTCCACTTGGGGACACATTTAAAGTTTTTGCAATTTTCCAGACTGACTGACCTTCATTTCTTAAAGTAATGATGGCCACTCGTTTTTCTTTAGTTAGCTGATTGGTTCTTGCCATAATATGAATTTTAACAGTTGTCCAATAGGGCTGTCGGCTGTGTATTAACCTGACTTCTGCACAACACAACTGATGGTCCCAACCCCATTGATAAAGCAAGAAATTCCACTAATTAACCCTGATAAGGCACACCTGTGAAGTGGAAACCATTTCAGGTGACTACCTCTTGAAGCTCATGGAGAGAATGCCAAGAGTGTGCAAAGCAGTAATCAGAGCAAAGGGTGGCTATTTTGAAGAAACTAGAATATAAAACATGTTTTCAGTTATTTCACCTTTTTTTGTTAAGTACATAACTCCACATGTGTTCATTCATAGTTTTGATGCCTTCAGTGAGAATCTACAATGTAAATAGTCATGAAAATAAAGAAAACGCATTGAATGAGAAGGTGTGTCCAAACTTTTGGCCTGTACTGTATATATATATATATATATATATATATATATATATATATACACATATGTGTGTGTATATGTGTATGTATATACGTTGTTGTATATTGTTGTATGCCTGGTTATATTTGTCCCTGCTATTGGTCCCGTGTTTTGGGGGTGGAGCGGGAGGGTTTTATGCTGTGTGTGTGTATATGTGTTCAGGTTACGTCTGTTCGTGTAATTATGTGTTGTTTGTACTATCTTGTATAACTGAAAAACAAAAAAGACTTTGATAAAAAAAAAAATATCCCAATTAAAATCAGTAGCATAATAAGCAGATATGTTCCATGTTATTTTGTTTAATTTCAGCAACATAGAGAACAGCTTGAACAAGCTGCGTGTGAACTAACGATCAGGGACTTCACTCTCAGCAGTACGTGACTGCGCATGCGGGTCTACTTCCGAAACACAGCGTTTGGGGTGCGTTTGATTTATTGTACTGGGATGTTTGATTTTTCCACAACTGGACCACGGACGTCAAAGATGCCGTTTGCACCAGGACAGGACAAACAATAAATGAAACCAACGAAATTCCACACATTCTTGTGGTTGGCTCAAACGCTGTCAGCGTGATTTATAAAGTAAATATTTAAATAGTTTATTGAGTTTATTGCGGTTTTTGATCAGTGATTTTTACAATGAAAAATAGTTAAAGAGGAAAAGAGAAAAATAAAAAATATAAGTAATATCAATCTGTTGATAGAAATGTTATTTTATATGTAAATATTTTAATAAAGTATTTCTTGTTTAAGTATATGGGATCTTAGGATTATTTTATTTATTTTACTGTGGTATCGACTTTGGTATTGAGAATCGTGTAATTTTACTGGTATCAGCACCGACTACTGAATTTTTGGTATCGTGACATCCCTACTCGCATTCGCATTCCTTATGTGTGAGCAAGCACTTGGGCACCGTGAGTCTGACTGATTTGAAAAGTGACACACATCTACAACTCAATTTGCTCTACCAAAAAGCCTCTTGGACAATTACGTCCACCATGATGGCTTCTTTGCTAATTTGCATAATGGGAAAAGTAATATGAAGAGACTTTTTCGGATTTTGACTCTATCAACACCAAATTTGGTATACAGGTATGTAGTGCTGAATATACAATCCCATTATAAATGACCAAGATTGAAAAACATGGCTGCCATCACCTAAAAAGTCTTTGCAAAGGGCAGGGTGTAAGAAATATTGATGATATTGGTGGTACATAATTTATAATTTATTCTGTGGCAGCATTTATTAAATAAATGCTTGCCGAAATTCTCCACCATTACATATATGTAAATTTTGATTTGATTATAAACAGTTTATTCAGGTGCCTACATTTTTCACCATGAATACTGTAGGGTTTGATTAGCTCAATATTAGCAAAAAGTGACGTTAATAAGAATTATTTAACATAACCACTATAATTATTCGACCAGCGATATAATTTCATAGTCAGACTAATAAAACCACACCTCTTGTTGATCAGACAAGAATGTTTAACGCACTTTGGGGAAATTATTAATTATCAACTGTCAATTCAAATAGAGCTCAAGTAGCCAGAATCTTTGCACCCGTAAAGTGACTGAATGTGATCCTACAGGAAACCAAGGCGACGACTTTATAGACAAACATTTATTCTAATACTACTGACACAGGAGACCAAGACGCAATACAACTAACAACAGACAAGACAATGAGTAAATGCAACTATGAATGGAATGAAATGAATACAGCGATGCATAATGAATGAATGAACGCATGACCAGAGTGAACCAGATGAAGCAGTGAGCAATGGTAAGATCATTAGCAGAGGAAACTTTGACATGGACCTGTGAAAAGCACCATTCAACAACTGAGAGGCATGGGAAGCAAAAAGGGAAACATCTGAAAACATAGGGGAAATCCTAGTTTTATCTAATGCTCCCTACCATAATTATTAAACTAAGCATCAAACCCCAGCACAGGAAAATTATGCTGTTTCACCTGAGTTGTAGCAGACCAGAAAGAAGATGCTCTGGAGGGGGAAGAGGAAAAGGCAGCGTTGCTCCTTGGTGTTGTCCTTCTTTTCTCCTCAGTCGAACTCCTGGAGCCTTTGTTCGCTTTTGGGCGTTCCTGAGCCCAAAATGCCAACCTTGGCTCGGGTGAGCTTTTGCCCTCCATGTCGGTCATCTTCACACACCCAGTGTGGGCATGCAGGAGTCTGCCTTTCTTCAGTCCTGACTTTGTTGGTCCAGGACACAGGAGTTAGGCAGACTTTGTGGCATGAAGTTCTTTCTGTTGGTTCTGCTCGGGATGCAATCAAATTGCCCGGCAGGACCATGCTAGGATGGGGCCCAGCATGGCCCGCCGGCTTCTCAAAAGTTCTTCTTCAAGTTCTTTGTCTCTTTCTCTCTCTAACTTTCCTCCTTTTCACTCATCTTATAGTTGTTCAAAGGGGTTGAGACTGGCAGGCAGGCTCTGGCCTCTGTGCTGTGATTGGCCTTGCCAGCTGTCTTCTCAGGCTGATGTCCAGTAGGAGCAGTTCACTGTCACTGGCGGGACATTTCACTCCTCCCCTCCTGTACCTTCGCTAAATTAAAGTTTAATTTACTTTAATTGCTTCCTAAATGGTTACTGAAGCTTGGGACATTTCTAATGCTTCCATATTTATCAACGTGGCGCTGTCTGCTATTGAATGATACCAAACACACATTGTCTGCAACAGGATATTACCAACTTATAGATAAGTGGTCAACAGACACTACTAATTTAGATTTCGATGTTATACATGGTGATCATGTCATAACATCAGATATATATACCTTTGTATGTATATACACTGAAATAGAGAGAAAGGTGAAACATAAAATTATAGTCAAGACATGTTGGTCCCTGGAATCCACGTTTCTGTCTTTCCTCTTAAAAGACAACTGCAGGGAAAGGTGTTATGACATTAACATACAGTACACACAGTCGTCTGCACCATAGGGGACCTGATGCCGAGTCTTCTTCCTGCATGACACCAACATGTGAGACAATAAAGTTACGTTTGAAACACCTTTCAGGCCATGTGGATGAGTCTGTTTCTTTGTTTCCAGAGTTTGCGACGTGTCGTAAACTCTCCAGTCACATCAGGTGATGTGGGGGGTTGTTGAGAGCTTTTTCAGTTGAGTGAAGGTGACCCAGTGGTTGATCACCAATTATCCTTTGATGTCAGGATGCTGAGTAAAAGTCCTTTAGTGTGAATCCAGAATAAACACGCTTGATCAAGGGCAACTCTGACATGTCAATACTCCATGGAGGAAGGTAGGCTTAAGCTTTCTCGAGGTATCACAAAATACCAGGGTATTTAGAAATTCAGACAGTATGATTCTGAATGCAGCCCCAAGGGGGCACAAGCCAGCGTTCTCACTGGGCCGGTCCCAAGCCCGGATAAATGCAGAGGGTTGTGTCAGGAAGGGCATCCGACATAAAACCTATGCCAAATCACACATGTGAATCACGAATATGACTCCCATACCAGATCAGTCGTGGCCCGGGTTAACAACGACCTCCACCGGTGCTGTTGACCTACAGGGTGCCGATGGAAACTGGACTACTGTTAGTCGAAAAAGGAGAGGAGGAAGGCGTGTTCATAGGCAGGGAGAAAAGAGGAAAGGCAAGAATCTAGAACTGAGAGTAGGGACTTTCAATGTTGGGACTATGACAGGGAAAGCTGGAGAGTTGGCTGACATGATGCAGAGGAGGAAGGTGAATACACTGTGTGTTCAGGAGACCAGGTGGAAAGGTAGCAAGGCTAGAAGCTTAGGAGCAGGGTTCAAGCTGTTTTATCATGGTGTGGATGGGATGAGAAATGGAGTTGGAGTTATCCTTAAGGAGGAGTTTGTTAGGAATGTTCTGGAGGTGAAAAGAGTGTCAGATAGGGTGATGAGTCTGAAGCTAGAAATTGAAGGTGTGATGTTCAGTGTTGCTAGTGGTTATGCCCCACAGGTAGGACGTTAATTAGAAGGGAAGGAGAAATTCTGGAGTGAGTTAGATGAAGTGATGCAGAATGTCCCTAGAGGTGAGAGTGGTGATTGGTGCAGACATGTCAAGGTAGGGAACAGAGGTGATGAGGAAGTGATGGGCAAGTTTGGTATCCAGGATAGGAACGCAGAAGGACAGATGGTGGTAGACTTTCCAAAAAAGATGGAAATGGCTGTAGTGAATACTTTCTTTCAGAAGAGGCAAGAACATAGGGTCACTTATAAGAGTGGAGGTAGGAGCACACAGGTGGACTACATCTTGTGTAGACAATGTAATCTGAAGGAGATCAGTGACTACAAAGTCATGGTAGGTGAGAGTGTAGCCAGACAGCATAGGATGGTGGTGTGTAGGATGACTCTGGTGGTGAGGAAGATGAAGAGGACAAAGGCAGAGCAGAGGACGAAGTGGTGGAAGCTGAAAAAGGGAGAGGGTGGTGTGGTTTTCAGGGAGGAGTTGAGACAGGCTCTGGGTGGCCAGGAAGTGCTCCCAAATGACTGGGCAACTACAGCTAATGTTATCAGAGAGACAGGTAGAGTGCTTGGTGTGTCATTTGGAAGGAAAGGAGACCTGGTGGCGGAATAAGGTAGTGCAAGAGTGTATACAGAGAAAAAGGTTAGCTAAGAAGAAGTGGGACACTGAGAGGACTGAAGAGAGTAGACAGGAGTACAGGAAGATTCAGTGTAAGGTGAAGGTAGAGGTGGCAAAGGCCAAACAAAGGGCGTACGACAACTTGTATGATAGGTTGCACAGTAAGGAGGGAGAGACCGATTTATACAGGCTGGCAAGGCAGAGAGCTAGACATGGGAAGGATGTGCAGCAGGTTAGGGTGATTAAGGACAGAGATGGGAATGTATTGAC
Organism: Epinephelus lanceolatus; assembly: GCF_041903045.1. NCBI lineage: Eukaryota > Metazoa > Chordata > Actinopteri > Perciformes > Serranidae > Epinephelus > Epinephelus lanceolatus. The sequence continues at coordinate 47,302,436 of NC_135738.1, forward strand.
AGGTGCTGCAAGTGTGAAGGGAAAATGGAAAGAGTACTTTGAAGAGTTGATGAATGAGGAAAATGAGAGAGAACAGAGAAGAGTAGAAGAGGTGACCATTGTGGAGCAGGAAGTAGCAAAGATTAGTAAGGTTGAAGTGAGGAGGGCACTGAAGAGGATGAAGAGTGGAAAGGCAGTTGGTCCTGATGATATACCTGTGGAGGTATGGAAGTGTCTAGGAGAGGTGGCAGTAAAGTTTTTGACTAGGTTTTTCAACAAGGTCTTAGAGAGTGAGAGGATATCTGAGGAATGGAGGAGAAGTGTGCTGGTGCCGATTTTTAAGAACAAGGGAGACGTGCTGAGTTGTGGCAACTACAGAGGGATAAAGCTGATGAGCCATACAATGAAGCTATAGGAAAGAGTAGTGGAAAGACTAAGAGCAGAAGTGAGCATTTGTGAGCAGCAGTATGGTTTCATGCCAAGAAAAAGTACTATAGATGCAGTATTGGCTTTGAGGATGTTGATGGAGAAGTACAGAGAAGGTCAGAGGGAACTGCATTGTGTCTTTGTTGATCTTTGTCTTTGAGAGAGAGCATATAACAGGGTGCCAAGAGAGGAGCTGTGGTATTGTATGAGGAAGTCTGGAGTGGCAGAGAAGTATGTTAGAGTGGTGCAGGACATGTATGAGAGCTGTAGGACAGTGATGAGGTGTGCTGTAGGTGAGACAGAGGAGTTTAAGGTGGAAGTGGGACTGCATCAAGGATCAGCTCTGAGCCCCGTCTTGTTTGCTATGGTGATGGACAGGTTGACAGATGAGGCTAGACAGGAAACTCCATGGACTATGATGTTTGCAGATGACATTGTGATCTGTAGTGAGAGCAGGAAGCAGATGAAGAAAAATCTAGAGAGGTGGAGGTATGCCCTGGAAAGGAGAGGAATGACAGAATACATGTGTGTAAATGAGAAGGGCCCAAGTGGAACTGTCAGGTTACAGGGAGTAAAAATAAAGAAGGTGGAGGATTACTTAGGGTCAACAGCCCAGAGCAACGGAAAGTGTGGAAAAGAGGTGAAGAAACATGTGCAAGCAGGTTGGAATGGGTGGAGACAAGTGTCAGGTGTGATGTGTGATAGAAGAGTACCAGCAAGATTAAAAGGAAAGGTGTACAAGATGGTGGTGAGACCAGTGATGTTGTTTGGTTTAGAGACAGTGGCACTGAGGTAAAAGCAGGAGGCAGAGCTGGAGGTAGCAGAGATAAAGATGTTGAGGTTCTCTTTAGACGTGACGAGGATGGATAGGATCAGGAATGAGTACATCAGAGGGACAGCTCATGTTAGATGTCTTGGAGATAAAGTCAGAGAGGCCAGACTGAGATGGTTTGGACATGTTCAGAGGAGGGATAGTGAATATATCGGTAGAAGGATGCTGAAGTGGGAACTGCCAGGCAAGAGGCCTAGAGGAAGACCAAAGAGGAGATTTATGGATGTTGTGGAAGAGGATATGAAGTCAGCTGGTGTGAGAGAAGAGGATGCAGAGGATAGGGTTAGAAGGAGGCAGATGATTCACTGGGGAGACCCCTAAAGGGAACAGCCGAAAGAAGAAGAAGAAGACAGTATGATTTTGGTGGTAGATCCTCAATTCTACCAGCCACTTATATTTTTGTTTACTAGCCATCATTCTGTAATCACTTTTGTGTATAACTAACTTTTGTGTAATGCCTGACTTGCTATAAATAAATTACAATAATAATAATAACAATAATAATGATAATAATAATTATTATTATTATTATAATAATAATATGCACAGAAATACACATTTTCCCATAAATGTATTCATTTATTATTTGTAATAGTCACTTGTGGTTACACACACACACACACACACACACACACACACACACAAACTTTAAGCTCATCACTAGCAACATGTGCTGAGGTTAGCACAACAAGCGGATTGCTGTGCATGTCAGCCACATTTTGGCAAGTGCAAATGAAACGCCGGGAGCTGGAGGACCCAACCCCCCCATGGGTTCCTGGTAAGCTACAACATTAACGGAGAAGTGTGTACAAGACAAGGACGGTGGCCAGCATTGCTCCATCATTGTAGGGTCTGTGAATGGAAACACATTGAATGTGCTAACACACATTCGATCGCAACCCCCAAGGTGCCAATCACTGCAATGAAGAAAAAGCCCATTGCCTTACGCCTGCTGCTTTCAAGCAGCTTGTAGACTGAGAGATTCAGTAATTTGTTAAATGTCCCCTTTGTCTACCCGCCACTGTGTCTGGTAGGTTGATCAAATTACCCCACCATCTATCACTTTCACCTACATTTGGCCAGTGGTGGGTGCTAATTTTCAACTTTGCTCTATATGAATGTGTACCACTCAACATACATTTGTACCACTCAAAATGAATTTGTAAAACTCTAAATAAACATTAATATTGACAGACCACACATAAATGTGGAAGAGTTATATGACATGCTTCTGTTAGTTTTCTGTTTACTGTAATTTAACTTAACTCACCTGGCTATTAGCATGGGTGCTCCTTTAGACCATTCTTCATGGACAGTGTCATAGATCCAGACATCTTTAGAGACTCCGTTCTCTGATCCTCTTCCTCCTGTGACATAAACCTTACAGCCAATGGCACATGCGCTGAACTCTTTCCTGGGGCTGGGGAGGTCTGCCTTAGGTATGATTTCCTTGGCTTTATGGTCAACCTAAAAATAAGGCAACAATAGTGGTTATTTGATTTTAATGGAATAAGGTTTAAAAGACAATAAAAGACACACTTCAACAAAACTAAAAAAGCTGCAAGCAGCAACAAGCGGGCCCTCACACCTTCCCGCAAGTCTGGGGTACTGGCAGGACGCTGGCTGATACGGGCATGCATTTAAACAACTGTTGCACACTGGGTATACAACTTAGATGTTATTCCTGCATAGAGTGTGTGGCAGTGGAAATGACTATTGGAAATTTTGTACCACTTCCTGTGTCCACCAGGCAACACTAGAAACAACTATAACAACATTAGGGTCCTTGCACTTTCAGGGCCAGGGACCACTGGGCTCCGACACTGTATTCTGTGCCCCAGCCAAAAGCCTTTTAGGTGCTGACATCAGTTTTCCAGTCAGTTACCAGTCAACTCTCAGTCAGTGGGAGTCTCCTCCCCTCCTCCTGTTTCCTGACAAGGCGTGTCTAGATTTCACTGTAAACATGCCCATTCAGTCAATACCATGAGGTGGCACTTCCAAAAACATGCACTAGTGTACACTTCAACTCTGATTTTCAGTGGCAGAATGTAAAGTTAGTACATTTACCCAAGTACTGCACATACAATTTTAAATGTACTTAAACGCTTATTCCAAAAAGGTTGGGACACTGTGTGAAACATAAATAAAAACAGAAGGCAATAATTTGCAAATCTGTTTACACCTATATTTAATTGACTCCAGCCCAAAGACAAGATATTTAATGTACAAAATGCTAAACTTTATTGTTGTTGTTTTTTGTAAACATACACATGACAACATACATTCTGAATCTGACGCCTGCAACATGTTCCAAAAAGTTGGGACAGGGGCATGGTTACCACTGTGTGATATTACCATTTTTTCTTTTAAAGATACTCTCTAAGCGTTTGAGAACTGAGGACACTAATTGTTGAAGTTTTGAAAGTGAAATTCATTCTTATTCTTGCCTGACATACCACTAAAGGTGCTTGACAGTCGATTTGAATTGGTCAGTGGCAGACTGGTCTGGACTGCAGGCACGTTGGTCTCATACCTGCATCTTTTTACTACAAAGCCACGCTGTTGGAATGTGCAGAATGTGTCTCATTGTCTTGCTGGCATGAGCAGAGATTTTCCTGAAGAAGACATCATCTGGATGGCAGCATATGTTGCTCCAAAACCAGTATGTACCTTTCAGCATTCATGGCACCCTCACCGTTGTGCAAGTTACCCACAATACCATGGGCACAAACGCACCCCCATACCATCACAGATGCTGGCTTTGAACTTTGAGCTGGTAAACATCCTAGTGGTCTTTCTCCTCTTTATCCCGAAGGACACGATGTTCATGATTTCCAAAAACAATTTAAAATGTGAACTCCTTAGACCACAGCACACTTTTCCACTTTTTGTCAGTCCATCTCAGATGAGCTTGGGCCCAAAAATGTTTCTGGACACAGTTTCTGGATGTTGTTGATATAGTCTCAGCTTGCATTTGTAGATGCAGCAACAAACTGTGTTTACTGACAATGGTTTTCCTGAGCCCATTTAGCAATATCTGTTATACAATCATATTGGTTTTTGACCTTTGATCTCTCAGTGCAGTCTGAGGAATCAAAGGTCACTTGCATTCAATGTTGGTTTTCAGCCTTGCCCCTTACATGCAGAGATTTTTCCAGATTCTCTGAATATTTTTTTTTTAAAGATTATTTTTGTGGGCTTTTTGCCTTTAATGGATAGGACAGTGTGTAAAATGGGGAGACAGAGAGAGAGGAGCGGGGACTGACATGCAGCCCGCGACCGCCGCAGCGAGGCAATGGCTCTGTACATGGGGCGCCGGCACTATCCGCTACGCTACCGACGCCCCGATTCTCTGAATATTTTTGATGATATAATCGGTCATAAATGGAGAAATCTATAAATTCTTTGCATTTGCGCTTTGAGAAACATGTTATTTCTGTCTCTACATGGTCGCGCCTTTACAATTCTCCTCTGCTCTCTGTATCGCACATGGCGGAGTTTCGCCCTGATGCGCACACACACACACACACACACACACACACACACACAGACACATGCACGCACACACACACACACACACACAGGTGAGCACACTAGAGCACGGCTCGGGCCGCATTTTCCTGACCAAAGCCGACCCGAGTCTGAGACAATTATAAGCGAGCACAGCACTAATGGAGCTGAACCTGTGTTGCGTTCAGGCGTTGTCATGTAAATAACAAATTCCAGCACTTGAATAGGCTATAGCACAACACAGCAGCATGTCAAGTGGGCCGAACCTGAGCAAAATACCGTCAAATACTGTGAAACCAATATGATTTAACAAAAAAAAAAAAAAAACGTGATATGAAAATTTTGTCATACCGCCCAGCCCTACATCTGACCATCAAAAACTAATCAGTTCATTGTTGAGTCCAAGTGGATATTTGTGCCAAATTTGAAAAAATTCCATTGATGTGTTGTCGAGATACTGCGTTCACAAGCATGGGACGGACAGACGGATGGATAACCCTAAAACAAAATGCCTCCGGCCATGATTATCACTGGCGCAGAGGCATAAAAAGAGAGATCAGTTTTTGACATCTGCATTGATTTTTTAAAATAATTTCATGCAGAATTTGGGTTGAATCTGCAGTTCTATATCAGTGTAGCTCAATCTCTGACTCACAGTTTTCACATTTAAAAAATCACATTTTTAAAATCATCTTTACATTTTCCCCCACATACATACACCAGGAGCAACTGGAGTTTCAGTGTCTTGCAGAGGACCCTGGAATCGAACCAGCAACCTGCCCATTAATGGCCGGCTGATGTTGTAATTATAGGATGCATCTTACAACCCTAGGCTGTCAGGACATCATACATACAGTGGTAGTGAGTGGATCTCTATAGGAGTAATCCATTATTACGTATGACGGTATGCGGTAAACTCTCGCAGGAAACAAGCTTAATAATCTTTTTAACAATGAGGAGTATGCTTTACTTTCTAAACTAATTCCTCTCATTTATTAACATTTAATATGCACTTTAAGCCAAGCCAACTGGACACCTTATACTTTCTATAACACATGCAATATCTTGTCACACATGAAAACAGGTCTTCCAAGGAGGACTGTGTCTGTCTTTTACCTGGTATATCTTGTCACACATGAAGGTCTGGCCTCCCAGGATAAGCAGTGTGTGTCCTGCCTTGCGTGGTCGAGCACATGGACTAGTCACTATTCCGTCATTCTGAAGGATTTTCTTTTTACATTGCATTGCCTCTTCTACTATTGACCTGCAGACAAAAGTTAAATCATGACTTCTGAAAGATAAAGACACCTTTGTCATATCTTATTTTCTACCAACATGTCTTCATTCCCACAAATCTCTGAATTCTGCTTTTTATTGATCTGGTGGCAGGTGACATATGGTGGCATCTTCTGTCACCAGCCAACACCCCCTTAGTCTTTAGCAGCACGTAAGAGTGACTGGGCGTATCTTACGGCCTGTGTGCACATAGCGTTTTTTTCTGAGCACCAGCAACTTTTTCATTTGTTTCCAGTAAGGAGAAAAAGCACCAAGCCCAGCATCTTTTTTCAGATTGCTCTGCCTATTTTGTGGGACTGCCCTAAGTGCTTCTAGTTAGAAAGCTCAGATTTTTTTCAGAAAGGCACTGGTGATGTCACTGCCACTCCGATCAACTCAAGTCTCAACTAGGGTGACCAGGTCCCAATAAACCAAATGTGGGACAAGGAGTAGGTTTGTGAGGGACAATGTGGGACATCTGCCCCCAGTGAGAAGTTTAGTCATCAGAGACTAAATATTAAAATTAATCATAAACTATACAGAGTCCATATTAACCCTGGACTGTTTTGTTTATTGAAGTATTCAGCAACACAGAGAACTGTGGTCAGTGGGATGTGAGGATTCTTAAAATCTGGAGACATGAGACATGTCTCAATTGACATGGTCTCAATTTGCGTAACGCATGAAAAGAGACAGAAATGCTGTGCAGTCCCGCGCGATGCGGGACGTCTGGTCACCCTAGTCTCAACGAAGACATAAAAGCATGGTAGCAGAGCAGCCAGACACTGAATGTTACTGGAGAGTGTTAAGCTTTTATTACTGTACGCCTTGTTAGCTATATACAGTACAGGCCAAAAGTTTGGACACACCTTCTCATTCAATGCGTTTTCTTTATTTTCATGACTATTTACATTGTAGATTCTCACTGAAGGCATCAAAACTATGAATGAACACATGTGGAGTTATGTACTTAACAAAAAAAGGTGAAATAACTGAAAACATGTTTTATATTCTAGTTTCTTCAAAATAGCCACCCTTTGCTCTGATTACTGCTTTGCACACTCTTGGCATTCTCTCCATGAGCTTCAAGAGGTAGTCACCTGAAATGGTTTTCCAACAGTCTTGAAGGAGTTCCCAGAGGTGTTCAGCACTTGTTGGCCCCTTTGCCTTCACTCTGCGGTCCAGCTCACCCCAAACCATCTCGATTGGGTTCAGGTCCGGTGACTGTGGAGGCCAGGTCATCTGCCGCAGCACTCCATCACTCTCCTTCTTGGTCAAATAGCCCTTACACAGCCTGGAGGTGTGTTTGGGGTCATTGTCCTGTTGAAAAATAAATGATCGTCCAACTAAACACAAACCGGATGGGATGGCATGTCGCTGCAGGATGCTGTGGTAGCCATGCTGGTTCAGTGTGCCTTCAATTTTGAATAAATCCCCAACAGTGTCACCAGCAAAACACCCCCACACCATCACACCTCCTCCTCCATGCTTCACAGTGGGAACCGGGCATGTGGAATCCATCCGTTCACCTTTTCTGCGTCTCACAAAGACACGGCGCTTGGAAGCAAAGATCTCAAATTTGGACTCATCAGACCAAAGCACAGATTTCCACTGGTCTAATGTCCATTCCTTGTGTTTCTTGGCCCAAACAAATCTCTTCTGCTTGTTGCCTCTCCTTAGCAGTGGTTTCCTAGCACCTATTTGACCATGAAGGCCCGATTCGCACAGTCTCCTCTTAACAGTTGTTCTAGAGATGGGTCTACTGCTAGAACTCTGTGTGGCATTCATCTGGTCTCTGATCTGAGCTGCTGTTAACTTGCGATTTCTGAGGCTGGTGACTCGGATGAACTTATCCTCAGAAGCAGAGGTGACTCTTGGTCTTCCTTTCCTTGGTCGGTCCTCATGTGTGCCAGTTTCGTTGTAGCGCTTGATGGTTTTTGCGACTCCACTTGGGGACACATTTAAAGTTTTTGCAATTTTCCGGACTGACTGACCTTCATTTCTTAAAGTAATGATGGCCACTCGTTTTTCTTTAGTTAGCTGATTGGTTCTTCTGCACAACACAACTGATGGTCCCAACCCCATTGATAAAGCAAGAAATTCCACTAATTAACCCTGATAAGGCACACCTGTGAAGTGGAAACCATTTCAGGTGACTACCTCTTGAAGCTCATTGAGAGAATGCCAAGAGTGTGCAAAGCAGTAATCAGAGCAAAGGGTGGCTATTTTGAAGAAACTAGAATATAAAACATGTTTTCAGTTATTTCACCTTTTTTTGTTAAGTACATAACTCCACATGTGTTCATTCATAGTTTTGATGCCTTCAGTGAGAATCTACAATGTAAATAGTCATGAAAATAAAGAAAACACATTGAATGAGAAGGTGTGTCCAAACTTTTGGCCTGTACTGTATATATATATATATATATATATATATATATATATATATATATATATATATATATATATATATATATATATATAAATATACGTGTACTCCATGTTCAAATAAATACGGGCAGTCATCAAATTCAAATGATTCATCCAGGTCCAGGAAGTTATATATATACACACATATATATAACTTCCTGGACCTGGATGAATCATTTGAATCTGGAATCAGTTTAACCTTTCAACATATTTGAAAACCTTTTAAAATCAACCATTACTGAACAGTATCACTGCTTCTAACTTGGTGCATTTCAATAGTCTGTCTGTTTTACCTTGTTATATGTCTTACTGAGTGTAATGTGTTCTCATTGACTTTGTGTTCTAGTATGTTTTGTATGTGAGACTTGTGTTCTGGTGGTTTTAGTATGTGTCCATTGTCTTGTCTTTTGTGTGCTTGTAAGTTTTGCCGCCCTGGAAGAGGAGTTCCTGTAACTCAGTGGGACCCTTCCTGGTTAAATAAAGGTTAAACAAAATAAATAAAATATATATATGTAGGACCGTCAAACTCCCAGGCCTCATATATATATATATATATATATATATATATATATATATATATATATATATATATATATATATATATATATATATATATATATATATACCTGTTTAGGACACAGGACCTCTGAGGTACCAGCATGTCCTACTGATGCTCTATTAGATTGGAATCTAGGAAATTTAAAGGCCATGTTGATGTCTTGAGCTCTTTCTCACATTCCTCAGGCCATTGCTAAGCAGTTTTTGCAGTGTGGTATCTTCCTGCTGGGGGAGCAACTTCCATTAAGACTGCCGTTATGTATACAAACAAAGACACATGTATAACTACTTGAGACCAGTATAAGAACAAGCAACATTTCCTGGGATTTTAAATAAGTAATTTTATATTTTCTAATCTTAGAAAGAAAAATGTGTGCTGAAAGAAGAAAGACAGACACCAGAGCTTTATATGGATTTATAAGCTCCCTGACAGAACGTACCTGCTCCTCTTGTCAGCCATAACCAGCTCCTCACAGGCTACAGCCTCGAGCAGACACTCAGACGGCAGAAGTGCCAACCTGATTCCCCTCAGTAGGTCTGGTAAATGGTGACGCCGACCCTCCAAGTCATATCTGACCCACCGCAGTACAGAGTTAAACACAACCTGCCACAACAGAAGCATTTAGCTGATATGTTGCGATCACACCACTCTTTGCTATAATGGAGGGAACTAAATGCATTTAGAAACACAAAGAGTAGGTATGGATTACCAGTTTTCAAGAATAATTGCCATCTTATATTAGATTATTAAGGAGAAAAATAGAGCATAGAAACTGGTGAATCCACTGAACCTGCCTTGTAGGATATCTAGTCAAAAAGCATTAGAAATGTTATCAAAGAAAAGAAAATAAAGAAAAGAGAGCTTTACTCACCTGTTCATCTTCTATTTCGAGCTCATCGCTGAGAATCAGCTCCAGCAATTTATCTTTAGACAGGCTATAGAAATCTTCTGATTCTCTGACCTAAAGGACAGACAAACACTTGGATTACATGCATTGTACATTTAACCTGTGAATTCAAATATCAGCCTCACATGGATCTTCTCTGAAATACATCTATATTTCAGCTGCTAACTCTACATGAGTGAGGAGAGGGAGATGAAAAACTTCCATTTACTCATATTGATACTGACAATATAATCGCAACGATAAAAAAGTCAGGATCAAGTGTGGAAGAAAATGTATTACATAATAGTTTAAGGGTTTATTATTGTCATTAGTGTTGACTGTTTAAATTCCTGCTGTTCTGTATGACCTCTGCTTTGTGCTAAGATAAACTATTTAACATTAGTGGGATTTTCTGTGCAGTGGGAAAGGGGCTTTGGTTAGTGCAGGAAGCCAGAAAACACTGAGTCATCTTTACCGTCTCGTAGTGTAGCAGACACATCCTCCATGACAGTTCGTACAGTCTTTTACACTGATGAGCGTCTGATAACAGCATCATCCCCAGGCAGTTTGATGAGTGCAGGTTTTTTTCTAAAAACTCTGCTGCTGCGTCCCGAATGTCATGAAACTGCAACATGTCACCCGCCTCTAACAATGACTCTGCGTTCTCCTCGTTTATGATGATGCGTGAAGAATAGGCAAAGTCCAGCAGGAGCTCCAAGACCTGGAAGAGTAGGGAATTAGCATTAACCACTGACATAACACCATGCACAACTGACACAATGACTAATTCTAGGGCTTCTGCATGCCTCAAACAACTTTGTTCTTAGAAGGAGTTATCTAACCACATTACATAGCCAAGTTACTCCTTACTACCTTCACCAACCGAGATATGAGTGGGGCGCAATAAGTTGTAGTCAAAGAAAAACATGGTGATGCAGCATCAATCTGTATAGATGCTTCATAGAGCTTAACACATACTGTATATCAGCATGGCTGTGTACTGCTTCATTTACAAAACATGGAAGTGCTGGGTGTCACTAGTATTAATATTAGAACAAGGGATGGATATTTACTTATGCACATAATGTTAGGTCTTGTTGGCTTTCTGACTAGTTTAAACAAAAAATACTGCCCTGCAGTTGTATGCCTCCATGCACCATTCAAGTTTCTCTTACAATTTACAACCATATCTGTGAAAATATGGATGCTTCACACACATATTCCCCCTGACAGCACAGAAGATCTATACAATCAGTACAGTTTCAAGGTGGACACCCAAGATTAGTGTTACAAATTCTTTATCTGACTAAATGTCTCCTCTTCTGTTCCTGAGATATGACACTGAATAATAGCCAGAAAAGTGTTTTATGCAGAACTTTATGATGTCACAGTGTAGCTGACCTTTGAGATATAAAATGTCATCACTTAATCATTTTATCTTGTGTGAAATTTTGTCATAATTAGCAGATAAATTTCCCAATAATGGACAAAGCATGTTTTGAGAGGTCACAGTAATCTTGACCTTTGACCATCAAATTCTAATCAGTTCATCCTTAAGTCCAAGTTTACATTTGTGTCAAATTTAAAGAAATTCCCCCAAGGTGCTCTTGAGATGTCACTTCCATGAGAATGGGACAGACAGACGGACAACCCAAAAACAAAATGCCTCTGGCCGCGGCTATCGCTGGTGAAGAGGCATAAAAATACGGTATCCTTTTCCTCAGCAAAAGTAGTTGTACCTCAGGGTGTATACTGTCTCTGAAATTGACATCACTGTCCAGACTTTCTCGTAGCCCTCCACTGAACATGGCCTCAAAATAACAACTGCACGCTGCCAAGACAGCCCTGTAAGACACAAACACAGCATTTTGTCAGTAGTTGCAGGTCCAGAAGTTATGAAGAAAACAAAGAAAAGCACAAAAGGATTGTAAGAAGTCTATCTAGAAAACTTAGTTGCTGTTACTCTCTGTTGTGGTGGGGAAAAGTTGTCGGTTGAATGGTAAATAGGCACAAATGTTGTAAGCATGTGTTTACCTGTGGCATGGGAAGGAGCGATCCCCTGCCCACAGAGTGACATCAGTAAACATGCACTGTTTTCTCAATGTGTTCAGGTGGGTCAGGACACTGTCAGGATGTGAAGGCTTGTGGAACAGTGAGATGTTCATGGAGCCTGTGCTAGTTCGGGATTTGCGATTTTCATGAACAGTCACCGACATGGCGGCTTTGTTTGGCAGATCCAGAGAGTCGCTTGGAACAATCTCACCTACTGCTCAATGACAACAACAACAACAACAACAACAACAGAAAAACGAAAAGAATTTACATTGTTGGATCAGCAGCAAAGCATGCATGCATAAATTTCAAATGGTCAACAAGCACACCACATTAACTTGCATAACTAAACCTTGAAATGAAAGGGCATTATCCCACCAAGACACAAAAAATTACCAACAGCAAAAGAAACTGGACCATGAAGCAAAAGGTTATCCTGTACCCCCTACGAAGGCAAACTGATGCCATGCCAGAAAAAAACAAACAAAAAATAAATAAATAAATAAAATAAAATAACTGATCAGTATCGGGTAATAACAATGAAAAAAAATCTTGTTATAACAAGATGTTTTTCACGTTTTTACAAACAAACAAACAAATAATAGTGTTTTACAAATGCCCTATGATCCACTAACAAATACAATGTGGTTTGCAAATTTAAAACATAATTAACAAATTAATGGATTTTGTTTTGCAAATACAAAACATACCTATCAACCAAATACGCAGCATATTTCTAATACATCATGCTTCAGAAATAAACACAGCATGTCTTTCAAGTACAAAAAAATATATATTCTACAAAGTCAAAAAAAAAAAAATTCTACAAATACAAAACAATCTCTTTTACAAGTACAAAACAATCTCTTCTACAAGTGCGTAAATATCAATTTTTAAGCACGTCCACCTACACTGGCAACCTGAGTGAACACTGCACCAACCTTGCTGTGCTAAATTGCCACTAACAAAGTTAGCTTCTATAATTCGAGGTCAACATTAGAGGCAAGTATTTAAGTTGTCTTAGTAAGTTTAGCTAATTGCGTACATGTCCACATCTGGCAAATATTACATAGCAGAGGAGCAATGTTAACCTTGTAACATTATAGTAGCATTAGCTGAAGTTAATGTTAACATGTGTAAGTTAATGTTAAAGTGTGTGGTTGGCATAACTGCAATAATGCAGTGGTTAACTGTAATGTTAGGTGCCTTGGTGTGCTGAAGGCTCAGAAGCCAGCAGATGAAATTGAGCTTATTTAACTCAGTGAATGGTACACCAAAAAAACAGTTACTGATTAATATGCAATATTCTCCCAGCTAAACAGACTAATGTTACAGTTCAACGGTTATCTAGAGTTATCAAAAACATCTGTTGGAATGATTCTGTCTTTTTTCTTACAGAAAAGGTAACAATACTGAGTGCTGCATCATTTCATGTGCACCCACACAAAGCCACAAATGTGAGTATTTGTTAATTTCTATTGCTGTTCAGCGTAAAATACAGAAGTTTTTTTTTTTATTTTTTTTTAAATCTAAACTGACAGAATAGTGTATTTTTAGATAACTGAAACACCTAATAAGAGTGTTGTTTCTTTGGTTATTTTTCTTGCCTACAATATGGTACATTTCTCACTATGGCAGTGATTTTTTTCCATCTAGCCACTATCACTGAAGATAGCTAAGTCCAATGTGAGCCTGAGAGAATGATAGAAACCATGGGGAACAGCCTTGGTGTTGATGATATCTACATCCACTGATTCGGCTGAGGTGGTCTGAGGTGGACGAGCCATCTCCCTTTCGTCATCCAGTGTCTATAAGCCAGAGCAGTTCCGGAGGACCTCCTCATCCACTGTGGTGGGAATGACCTGGGAGATGTCTCAAGTGTCAACCTCACTGGCTGCTGCCAATCCGGGGAAGACTGACAAGGCCCCCAGAATTATGAACAGTGTTATGGCTACATATGTTGTTGTTTAATGTTTAAGTGACAGCTTTGAACATCAACCTCACACAAGGCTTGACACTCCTGGGCTATTTGTGAACGATGCAGTTTATTTCACCACAAGGGGAAATTATATTTTCTTAAACAGTTTAAATGAGTCCGTTGAAACCCAACTTCAGCAACTGTGCAATTTTCATGTCTGACAGTTTGAATTTTTAATTTTATTCCCTTTATATACATATACATATATATATATATATATATATATATATATATATATATATACATACATATATACATATATATATATATATATATATATATATATATATATATATATATATATATATATATATATACACATACATACATACATACATATACATATACATTATATATATATATATATATATATACAGTACAGGCCAAAAGTTTGGACACACCTTCTCATTCAATGCGTTTTCTTTATTTTCATGACTATTTACATTGTAGATTCTCACTGAAGGCATCAAAACTATGAATGAACACATGTGGAGTTATGTACTTAACAAACAAAGGTGAAATAACTGAAAACATGTTTTATATTCTAGTTTCTTCAAAATAGCCACCCTTTGCTCTGATTACTGCTTTGCACACTCTTGGCATTCTCTCCATGAGCTTCAAGAGGTAGTCACCTGAAATGGTTTTCCAACAGTCTTGAAGGAGTTCCCAGAGGTGTTTAGCACTTGTTGGCCCCTTTGCCTTCACTCTGCGGTCCAGCTCACCCCAAACCATCTCGATTGGGTTCAGGTCCGGTGACTGTGGAGGCCAGGTCATCTGCCGCAGCACTCCATCACTCTCCTTCTTGGTCAAATAGCCCTTACACAGCCTGGAGGTGTGTTTGGGGTCATTGTCCTGTCCTGTTGAAAAATAAATGATCGTCCAACTAAACGCAAACCGGATGGGATGGCATCTCGCTGCAGGATGCTGTGGTAGCCATGCTGGTTCAGTGTGCCTTCAATTTTGAATAAATCCCCAACAGTGTCACCAGCAAAACACCCTCACGCCATCACACCTCCTCCTCCATGCTTCACAGTGGGAACCAGGCATGTGGAATCCATCCGTTCACCTTTTCTGCGTCTCACAAAGACACGGCGCTTGGAAGCAAAGATCTCAAATTTGGACTCATCAGACCAAAGCACAGATTTCCACTGGTCTAATGTCCATTCCTTGTGTTTCTTGGCCCAAACAAATCTCTTCTGCTTGTTGCCTCTCCTTAGCAGTGGTTTCCTAGCACCTATTTGACCATGAAGGCCCGATTCGCACAGTCTCCTCTTAACAGTTGTTCTAGAGATGGGTCTACTGCTAGAACTCTGTGTGGCATTCATCTGGTCTCTGATCTGAGCTGCTGTTAACTTGCGATTTCTGAGGCTGGTGACTCGGATGAACTTATCCTCAGAAGCAGAGGTGACTCTTGGTCTTCCTTTCCTGGGTCGGTCCTCATGTGTGCCAGTTTCGTTGTAGCGCTTGATGGTTTTTGCGACTCCACTTGGGGACACATTTAAAGTTTTTGCAATTTTCTGGACTGACTGACCTTCATTTCTTAAAGTAATGATGGCCACTCGTTTTTCTTTAGTTAGCTGATTGGTTCTTGCCATAATATGAATTTTAACAGTTGTCCAATAGGGCTGTCGGCTGTGTATTAACCTGACTTCTGCACAACACAACTGATGGTCCCAACCCCATTGATAAAGCAAGAAATTCCACTAATTAACCCTGATAAGGCACACCTGTGAAGTGGAAACCATTTCAGGTGACTACCTCTTGAAGCTCATGGAGAGAATGCCAAGAGTGTGCAAAGCAGTAATCAGAGCAAAGGGTGGCTATTTTGAAGAAACTAGAATATAAAACATGTTTTCAGTTATTTCACCTTTTTTTGTTAAGTACATAACTCCACATGTGTTCATTCATAGTTTTGATGCCTTCAGTGAGAATCTACAATGTAAATAGTCATGAAAATAAAGAAAACGCATTGAATGAGAAGGTGTGTCCAAACTTTTGGCCTGTACTCTATATATATATATATATATATATATATACCTGGGGGTACCAGAAGCTCAAAACAAGAGACAGTAGCAACAGCAAGAAAAAGCTGATTGGCACTGGCAGAGACAATTTGGCAAATTTTTCATGGGCGCAACCCACATACTCACAGGCTTTCCAACGGTATAAGATTTATTGCCAAGAAGCATTGTTACAACAAAGAAATAATCTACCAAACACAAATTTCCTTACTTTTTGTGCTTAGTTCATAAACTGTCTCACACACACGGACTTAAAATGAATAATGGCTCCTGTACATTTTACACCTTACCATTATGTAGGGACTGCTGCAATATCTTTTTCACTAACTGCTGCACTACCCTCACTTTAATTGTAAAGGCAGCTTTTATTCCTTAACCCATACCAAGATTTGGACTTTACGCACTGAGTGAAGAGACTGTTGCACCGAGTGCTGTAAGCTATACACAAAGTATAATTTTTATATTGTGGTTTCTCATGCCAACCATTTCTACTATAATTTATACTTGTTACTAAACTTGCAGTATGTTGCACTGGAAATCCAACTACCACTTTTCATTTTGCAAACTTGTCAAACAGTTTACCTTCTCCTTGATCCACAGCTATACTGTCACATTATTTAACTAATCCCTTTAATCACATTGTTTTATATATCTTCTTGGTATTGTTGATGGATAATAATATTACTGAAATTAAAGCAGTTTTCAATTTCCAATTAAAGTATTAATGGTGACTATCAAGTTTCTTTGTTTGGTTTTTATGGCTGGTCAAAATGTAAACAATAGCAAACATGAGTAGTATTGTAATAATGCAGAAGCACACTGATTACTTAACTAGAATTTGTAATTAATTCTGGGGCTCCGTTTATGTTAGCTTTACTAAAGAACATAAATGATAGAACAAATGTTGCCGTCCTTGAACACTTGACAATGAAGGATAAAACAAAAGGCATTACAGTTTGTGCTTTCTGGTGTATTTTATTCTGAATTTTTTTCTGACACTCAAAAACACAAATTCACCAAAGTGTCCTTTTAGATTCATTACCAGGCATACAGTAAAGCTGAAATGAACCAGACAAGAGTGTTCTGTAGTTAGGGGGCCTCCCTAGTGTAGTGGTTAGAGCACTCGTCTTCCATGCGGAAGGTCCAGGATTAAAATCCTGCTGGGGTTGAAGGTCGCAAGGTCACAAGAGGTTCCAACTGCCGAATCAAACGAGATCAGATTCCTTAAAGGGCCAGTGTGTAAAATGGGTTGAAAACAGTGACATCAGTGGTCAAATTCTAGATTGCAGGGCTCACTCGCTCACCCCTCCCGTCGGGTAAATGACGGTGGCCTCGTAGGGACAAAAAGCCTTGCGCACAGTTTTTCAGGAGTAGGTCTATCTAGCGACGAGGTGAATGTTTATTTAGAAATCTAAGCCATGTTACAATATTGTAATGAATCCCTCACGAGCAGGAGACCAGAGGAGCGTTCGGGAAAAAGGCCCGTTTATTTGACCACTCCAGAAACTCCGGTAACACTCCAGGGGGTAAAAGACTCCGTCCCAAATGCTGACTCTTCTAGTGTAACAGACACACTTCATAACTTTACACACATACTCGTTTACCAAACCGAGTGGGGACCCCCTCCCCTCTCTGCTCCACCAATCTCCAGCCCGCACACTGACTGACAGCATAGCCAGTAAACAGAGCTCAGCTGTTTATTTAGCCTAGCAATATCTCTGGACTATAGCAGCTGCAATGGATGACTTTGAACGCAATTTTGAAGAGTTTCTTGTAGCGGACACAGATCCAGAGCCATACCTGTTTGAGCCGGAGCATACAGATGAGGAACTCCATGTGTTTGATGCTGAGCGGGCGAGAAGAGAGGCTGAATGCACAGAATGGGATTCAGTGCTACTGCTACCATTGTTGGGGAGATATATCATCAGGAGGAAAAGCGCCGCAGAGAGTGCATCACAAGGAGTGAAGTTGCGTCTTCTTTTCCTCACAGATGACGGTTCGGGTTCTTTTTCTCCTGTCGCGTGGTAAGTGTGGTCCATTCGCAAACTTTATAACTAAAAAAACTTTTCACTACTCTCTATCGACGAACTACTAACACTCTCTGCTGTTTCCTCCTCCGTCTTCCTTCCTCCCGCTGTCTTCGTTGGTTCATTTATACACGCGAAACGCGTTCTCTGGCTGGCTGGATTGTCCACTCGGTCTGCCGTACATACATGGCGGCGCAAGATGGCGACCTCTCTAAAGCAAGGCCCTTGCTATATATATATATATAAAAGCATAATTACGAAAACCAAACGAATTTTATTTTATAGCGATTATACACTTGTATAAACATATTAATGGGCAGAATATTCAGATTCAGATTCAGATTGACAATAAACCATGCCAAATATTACACACTGGCCCTTTAAGGAGTCTTCAGGATAAGAGAGTAACTCAGGAATCTGAGCCAAGTCCTCAACGAGGGTGTGTCTCAAGCCTGTTGTAGACAGGTGGTTCCAGATGTAAAAAGCGGATTCAGTGTTCTGTAGTTAATGACAAATGCACTCAGTACTGTTTAATTGCGGTCGGTTTATTTAAAATTCAATGTAATAGAAAAACATCATCACAAATTGAACACCTTTTCAATTATTACTGTACTTATGAATAAAACCAATGTCTTGTAGGTCTCAATCAAGTGAAAAAAATAAACATACAAAGACGTGATATGAATTACTAAACCCAACTGTTTTGAAACTGATATCTATTGTCAAATCTTTATTACATAAAACAGAGTTTGTATGTCTTATGAATTTTCAGTACACATCTATTACAAGAGTCACATTTTGCTCCTGGATGCACTTCTGGTTTGGCCATTTCCTGCTGTTTCCTAATAAAGACCATTTTGATTTCAAATTTAGGAAATACCTTCACCTGTGAAGGTGATGACTAAACTATAGTTGATCCATTACTTGATTCCAGTTTAACCTTTTTGAAAATGTGTTTTTTTTATTTTTTTATGTTAGTACTGCCATCAGCTATCTAACAATAGCAGAAATTAAGTTAATGGTGAGAAACTGAATCTCTGAATACTAGGGATTCTTGGCACCTGCGTGCTGACGTACTGCGGTGAGCGTTGTGTCATTTCCAATGTTTCTGTGATAGCGCCTCTGTGCTGCTGTAGCGAACTCTTACCAGCTAGTTTTCTGATTTTCCTCATTTCAGCTGCTAAACATCTACCTCATGTCTAAACACACTAGTTCTGTTTAAGCACTCAAAGCTCTCCTCTTTTTTTCAACGACTTTCTTGTTAATCTTAGCTATTGTTTACATGCTATTCGCATTGTTAGCTATGTAAGCTTAGCACCTAGCGATGGCTTCTCCATCTGCTGCTCTCTCTTGCTCGGTGTGCCAAATGTTTCGTTATTGCTCTGCCTCCTTTAGCGACAGTGGTACATGTAACAAATGTAGAAATGTAGTTTATTTGCTGCGTTGGAGGCGAGGCTTAGTGAATTGGAAGCGTGGCTCTGCACCATTGAAAATCACTCAGTGGCTGTAGTAGTTAGCCAGCTCCCTGTAGCCGGTGCGGAGCCACATAGCATAGCTTCTGCTAGCGGTCCTCTGGTAACCCCTGTGCAGCTGGCTAACTGTACGAGAGAAGCATCTTACTAAGCCAAAGCCCTCAGTTCACCACCAGCCTGTTCACTTTTCCAACCATTTCTCCCCACTCAGTGGCACACCCACTAAGGAGAAAACTCTGGTCATTGGCAGCTCTATTCTGAGAAATGTGACGTTAGCAACACCTGCGACCACAGTCAAATGTATCTCTGGGGCCAGAGCGGGCGACACAGAATCAAATATAAAACTGCTGGCTTAGGCTAAACATAGATTTAGTAAGATTGTTATTGATGTTGGCAGTAATGACACCCGGTTATGCCAATCGGAGGTCACTTAAATTAATGTTGCCTCAGTGTGTGAATATGCAAAAGATGTTTAGAGATGCTGGCTGTCCAGGTGGTGTAGGCTTCATAAATAATTGGCAAACTTTCTGGGGAAAACCTGGCCTGATTAGGAGAGACGGCATTCATCCCACTTTGGATGGAGCCACTCTCACCTCTAGGAACCTGTCCAAGTTTATTAGTCATTCAAAACCCTGACAACCCAGAGTTTAGACAAGGAATCAGAGTCGCTGTCTTAAACGTTTCTCTGAGCTTCTAATGCAGTTACCCACCCACAGAGTTATACAAATGTGTCTGGCCCTCGACCACCTAAATTATTTAAATCTAAACTTAAACAAAGAGGAGTTGTAAATAACAACCTAATAAAAATGAAAACCTCTTTTGTAACAGAAAGACAAAACAGGAGAATTAAATGTGGACTGTTAAATATCAGGTCTCTGTCATCTAAAGCAGTGTTAGTAAATCAGATAATCATATTTATTTACTCAGCCACACTGAAACCTGGCTGTGTCACGATGAATATGTCAGTCGAAATGAATCCCCTCCTCCCAGTCATAATAATACCCACATTCCTCGAGGCAACAGTTGCAGCGATTTTTGACTTTACTCTATTAATCAACCCTAAACCTAAACTAAATTATAATTTCTTTGAAAGCCTTGTCTTTAGTCTTTTACATCCAATCTGGAGAACCTCATAGCCACTTTTATTTGTTATAGTGTACCGTTCTCCTGGCCCTCCTGGCCTGGTTTTTATCCAGTTTAGTTCTTAAATCAGATAAAGTCATTACTGTCGGTGATTTTAATATTCATGTTGATGTTGATAATGACTGCCTCGCTACTGTGTTTATCACATTATTAGACTCCATTGGCTTCAGTCAGAGTGTACATAAACCCACTCACTGTTTTAACCACACTCTTGATCTAGTTCTGACGTATGGAATGGAAATTGAAAACTTAGTCTTTCCACAGAATCCCTCTCTATCAGATCATTACTTAATAACTTTTGATTTCTTTCTACTCGATTACATGCCACTCAGGAACAGTTACTTTACTAGGTGTTTACCAGACAGTGTTGTAGCAAAATTTAAGGAAATGATTCCATCAATGTTAAATTTAATACCATGTCCCTCTATAACAGAGTTTTCCTGTACTGACTTTAAACTCACAGGCGGAAATCACAGGTGGGACAGGGGGTCCGGACCCCCCCTTCTTTGGAAAAACGGGGAATTGCCCCCCCCCCCCCCCCCCAATATATCATTTAGGGAAACTATATGTAACCTAGGTTATTTTCAGTAGTTTTGTAGTTTACATACTTTCGATTTTCCCTTGTACACATAGTGAGCAAGGTAGACACCCTAAGTGGCTGTGCAAAGCAAATTTATTATGTTGATCTGTTCTGTACGACATCTATTGCACGTCTGTCCGTCCTGGAAGAGGGATCCCTCCTCAGTTGCTCTTCCTGAGGTTTCTACCGTTTTTTTCCCTCGTTAAATGTTTTTTTCAGGGGAGTTTTTCATTATCTGCTGGGAGGGTCCAAAGGACAGAGGAATGTCATATGCTGTAAAGCCCTCTAAGGCAAATTGTGACTTGTGATATAGGGCTGATGATTGATTGATTGATTGATTGATTGATTGATTGGGAAAGAGAATAAAAACAAACTGGTGAAAGCACTTGTTTTTTTGGCAATATCATCCCAACCCATTTAAGAACTCAGGATGTCCATGCAGTTTCCCTTCTCCCCACCCAATACACTGCTGATTCTATATAAAGTATATAAGAATGTCTTTGTATCCTGAGGTCAGTGCTGAAGTGATCACTCTCAAAGTGTTGACAGCACAAACATGAAGCCTTGTAAGGAGTCTGGTTCTGTCTTCTCACGCTGACCATCCACTGGTCCAGCCTGTCTGCATCACCTAGAGGAAAATTTTACACAGACAAATAGATATGTAAAGGAGTATATGTGTTAGGTTACGTCCCTAACAGCCTTTTTTACATGAAAACATTACAACTTAAATTTCTTCATATCCAACAGGTCACCACTTTATTTTAGCTTAAAAGAGGTGGTGGACAACACAGTCCTCATATTCTATCTGTTGCATTTACACTTATTTTTCATAGGTGACAGTCAACGTTACATAAGTGTAAAGTGTGAGCCTACAGCCGCTCACAATCACAGTTTCTGGATTGTCATATCCTTAAAACTCCTGTTTCTGTAATAATGTTAATAAAAATAACAAAGTCTTGGTCTGTGGACCATCAAAAATTTTACGTTAACTTGCCGTATAGCATTAATAACCAACTCCAGTTTAACCAAAAATGCAGCATGTAGCTAGAATAACGTTATTTCTTGAACCATGCTGAAATGTGATATTAATATTTTTAAGTTGCACACATACACCTTATTGTAATTGCACACAGTTCCCAACTTTTTTACCCTCCCAAGTCTAACATTAATGTTACCCGTATATCACTAACATGGTAGTCTCGCCACCAGACAATAAGAGATCTCTGCCTTCTGATAGTCTGGGGACACTCCTTTCAAAAGTGTATTTAACACACCGGAGAAAACGGCCGGCAACAAAACAACGCCTCTTGCATTTTTGAAAAGGACACGCTCTCCCAGAAATGTGCGCTCCCCCTTTTTTCGTCTGCAAGGAAGCAAACACACAGAGAGCTTGAAAATGGATGCTGAGAGATTTAACTCTGTTTTATCAAATGTGTGCTCAGTCCACAAGATTGTGGAAATGAAGGACTTACAGTGACTTGAGCCATTTTGTACCGCTACACGTGTTTCTAGTCGGACTATGTTTATGAATACAAGAGTTCAGCGAGCCACCGAAGGACCGCCCTGCGGATTTACTATTGGTTCTGCAACGTAGGGAGTTTTTTTAAACTCTGAAATTGTATCTGCCCATCTAAACACAAAATCAGGGAGAAAGACGTCAGTCTTTAGTTAAGCAAAGCGTCTAAAGACTGACTTGTGAATCTACTAACATGGCATAACTTTAGCTAAGTAACATGGTGAAGCTTTATTTTATAAGTTAGCTTGATAGCGAGCTAAGCTAACATGCAAGACAAACAACCATAGTTACAAAAACATGCAAACAATGACACCTGCTGATTAGTGCTAACATATAAATAAAATAATAGAATTTCACTCACCAAAAATTGAAGTACTGGTGTCTTGGGCAGTCTGTCAGTACAATGGACAGCAGGCCATATTATTTGTCCAACACATGCACAAAAAATGTCCCAAAGGCTCCAACCAGCCAGCTCCTACAACTCAAACACGGCAGAGAGCTCAAGTTCAGTGGCCGGGGACACAGCGCTGTAATCCTCAGTGGTTTCCTCCCAAGGCATTTAAATTGTCTCATAGCGCCTCCTGCTGTTGTGGAGGCCAAGACATTTGTAAGGAAATCTTCATATCATTCACGGTGGAATTTCTGTACTTGTAGAACAGATTGTTTAGTACTTGTACAAGGGGCTGCTTTGTACTCAAACAAGAGATTGTTTTAGTTCTTGTAGAAGACATTTTTTTTGTACTTATAGGATAGATTTTTTTTGTACTTGTAAGGCATGCTGTGTGATAGGTACATTTTGTATTTGCAAAACAAAATGCATTAGTTTGTTAATTATGTTTTACATTTGCAAAGCACATTGTGTTTGTTAGTGGATCATAGGGCATTTGTAAAACATGTTTTGTTTGTGTAGTTTTGGCAGGATTTTAGCGTCATAGTTATTTCATGTTATAAAAGTTACCACCTCCATTTTCATGGTTTGATTCCTCTGCTTTCCTGTTTATTATTTCTTTTATCTTTTGTGTTTTTTTTTATTAACAGACTGTCATCTAGAACTAGGGGATTCCTTGTATTCTTTTATTAATATAATTACATGTTTTACCCCAGCGCTTTGACCCTTTCCAGCCAGCAGCAGCAACATGCACATATACTTTATTGGGAATGTTACTGGTTTGGGTGAACAGCTGTATTATTATCTCTTACCAATTATGAAAACTATCACTTAGAACAGAATTCTCAAAATCTGATTTGACAGATAAGACTAAGTGGACAAACAGTAAGAAAAACAGCCTATAGCAACTAAAGGTAAGCAGCATTAACATCACGTCACATCCATGGGAAAAGAAACTTGGCCTTGGAGACAAAGTGACCTGTTGTGAGACATCTTGACAGGCAGATGAACACATGCAGACTTCAACACACCACAGATAAGAAGAAATGCTGTTTCAGCAGCCTCAACACTGCTTTTGTGTGTGTATGTGTGTGGGCATCCATCTAACATATGCTGACATGCAGTTTTAGACCAGAGCCACAACAGCTCTGTCACGGGTTGTTTGGTGTTAAGTGTGTGTATTTTTCACAGATCACAATGCAGGCTTGACAAGAACCTCAGTGTGGTTGGATTCTGTTAAATGAACAACAGTGCAACATCTGTGCTTTTATGTTTGTGTTTATGGTAGGCATATTGAAGCCGATAGATTTGAGAGAGCACAAAACAAATCCGAACACAATCTGTAAGTCAACCCCAGATTCATGAGAGCAGAATACGATTATTGCACGAGGGAGGACAGAATGGTAAGCAAGCAACAGGGCTGTCGTACTGATAGAGCTCTCACACTCATCTTTGGCACATTTTCCCTCTGCTCAAACTGACAATATGAGCAATGCGTCACCTGTTCAGTTTGACCAGGAAGTGAAGAGTCATCCTGGTAGATGCTTCCTTCTACTTTCCACAGAACAGTTGGGACAGAGGTGTTTTTTAACCACCAGATGGAAACAAAGAGCAGTACTTGGTGTCTGTATTAGCTCTACAATCAAAATACTGTACATTGACATGAAATGAAAATCACTTTCAATTTGTTGGCAAATCACAGCCCACAATAACTGAAATTGGTGGTTAAATGATAAGACATGTAGGCATAAAAAATGTAAATTGCATGTTGTCCTAAACAGTCATTCAGTATGGTCATGTGACTTGGGTGGACTTTGTGCAAGACTAAGTTGAAACCTGGCTGGAACCAATATGGTCAATATGCTACTTGTGTCCAGATTGTTACACAGTCAGTCAGTGGTTGTGTATTGTGAATTCCTAGATATCAAATGTTCATTTGGAACCTATGTAATATGTGTTCTTTCAAAGTGTGCCAAATAGCGTTGCAATGGTATAAGATTTTCAGTACCGTACCGTAACCATCTAAGAAAATATTGCGGTATCACGGTATTACAGAATTTATATTTTTATCAGTCAGAATGACCCTTGAAGGAATGAAAACAAAAGGCTTATTGTTGGTTGAACAAACACTTTATTACTATAATTGAAACTTGAAACCAATTTGTTGATGGCAGTATGTGTAAAAGTCTGCCTTTAGAAAATAACTAAAATGGGGAGATTCAATGTCAGGTTGCATTGTTTTTTCAATATCGTAGATAATCAAATGTACACGGTGTGATTACCATCAACTTTTATATCACAAAATAGTTTGAAACCTGTTTATTGCTGTAACCCTTGTACCAAAGTAACAGGTCACGACACAAATTTGTATAAGCTAAAACCATTAAGTGATGATATTTTATATCCAAAAGGTCAAAAGTCACTGTGGCATCATAATATTCTGCATAAAACAGTTGACTGAACAATACTCAACACCATAATTCAGGGACAGAAGGGGAGACATTTGGTCAGATACTGAATTGGTGACACTAATCTTGGGTGTCCACCCTGAAACTGTGCTGATTGTATAGATCTGTGTGTGTGAGGAATCCATGTTTCAATGTTTTTCACACACATGGATGTCAGCTGTAAGAGACACTTGACTGGTGCCTGGAGGCATACAACCACGGGGCGGTAATTCTATTTAACGCTGTGCTGGCAATAGAGATGTAACGGTATGAACATTTCATATCACGGTTATTGTGACCAAAATTATCACAGTTATCGTTATTATCGCGGTATTGTTGAAATGTGCTCAAAATGTTCAAAAAGTACTTATACACATACTGAAATCATTTAACCAAGTTTTATTTCGAAACACAAATAACATAAATAGCAAAATATACTTTCTGTCTAACAGGAAGTCTAGCATGTTTGATTTTGTTTTTGTCGTTCACGATCACTCCCATCACAGCCGTCACTTTGACCAATAGAAACACAGAGTTAGCTGCTGCCATGCTGTAGGGCAACAACCAGCTGAGTACTGCCATTAGCATCAAGCTAGCAAACAATGTTATTTCTTCATAATGGAGGCGGACATAAAGTAAGAAAATTAAAAATTAGTGGCTTTTACTCACCACAACTGCAGAGGCTACCAGCTTCATTTGAAACAGACTACATTATAAAAGGGCTGTTATTTATCATTCCCTCTGTATCTTGATATTTTTATCCGCTTTTTTTAATCCGCTCCCGTTGGCTTCATAATGCATCGTGCCATCATTTCAAACTCAGTACTTCCTGTATTTGTTTCAAATTAAAAGCCCCTTATAACCTCGGCTGAAAGAATCCCTCCATTTTCTAAATAGGCTTTTATTGTGAAACGTGTAGGAACTTGTTGTGGAGGATTCGGTGACTTGTATGTTTACATATGGCACTTCAAATGTAGCTCCTGCCATCTGCTGGCGTTTTTTAGGTGACCACAACAACATTTTGGCTGGCACATGAACAGACACAGTGACTGAAATAATAGTAAAAGTAATAAAAATAGGACAAGAATAACCACATCGTGAAAGACGACCGGGGATAATTGGTGTGTACCATCGTGTAGGGTGTTGTGTCTGTCGGCCAAGTCACCGCAGGATTTTACTTTTTACTTTTTTTGACTCTGTAATCGTGTAATGTGACAGTGACTTTAAGAACGGGCAGAAAAGTTGTGTAGTGTGTACCAGGCACAGGTACACTCGCTGTATAGTTGTGGGTGGTGGTCACGGAAATGGCTTATCAAATTTAGTGTTACCCCCCTTGGCGGAGACTTTTTTTCTGCATTTTCTGCAGACAGGGTGACTATCTTCAATTAGTTTCCCCTCAGCATCCTTATAAAATCCAAAATATGTCCAGACTTCAGACTTTGTCCTTTAAGACGGGGAAAAAATCTCCGGAGCACTGTCCTTGCGGGTGCCTTCAGTGCCTTCCATCATGTTTTCAGAGGCCAAACATTGCAAACTGTGCATGCCTGTCTGAGGGACTACTGCTGCTGCTTTTCCAGGCAATAGCAGTATCACCGTGAGTTTTTCAAAGTGCGGTAATCAAACATGGTTTTAATGATTATTAAAATTTGAAACGGTAATACTAACCATCAGGAATTTTTCCGCGGTTCATCATTTTACCGGTAATCGTTACATCCCTAGCTGGCAATAGATGTAAAATAAATATTTAAGTTACCTGCTACTTTTTCAGATATAACTGTGCCTCCTACATCCAGGTTAAGGCTGTGTGTTTTTACTGTACCCTGACTGTTTCATAGTTTCCGCAAGTTATTCTTATTCTCTGCTATCTTCTCACTGAAGCATTCTGTCTTGGCTTTCTTAATTATTTAAAGCAAAAGAATACTCTATTTCCACATTAACTGCTGGTGACGACCACTCACACAGCCTAGAAAACAGTCAGGTCAAACATCAGGTTCACATACATTAATAATAACAGCTTGAAATTTTGATACGTCTTTGGTTGCACAAAGTAGTGCAGTACAATAAATACCACACACGAATGTGCTGTCTTTATCTTGCTCTTTTGTAGCTTAGTTGTAGAGTCTGTTACAAAGAAATGTAATTTAAACACCAATTATATTTAACAAAGTTCCTATTGTTGACAGATAGCTTAAGCCCTAACAGCCCTTTATTTACAAGAATCTGTGACCATGTGGTGTCATTAAAAGTAAAAATTGAGATGAATGACACTGAGCAAGGAACTTGTGTAAACGGTGCCCAGACAGCAGCATATCAGATGAACGTTCAGCCTTCTTGAAAACAGACCAAAAGTCAGTGTATCAGTGCCCATGTTTGCTGGACTTGGTGTGGAAAAACTGATGTTTCTCTTTCTAAATGATTTACTCAAATCTACTCCACCTCCTGAACATGTCAAAATGTCAAATCATTTCAAATCCAAGCTGAAACAATATTAAACTGCAACTGAAGTAGGATTTTCAAATCAGCACAGTCTTTACAATCAGCACAGTTTCAAGGTGGACACTCAAGATGTCACCAGTTCAGTATCTGACCAAATACAGTCAGGTCCATAATTATTTGGACAATGATACAGTTGTCATCATTTTGGCTCTGTACACCACCACAATGGGTTTTAAATGAAACAATGAATACCTGCTTAAAGTGCAGACTCTCAGCTTTCATTTAAGGCTTTTTTCAAAAATGTAGTATGAACCGTGTAGGAATTACAACCATTTCTTCACACAGTCCCCCAACTTTAAGGGCTCATAAGTATTTGGACAAATTAACATAATCATCAATTAAACAGTCAGTTTTAATACTTGGTTGCAAATCCTTTGCAGTCAATGACTGCCTGAAGTGTTGGACACATAGACATCACCAGATGCTGGGCTTCTTCCCTGGTGAAGCTCTACCAGCTCTTTACTGTAGCCGTCTGCACTTCCTGCTTGTGTTTTGGGTGTTTTGCCCTCAGTTTTGGCTTCAGCAAGAGAAACGCATGCTCAATTGGATTCAGATCAGATGATATGACTTGACCATTACAGAACATTCATTTTCTTTGTCTTAAAAATGTCTTTGGTCGCTTTTGCAGTATGCTTTAGGTCAATGTCCATCTGCACTGTGAAGCATCGTCCAATGAGTTTTGAAGCATTTGGTTGAATCTGAGCAGATAATGTAGCCCCAAACACTTCAGCTTTCATCCTGCTGCTCTTGTCAGCAGTCACATCATCAATAAATACAAGAGAACCAGTTCCACTGGCAGCCATACATGGCCATGACATAACAGTACCTCCACCATGCTTCACTGATGAGGTGGTGTGCTTTGGATCATGAGCAGTTCCTTCCCTTCTTCCTTCTCTTCTCTTCCCATCATTCTGGTAGTTGATCTTTGTTTTATCTGTCCATAGTATGCTGTTCCACAACTGTACAGGCTTTTTAGATGGTTTTTGACAAACTCTAATCTGGCCTTCCATTTTCAAGGCTAACCAATGGTTTACATCTTGTGATAAACCCTCTGTATTTATTCTAGTGAAGTCTTCTCTTGCTGACAAGAGCAGCAGGATGAAAGCTTAAGTGTTTGGGGCTACATTATCTGCTCAGATTCAACCAAATGCTTCAAAACTCATTGGACGATGCTTCACAGTGCAGATGGACATTGACCTGAAGCATACTGCAAAAGCAACCAAAGACATTTTTAAGACAAAAAAAAGGAATGTTCTGTGATGGTCAAGTCATATCATCTGATCTGAATCCAACTGAGCATGCGTTTCTCTTGCTGAAGCCAAAACTGAGGGCAAAACATCCAAAACACAAGCAGGAAGTGCTGACGGCTGCAGTAAAGGGCTGGCAGAGCATCACAAGGGAAGAAGCCCAGCATCTGGTGATGTCTATGTGTCCAACACTTCAGGCAGTCATTGACTGCAAAGGATTTGCAACCAAGTATTAAAACTGACTGTTTAATTGATGATTATGTTAATTTGTCCAAATACTTATGAGCCCTTAAAGTTGGGGGACTGTGTGAAGAAATGGTTGTAATTCCTACACGGTTCATACTACATTTTTGAAAAAAGCCTTAAATGAAAGCTGAGAGTCTGCACTTTAAGCAGGTATTCATTGTTTCATTAAAAACCCATTGTGGTGGTGTACAGAGCCAAAATGACGACAACTGTATCATTGTCCAAATAATTATGGACCTGACTGTAGTTCCCCTTCTGTTCCTGAAATATGACACTGAATAATGGCCAGAAAAATGTTTTATGCAGACAATAATGATGCCACAGTGACTGCTGACCTTTGACCTTTTGGATATAAAATGCCATTACTTTATTATTTTATCCTATTACACATTTGTGTGGAGTTTTGTCATAATTAGCATATGAATTCTTGAGTTATGGACAAAAATATATTTTGTGAGGACACTGACCTTGACCTTTGACCTTCAACGACAAAATTCTACTTTGTATATTCTTCAGTCCAAGTATGGTCAAATCTGAGTCAAATTTAAAGACATTCCCTGAAGGGCCCAAACGACGCATAGTGCGTCCAAATTCACACCTGTTCTTCTCTATGGATTTTCTCTGTGACTGTGCGTCATAGCGAGAAGCCACGCATATCACGTGAAACAGCAGAACCGTAGCTTTCCGACAAGCACTTGTCCAATGTTTTCACAGCGGGAAAAAAAATGATAAAGTTACACTAAAATTATGTATAACAACACACACATTACTCGTGGATGGATTACTCACAAATGCAGGGTCGCACAGAAATTAAATGCGTATCACATGAAAGCGCAGGACCAGAGCTTTCCAGTGAAACACATTATTGTGCTGTCATCCCATCACGCTGTAAATACAGATCAATTGTCTACAAAATAAAAACCTGATGAATTTATTTACAATCCATTATACAGATCTTGTTATCAGTCACTTCATATAGTGAGGAATATTGTATCTTACCACATCTTAGGCTTGCGTGTGTTTCTCCCTGTCTATCCACATTTGCTTTCAAGATGCAAATATCTCCAGATTGTCCAGTTGACACTCCATCAAACTTTGTATGACAAGACCAGCACACTTCACCATTGCGCACCCAGACAACTGAGGCCTACTTATGCATGCTTGACAGGGCAGTAGTCACCATATACATTGAGGGGGGCACAGGGGCACGGGGGCACGGGGGCACCCCTCTTCAGATATGGCAGAACATGTCTTCTTCCAACTTGCTATGGTGAGATACATGTAAAAATGTAAATTTAGTAACGGATTTGTTTTTTTATTGATATAAAAATTAATATAAAATACAGGCACATAGAAGGACATAGCATGATGACAAATCTGGTTAGCCCAGACTGTCCTAAAAAAACAAGATATAGCATGTGTATGTAGCCTTTATAATGACAGTGATATGAGCTTAAAAGTAAAAGCAGTAAAAATACACCAAAAAAGGCCTACGGCCCAAAGGGTTAAGATATTCTTGAGATGTTGTGTTCAGGAAAATCAGACAGGTCCAAGGTCACACCGACCTTGACCTATGACCACCGAAATCCAATGAATTAAGCCTTGAGTCCAAGTGAACATTTTGCCAAATTTGAAGAAACTCCCCCACGGTGTTCTTGAGATATGGCATTCACCAAAATGAGATAGACAAGGTCATGGTGACCTTTGACCTATGGTCATCAAAATATAGTCAGATCATTGTGGAGTCCAATTGGACATCTGTGCCAAATTTGTAGAAATTCCCTTGAGGCATTCTTAAGATATTGTGTTTACAAGTTGGGACAGACTGAGGGATGGACAACCCAAAAACATAATGCCTCCGGCATGGCGACATAAAAAATTTGGTTGAAATGGTAGTTTCATAATGTCACAAGTTTACCTGTATGGTTTTTGTGCCAGATAGTGGAGTATCCAGATATGCTCAATCTGAGAGGCATCAAGCTCCGGTTTTCTTTTCTCACAGGATCACATACAAAATACAATAAGCATTAGGCCTTCCACTTATGTTTTAAATTGTCAGTTATGCCCACCAGTTTCTCAGAGCCAAAGGTAACATCATCAAGTATCTGGATATGTTCAACCAACAACACAAAACCCAACTGTAATATAACTATATGAAACAGAACAAACAAGGAGAAAATCCTCACACATGAAAAAGCTGAAAGCTTCTGAAGGGGAACGTCACCTAATTTAAGAATTCCAATATGTTATTTCCATGGCTGAGGAAAGATCAGTCAATATTAGTGAACATGAGCTAGTCGCTGTCAAAACCAGAAACCAGAGAAGGAAGTCTCAACTGTGTTGTCATGGGGTTTAAAGTCTGGAGCTGCTCCATAAACAATGAATGGGAGCCCACAAAATATTTGTTTTCTTTGTTATATTCAAATGAGCTTTATTCTGTTGTAGTCTTAAAGGCGACCAATTGTGCTTTTTGGGGTTTTCCCTCTTCTTTAGTGTGTTATATAGCATTTTTCTGCCTCTATAAGGTCTGCTAAGTAAAAAAAAAAAAAAAAAAAAAGTTCAGGCTAAAGGGAGTTCTGTCTCCCCACAGACAAACACACAGCTCCTGACATGCCTGAAACAGCTTGTTTGAATTTCCCACCTTTATTTCCACGAAGTTATTTCATAACAATGTGCAATTAGCATGGCACACAGTGCCCGCCTACCAGCCACTGAGCTGCACACCCAAACACACTTGCTCTGAGCAGAGGTGGAGGAGAGAGGCTACAGTTTGAATCGTTGAGGAGCTGTTGAGGAGACGTCATGTCTAGGAGACACGGTTTTCTTCATTGTGACCAAAAATTACCCTTGTTTGGACTGCCAAAGGACAAAGGAACAACCAAGAAGTGGTTGGAATTTATTGGGGGCGGCTGTGGCTCAGAGATAGAGTGGGTCGTCCACCAATCGAAAGATCAGCGGTTCGATCCCCGGCTCCTCCAGTCTGCATGTCGAAGTATCCTTGAGCAAGATACTGAATCCCAAATTGCTCCCAATGGCTATTCCATCGGTGTGTGTGTGTTAAAAAACTGTGTTCGAGTGTGGAGTAGATGGCTGTAGGAGCTAACCTTAGGCTGTACACCCAGTGCTTAGCTGTAGGCCTCGGCTAATTTGTTTTGAAATGCTTTTCCTACTCTGCATACAGTAAGTTAAACTGCTAGCTGGGTGGTGTCAGTAAGATGAATTTAATGACTGAATTGTGGAGAATCTTACAGAGCTAAGATGTGCAGCATGTCCATATTGACAAAAGTTGAAACATTTCTATGTGTGATGCCCGAGCTAAGCAGCTACTGCCATTTGCTCAAGCTTTTAGGCGACAGGCAACAGTCAGACCTGGGGTGCAATTAAGACCTGTATTTATTTGTCAAAATGTGCAGCAGTACTCAGGGTTTGATTGTGAATTGGCTTCTGAGTATTATAGCTGTAGGCCTCGGCTAACTGGCTAACCAAAGCTACTGTTTTGAAATGCTTTTCCTACTCCGCGTACAGTAAGTTAAAGTTATGGCCTGAGTTATGCAGCTGAGGAGGTATTTGTGTGATGAAAGGACCTTGTGTGTGTGTCTGTCTCTACATGTGTTTGAACACATATGTTTGGTCTGCTGATTTTACAGGGAGGGGACAACACTGTTTAGCATTTTACATGTTGACTATGAATGGGTACCGAAATCCGGTACTAAATTAGCCCCGGGGCTAAATTATGAAAGAGCGTAGTATTCATAACCTCTGACAGTATGTTCTTTTATCAGTACTTATACACATTTTGGTTTAATTCATTATCACCCTGCAGCCTCTCATCTGCGTTGTGCTGGGGCTGAACTGCTCCACATACACGCACATGCCTTCAGTACACGACACGCTAATCTGTGAACAGCTGAACAGACACGGTGGAAACAAAGTGAGGATAATTAAAAAATTACTCGAGTTTACGGCAGCTACAATTGTTACGGTAAGTGAAATTAAACCTTAAACCTTGTTGTCTGTAAGCAGAGCAAGGATGGCTGTGTCATCTGAGTATATGAGGTACGTGGTAGTGGGTGATAGGCTGGTACAGTCATTGGTGCAGAGGGTGTAGAGGAATGGGATTAGCACACAACCCTGAGGTGCTCCGGTGTTAGTTTTGATTACTGATGATGTGGTTGTGCCCACTCGCACCACTTGCAGCTTGTCACTTAAGAAGTTGTGGATGAGATGGATCAGACGGAAGGGGGTGTTGAGCTGGTGTAATTTCTGGATCATCAGATGCTTTTGGATGGTGTTAAATGCAAAGTCCACGAAGATGATCCTGACAAAATGACCTGGAGTGTCCAGGTGCTGAAGGAGGAGGTGCAGCAGGCAGGCCACCGTGTCCTCCGTGCCCCTTCTGGCCTTATAGGCAAATTGAAGGGGATCGAACTGTGGGGCAATGACTGGCAGGATGGTACTCAATAGCAGTTTCTCCAGGCACTTCATTATTATGGACGTGAGGGCAACAGGGCGATAGTGGTTGGATTCAGTGGGCCAGGGTTTTTTGGGTACGGGGATTATGGTGGCAGTTTTCCAGAGGGTAGGTATGGTAGCAGTCCGGTAGACTGCTTAGCTAGACACAGTAGTCGACCATCATGCATCTCATTCAGTAATCTAATTCATCCTCCTGTTTCTACTGTGCCTACTTGTTCACCCGTTGCTACCACTGCAGACCATACTACACTTGTAACATCTCAGGACTTTAAACCACGTCACGGCCTCGGTCTACTACATCTGAATATCAGAAGCCTGCTCCCAAAAATGGATTATATTAACATGGCTCTCCTCCAAGATATAAAATAACAACATAATTATCAATGGTTATATTATTTTCAGATGTGACCGTAAAAGCAAGGGAGGGGGAGTTCTAATTTATGACTGTCTCACTATTCACAAACTGTCATCATCCTCTGTACCCAAAAAATGTGAATATATTGCACTGGATTTATGTTTTGGTGAAGACACTCATGTTATCATTACTGGTATTTATCACCCCCCCTCTGCTCATGTTGATGCTCTGGATGACATTGGTAAGATCATTTCTAAGTACGCCTCCTCAGAATTAATAGTTATGGGAGATCTAAACCTGGACTGGCTCTCTGAACAGATTAAAAGAATTGTGCCTTGAGCTCAACTTCACTCAACTTATAGTCAAACCCACCAGACCAAATCTAAAAAAAATCCACTCAATTCCACTTTAATTGACATTATTCTTACAAACAGACCACACAATTACCCTGCTTCTGGAGTTCTTCCTCTTGACATCAGTGATCACTGTCCCATTGCCTGTATCAGAAACACCAAAATTCCTAAATCTCATTCTCAACATATCACCACAAGAAATTACAAACATTTTAATCTCCAGAATTTCCTAAATGATTTATCCATCTCAAACATAAATGACATCTTCTCTATTACCGACCCTGCTGAGGCACTGGAACATTTCTCATATTCTTTTAACATTATTGCTGACAGACATGCCCCTTACAAAAAACACAAAATAAAAAACAGATACAGTCCCTGGTTCTCCCCACAACTTTCCAATGTCATCACTAGCAGAGATAAACCCTGGTCCAAGGCTAGATCCAGCGGCACCCCTGAAGACTGGTTGTTATTTAGGCAAAAAAGAAATATCTGCACCAGCATGATCAGAAAGGCCAAATCTAATTATTATCTCTCAGCTCTCTCTGCCTCTGATGACTGCTAAATTCTGGAAAACCATAGCATCTCTTAAAAATTCATCACCCTCCACAAATCAAACAAGCATCTGGTCATATTTCTGATAAATCATCCATGGTTGAAACTTTCAATAATCACTTCCTCTCGTCTGATCTTTTATATAGTAATTTGTCTGTAAATCAAACTGTAAACACTTGCCATAACTATCCACCAGAGGGAGTCCTTAATTCACAAACCTTTTCTCACCCTAAATTTTCTTTTACTTGAGTAAGTAGTACAGATGTTCTCAAAGCTCTACGTAGGTCAAAGGCTTCCAAAAATGCTGGTGCAGATAATCTTGAGCCATATCTTCTAAATCTAACGGCCCATTTAATCAGTCCACATTTAGCTCACATTTTTAACCAAACCTTTTTAACTGGCATCATTCCACCTTCTTGGAAAAGTGCATTTGTAACTCCCCTACATAAAAATGGTGACATCTCTGACCTCAATAACTACCGTCCAATATCCAAACTTCCCCTCTTAGCAAAAATCCTGGAATTATTGGTCAATTATCAACTACGCTATTTTATCGACTCATCAAACTTACTTCAGCCACAACAGTCTGGATTTCGCCCGGGTCACTGCACAATTACAGCTGCAGTTTCAGTCATAGATAACATTGTCTCCTCCCTGGATAATAACAGTTTTGTGCTGCTCATTTCATTGACCTCTCAAAAGCATTTGGTACTGTTGCTCATAAAATTCTACTTCATAAATTACAGTCCATAGGCTTAGATATTTCTTTACTCAACTTGTTCCACTTTTAACCTCACTGACAGAACTCAGACTGTTGTCGCTCAATCAAGTCCACTCACTATCAGAAACGGGGTGCCGCAGGGGTCTATCCTTGGACCATTGCTATTTACATTATACATTAATAACATAATTCTCCCAAATCAATATTTTAATGATTGTATCTTATATGCCCCCGGTTCTACCTCATCCCAAGCCCTGACTCATCTACAGACTGCCTTTGATGCCACAGACTAGTTTTAAATGCAGAAAAAAAAGAAATACTCCACTTCCACCACTAGCGACTCTTGACTATCCTGCCATCGAGACCTTAAATGGCACCCACATTACTATATATATAGACACATATACTTTTTTTTTTCATTTGGACTTTTGGCTGTCATCAACATTTATAAAGGGCATAGTTTTCAGACCAAGTACGAGACCTCGTGTTGAGTTGAAGGAGAAAGAGGGAGAAACTTAAACAGAGCTAGGAGACCTTCATGACTCAACATATAACCCCGGTGACTATGTTATTACAGAGGAATCTGAGCAAAAATGTATTCTTTTAGCTTAGTTTTACCCTCAGCAAAGGCTGTAAAAACAGACCCTACATGCAGTAATTTGTAAATTTTATTTTTACTACTAACATAATACCATCAGATAAAAAATATGAAATAGTTGTGGCAACACTTGAAATATATACAAGAAAGGTGGATTCAGGGAAGCACTTAAATTAAAAACACAAGGAAATCAATATTTAAATTCAATACTTTACAGACTGTAGATGACCTGATGAGGCTCGTCTTCCCCAAAATCCCCATCCCAAAGGACCTGGCATCCCAGTATGAGAGACCCTCAAAGGAGGAAGTGGTTGCCTTACACGTCTCTTCAGCCAAGGGGCAACTGGAGGCCAACACAGTGACCAGCCGGATCAGGAAACTCCTGGCGTATCCAACACAGGACGGGATGGACGCCTGAATGGAAAGAACTGGACACTATTAGTATTGCAGATAAAATGCTGCTGTGTTATCCATCTGTCTAGTGTATATTAATTAGTATTTTTCTGTAGTTTATGTTTTTTACATTTGCTAAAAAATAAAGTTCTTTTGACAAAAGACAAGTGGGTTCTTTGGTATAATGAAACCTTAGTGTTCAGAATTTAGTTTACACAGTTTTATCTCAATACATGTCATAAAAACATACTCAAACAGTCAGGCTCCAGGCCTGGATGGTGTATCAAACATGTAGGATGAACTGGAATCTGGTCCATTACCTAAAACCTAATAGGTAAAAAATACACAAGGCATACTGTTTTATAAGTAAGCAAATAAAGACTCAGGAGACAACATCACTGCATGGAAAAAACATTGATCTATTCATTTGTTGTTGTATAATACAGAAATCTGTCATCTCAATCTGCTGTGGTAAAATTGATGAATTCAGGGGTTAAAACTTTTGTGGTTTTAACAGAGAATGTGTTAGTAACAGAATTTATAATAACTTTGGTATTATTACCCAATACAAGCTACATTAGTCTGATCATAGATAAGCCTGCTTTGGTAAAAAAAGGATTCATTCTTTACACCACGTCATGTAACAGCTGAGTGCTGCTGTTGGTGTTTCCACGTTATGTAGTAACTGACTACACTGTTAGAAACCTTTTGTACTCTGCAGCAGACGTTTCCAACTTCATTCAGTCAGAGGACAGACATACAGTTGTTACCATAATGTCAGATAAGTTACAGTTATCATGTTATAGCTTTAATATAAGACGGCAACAAAATAAAAACTTACCACTGTTAAATGTCCTGCTCCAGTGTTTGTCGCAAAAGTGCTTCGGAGTCTATCGGCTCGTGTTTGATATTGATAATGGTGGACGGCCATCGTCGTTAGCTCAGCCACAGCTTGTTGTTTTGCGGCAGCCTCTGGAGGTGAATTCAGATAGGGTAAGGGGTGTGACATTTCAGATAGACACTCTAAGTCACAACAGACTGAGCGAGCTGACCAATCAGAGCAGACTGGGCTGCTGGGGAGGCCGGAACATAAGCCCAAACACAGCGTTTCAGACAGAGGTGCTGCAGCAATCAGCAGTCCAAGACAAATAATGTGTTCTGAACAGTAAAGCACATAAATCCCCAATATTACATAACCCTGAAAGTAAGCATAATAGGTCTCCTTTAAACAAAGAATATACCAGTTCCAGACTTAATAACCTATGACATCACAAATTAGAGTTTTAGCACTCTAGTTTTTGAATTTGGGGTAAAGTTGTTCATGTTAACTCATTCTGTTGGGCAGTTTTAGACCATATGAATTACATGGATGAATTCAGATGACATCAGATGATTTTATATTTTTCATTCTCTGACAATTTACAAATTGAATAATAGGGGTCTAACTATCCATTGATCTAGATTCATATGTTAATTTAATCATCAACTATGCAGTATCATTGATGCAAAGTGAAAATAGCTATCTGTATCATCATCTTCAGGTTACGTCTTTATTTTGAAATTCTGTGTCACTGTTAAACAGATAATGGAAAGCAGCTAAAAGAAAGTGGATGATGATAATGTTATTTGCTTGGAAATAAATCAGCAGTGTGGACATATTTTCAATTTCTGAGAAAATACAGGTCAACAGAGAGAGCACATGCCATATGTAATCAATGCTGTTATGAGATAAAACATGACAAAACGTTACCTGCCTGGCCAGGTATCTCACTCCGCAATGTTTTCACTACAGCAACATTAGCTGATTTGTTTCAATAATGTTCAGCTAAAAAACACATGCATGCAGGCTGAGTGTGCAAAGCAGTAATCAGAGCAAAGGGTGGCTATTTTGAAGAAACTAGAATATAAAACATGTTTTCAGTTATTTCACCTTTTTTTGTTAAGTACATAACTCCACATGTGTTCATTCATAGTTTTGATGCCTTCAGTGAGAATCTACAATGTAAATAGTCATGAAAATAAAGAAAATGCATTGAATGAGAAGCTGTGTCCAAACTTTTGGCCTGTACTGTATATATATATATATATATATATATATATATATATATATATATATAAATAAATATGTATATATTTATATTCATATTTATATGCTATGGACTACACTATTATTACAATCAAGGACATTAATGAATTTATTGAGGAAAGGAAAATTTGCCAGGAACATGCTTTTTATTCAAAGACAGAGCTTTATTAGAAGAAACACAAACACACAACTATGTACAAATCTGCCCACACAACAAACGGGAAGCTCAGGAGAAGGCCAAAATCCTACAGCACCGTGAAGTGTCTGTCTGCTGCCTCGAAGCTGTAGGTAACTGGTGGCATTTTGTCCGAATTTGGTCCATTTTGCAGACGTCTGTGGTGCGTTCCCCTGTACTTGGGAATTGCCTCTAATCTCGACTGCAGCGAGGCACAGAGCTCGGTGAGCTCCTGGCTACGAAAGACTGGAGGTCGCACAATCCATCCAGACACCCCACCAGCGATGCCGTCTTCTTCATTGGACATTAGGTCTATGGTGGCGCACTTCCAAAGGTCCACCTCGTCATCGGCAAGTACACTCTGTCTTGCTTCCAGCAGCTGTAAAAACATCAATAAAGACAATCAGTACTGTGCGATGCACTGCGTATGGACACAACACATCTGTTAATGCACCTGAAAAATAGCCTCTTTAACTCCCCTCAGACCGGCGTCCACACTCCCTCCCTCCTCTGTTAAATGGCATCTCACAGGCGCACTACGTCATCAAACCATGTGATGTTTGGTATCACTGGATTCAGGAAGCTCTCGGCTTCCTGAATCCGGCATCGTTTTTCTTTTATTCCTTATGGGTTTTGCATCAGAGCAGCCTAAATACACGAAGTCCAAAATCGCGATGAGTGGTGACAAGCCATGTCATGCCGTTTTTCGAGGGGAAAAGTTATTACTCACGATCTCATGCCGAGCCGTCAATGGACATGTAGCTGGTTTATAAAAGGTAAGAGTCTCACTCCTACCACTATTTTTGGCTGAGATATACCATCTAGAAAGTGGGATCACAACTTTGACGTTTCATATGGCTTTATTTGGTGATATTTTATGGTGTTTCTGTCATAAACAACATCAGCTATCATAATCACACCTGATTTCAATAAGGTACGATGTTTGAAGCTGGCTGAGTGTTGTTCGATCACTGACAGTTCTGTTTTGAAGCAGAGTGAGCGCTCTTGTCATGTGGAGCTCCGCCTGGATCTTTTCATGGTAAAAACACTGTAGAATGGTCATACTTTGAGCAGTCTTCTTCAAATTTGAAACAAGTGTTCATTGATAGTGTGCCTACAGCCCCACAGTGTCATTTACTTGTTCAGATGAAGCCACAGATAGTTATTCATCCTGAAATACATTTTTTATTTTATTTTAGGCAAAATCTTCAACTTTTTACTGACTTCAGAGGCCCATTACTCTGTCTCTGTATCACCTAGAGTGTTTCTGAGACTTTCATAAGAAACTTCAGAGAGTTTGCTTTCTGGCAAGACCTCATGCATGCATGTAGTCAGAGCGGTTCAGAGGCTACAGTCATTTTAATTTGGGTATGTCATTTTAGGCGTTTTTGCTACAAAATGGGGGTGGAGTGCAAGAGGATAGTCACACTGACCAAAAACGGATCTAATCTAATAAGTCTTACCCTCTTTCTTCTCGATCGACTCCGAGCTGAACTCTTCACAGTTTCCGCCTGCGATGCGAGATCTGGCTGTCTGTACCTGAAGCTCCTGCATACTGTCTCATAGTATGTCTTACAGGCAGCTGGAAAACAATTAAATGAGAGTGGTATGAATAAAAAAACATAAGTCACAGTAAAACTAAACAAGGAAGGAACAGGAACAAAACAGTTAAAGTTACTTACACACAATGGCGTCACTAACAGCGTCATGTAAATCTGGACTTGCTGACATAGCTCCGAGCAAATAGGAGGTCACGGCCTCGTTATGAGGCGAGGTTAGTCTGTGAAAACAAAATAAACGGTTAAGCTCTGTATCTATTAACGTATCTATTTCCTTATACAGCAGAATGAAAGCATATTCTTTAAATCTTACGCTTGCTCCGGTTCGTAGCGCCTACAATTTGTCTCCGAGTTGTGAAGACAGCGTACTGCTTCCTGTAAATTACAAGACCAAAAACATACACTTTTACAGCTTACACTGGTTCTGCTCACTTGTTCTTTTACAAGGCTACTAGGCTACTTATAGTTTAGCTAGCAGTCACCGAACATATTCTTACCGCAATCTTGGGATTGTGCACCCGTCTCTTCTTCTTAGAGTTAGTCTCTTCCACACACTTTTTTGACTCCAAAGCAGCCAACCTATCCTCTATGGAGAGCAACCTGGAGTTTACTACAGTGAACTGCTCATTCACATCGGCAGCAAGCAGAGTAAGCTGACGAGACAGTCCACTGATAGCATTCAGCAGTTTCTTCTCGCCGGTCTGCGGACTGCCTGAAAGGAGTTGATCGTGTCCATGCAGAGGAGTTGAAGGTGAGATGCCGTCCAGCCATTGTAGTTCACGAAACGGCAGTTAAAACACAGGAAATGGAGGAAAAGGTCTGAGTACAAGAATAAAAACATGTCTGTATATGCTCGTCTTGCAGGTACTGCTGTATGAGTCATGCCCATGACTTTGCATGTGATTGGACGAGGTGCCCATGACCTCGTCCATGATTGGACGAGGGCTCCTCGTCCAATCACGTGCGAGGTCACTGTTATACGGAAGAACTCGCGAGACGAGCTCGCATATGTTTATGATATAAACAGGCACGGTGTACCTATGAAGCTCTGTGATATAAACACGGTGTGCAGTCAGTTGAAAGATGGAAGTCCCGAGACTGAAGAAAAGACCTCGGTGCCTCTGTGAACATTGCAACACTGGACTCTGTCATACACAGTATTTTTGATCACAGAAAGCGCTATTTCAAAAATGGAGTTTGGGAGAAAAAATCCAAAAGGGCCAAGTCGGATAACGTACAGAGCCTGCTACTATCCTGTCATGATATGCCATTGCTAATGACATACACAGTAATTAATCTAACATACTTTCATTGAATAAATCAATTCAAGCTAAAATTTAGAGTCTATAATTAGGCTATATTGAGCCTGATCTATTTATACCAGAGATTTTCTAATGAAGTTAATACCTTTTAGAAAAATGGAACCTGGGGTAAAACTCCCCCTGCTACCCTGATTTGCATTTGTATAGCTCACAGCATTTTCATTTACATGTTAAAGCCTCCCCTAGAATTAGGGGGAGGGGGGTCATGGGGGGACAACTGCCAAGCAAGGCCCGCGTCAATTTCCGACAATTCACGGCAGTTTTCGGTGTTGCCTGCAAATTGCCGTGTGCAGTCGTAAACATGAACTTCCACGACAATCTACAGTGCCGCTTACTGACAAAAATCCCACTTTTCATGCAGTGAAGGTTACACAAGAAGAAGAAGCAGCAGAAGGACACTTCTCTCGACAGCTGAGCGGAGCTGCGGAGTCCGCAGTCCACAGAGCCTCTGAGACAAACTAAACACTTGCAGGCTCCTCCACTTCATTTAAAAACATACATAAACTTTATTAAGTTGTCATAATGCATGTTACAATGCAAGATAAGTTGAATATAGTCCCTTGACAAGCCGCTGATTTGAAAAACATTAAACTCCAATTGAAGGGCCTCTTGAATTAGTGGTATAGAGTGTCTGATGTATAACAGTATCATCACCATATAATTGTACACAACAGTTAGAGAAGCAGAGTGGGAGATCATTTATAAAAATTGAGAAAAGAAGTGGTCCTAAGGTAGAGCCTTGAGGGACACCATTCTGCTGAATAAGTAGGTCTGATTTACATCCTCTCAATACAACACATTGCTTTCTATTGTGAAGATAAGAATTAAACCACAGTAGCGCATGTTGGGAGAGACCAATTGCATGAAGCTTGTCTAACAGAAGATAGTGATCAACCAGATCAAAAGCTTTGGTGAGATCAATAAATATTGCTCCTGTGAGATGACCACGATCAGAAGCAGATAAAGTATCATTGGTAAATTTTAATTTTAAGAGCGCAAACAATATTATTGATATTAAGGTACTGTAATAATTGTAATTGTGATAATAGTTGTAATAATTTTCTCAAATACTTGGGCAATGGCACAAATAATTGAAATAGGTCTGTAGTTATTAGGGTCAAGTGTGTCGCCACCCTTGTGGAGAGGAGTTACACGTGCACATTTCCAAATAGTTGGAACTACACATGTACTTAATGAAAGATTAAACAGGTCAGCCAATGGATAATTAAGAATAAGAGATGCTAATTTAATGAACTTGGTTTCAATCCC
This sequence comes from Epinephelus lanceolatus, assembly GCF_041903045.1. NCBI lineage: Eukaryota > Metazoa > Chordata > Actinopteri > Perciformes > Serranidae > Epinephelus > Epinephelus lanceolatus. The sequence goes on from NC_135738.1 coordinate 47,345,805, forward strand.
ATCTAGTCCAAGACCACTGCTCTCTTTTAGGTCACAAATTGCACTGCAGACATCAACAGGAGTTATTGTATGAAAATAAAAATGACTTTGACAAGGTGTGATGAAATTAGAAGTCATGTGTACAGTCTGAGGAGTTAAGCTGGAACAGAGGAAAAATGTTGATTGAGCTCACATGCAATAAGTGACGGATCTATCAGCATTGTGTCTGCAGCTCTTAGTTGACTAATAGAGCATTTTTCTGAAGTATGAAATGTTTTTTATTTTACTCCAAAATTGTTTAGGATTTTTGACATTTTCACTTAGATATTCTTAATAATCAGATTTTGCATTTCAAACTTGCGTCTTGCTGATATTTCTTAGTTGTCTGTATGCTTCCCAATCATCATGTTTCCTTGACAAACGAAATTTTGATCATGCTTCATCCCTCTGTCTAAAAATGGATACAAGTTCAGAATTGATCCAAGGCAAATAGAGTGTGCCAGTAAACCCGGAACTCCGTTAGCGCTTTTAGCACTTCTGGTTCTCTCGTGAGTTTCAGGTTTCGTTCTACGACATAAAACACGTCAGTAAATACCCTACTTGTGAATTTTGAAGCTTTTACGTGTCATAAAAAAGGCGGTTGCTAACAAGTTGCTCAATACGACTACAAACCCTGTCGGGGACATTAAATGTCATCACCCCCAAACAGGCGAGAGTGCTGGCAGTCCGCCATTACAGCTTCTTATTTAGCTTAAACAGTCTGATTTCCCCATTATACAATGCTTTTAAACTAAAGTGACCGAAGTCACTGGGCTTGACGCTAATTTTTTTCCCAAGGAGCACATGTGCTCCTAAGTTGAAAAAGTAAGGAGCACACAAAGAACACTATTTGATCAAATAATGTGTTTTCCGTTATAAACGTGATGCAAATAGACATTTACAAGCAAAATTATTTAATGAATTTGTATACAAAATGTACAGAAAGGTAAAATCATCAAGTTTTGAAAAAGTATTGCAATTTAATTTTGTCTTTAATGTTATTATCTTATATTATCTTTGCAATATGATTATCTTATATAATGTTATTACTATCCTAAAACATTCTCCAGGTCCTCTGAAACTCTGCAGGACTTATTTCCACCCTGCCCAGCAGCGGTACTGTGGCGAACGGTCCCTAACTGTGGGGAGAAAGGAGGAGGCTTCCCCGAAGGTCCGCCGCTTTTCCCAGTCCCTCGTCTCCTCCACACTTTGACTTATTCCCACCAAGCCGTCAGCCTGGCCGTGGAGAAGGGTCCCTAACTGCAGGGAGAACGGAGCAGGCTTCCCCGGAGGTCCGTCGCTTTTCCCGGTCCCTCGTCTCCTCCACACTTTGACTTATTTCCACCCAGCCGACAGCCTGGCCGTGAAGAACGGTCCCTAACTGCGGGGAGAACGGAGCAGGCTTCCCCGGAGGTACGCCCCTTTTCCTGGTCCGTCTCCTCTACACTTTGACTTATTTCCACGCTGCCGACAGTGGGACTTATATTCATTGTGCCGACAGTGGCTTGGAAAACCGCCCATAACCGTGTCACACGGGGAAGAGGGAAGACGGCTGAGTTCCTCCAACATTTGCGTTTTTTTAAAATTGACAAAAATATAGGCTGCTTCGGCTGATTTTTTTATGCACACATGTGCCCCTAAATATTTTTTACAGTTCGCACACACCTATTTTTAGTCGCAAATGCGAGTGAAACACTCGCACTGTCGAGCCCTGAATCAGTTGAAAGCTTAGTGGCGGTGACGTCAAGAGTCATGCGACCATGGAGTAGTCATGTAGTCCGTTAAAGCCTAACGTTAGCTTTTTACTTCTGGCGATCGCATTTAAACTTCAAATGCGGTATGAAAGGTGTTCATATGTGAAGATTATCTCACAGAACAAAACCTGTAAGTATCAGAAACTTGTGTAAGCCACAGAGCTTATTTTCTGACATAATCCAAAACGCAATGCAAAAATCACATTCACTTTCTCTTCCAGGAACCAGCGCGATGCTAAACTTCCGGGTTTTGACGTCAGCCCTGGCACACTCTGTGTCTGCCTTTAACTTTGGCCATTTTCCACGGAGCGTGTTTGTCAATCACGGCCATGAATTTAGAATAAAAGAAATCCCATGCATTTTGAACATCAGGTATTAATTAAAATCTTTCCCAGTTAATGGAAAATCAATCATAAATAAACATATTAAAGTCTGACAGAACACCAGCATTCGTGATGTGGATGTGAAACAAATATCCAGTCAAGTAAAGACTGAGAGGATGGAGTGACTCTTGTAGGTTCATTAATTAACTGTGTAAGGTTCAAATTTGAAAAAACATTTTTGTCTCTACAGGAGGACCTATCTAACCAGTTCTTATTAAAGTCACCCAAAATAATAATTTCATTACTACAGTCGATGGAGTTAATAGTTGAACTCAAACAATTAGATGATTCTGCTGGTGCGGCTGGGGGTCTGTATACATTTCCAATCATGATATACTTATTCTAGTGTAGAATTAGTTTAAAAAAAAATACACTCAAAATATTTTGGGTCTGTATGAGGAATTATTAGTTCAGAAGACAGGTTTGATGAAACATATGTAGCCCCACCACCACCTCTGCTGCATCTGTCAGCTCAATATAACACATAATTTGGTAGTTTGATTTCAGTGTCAGCAATTTTGCTACTCAACCATGTTTCTGAGAGTGTAATAATACTTGGTTTGTGAAATGCAACCCATGCTCTGATTAAATCAATTACGAGTACGAGGCTCCTAATGTTCAAATGTATAATTTTTAATCCTTTTGTTTTATCCAGTTTCCAAACAAGTCATAACTAGCACTGTCACTGCTCAAACATAAGTTGAGGTTATTGTTGATCGACAGATATATGAAAAGGTTGTACACGTAACACACATGAATAACAGATACACAAGACAACATGAACCACATCACAAACACAAGTACATTAAATTGCAGCCCAACACTTGACTAGAAAAGGAAAATATATCTATATATCTATAAAAACTCAGGTAATATCTACAGATGAAAGCTCATGGGAGAAAATGAAGGAGCATCTCTAGAAACAAGAGTGTATGAAAAGGGGGAAAAAGAGAAGAGAGAGAATAAATAAATAAAGAGTATAGGAGGCATACCCTATATACCTATAGTCACGTATTTCTAATATCTCATACTTTGAGTACACATACGTAATTCATTAAAGTATGCAGCATAAACGTCAGAATGAAGGAGGAAAAAGGAGAGTCAATAGGTTACAGTAAAGCGGCGTCTTTACGACAGTCAGTTTTCATGACTATTGCGACCTCATTTACGGGCGAAAAAGTAAACATGCCAAAAACTGAGTATAACTAAAGCCCGGTATACACTGTACGATTTTTAAAATCTTGTTGTTAATACCAGCTCACACTGTACGAGTGAATTGTCTGCGATGTGCGGCCAAAGCTCAAGATTTATGTGGTCACACTGTATGTTCCGATTATCAAGCACGATCAGAGAGCTCACACTGTACGGGTGAAAACGGCTCGTTGGCCCTGCTGAACTGTCCTGCCCGTTGACAGCTGTCAATAAAGATACATTTGAAAGTTCCAATTTGTTCCAGGAGTGCCGTTGTTGTCAACGAAGCAGGAAAAGCGGTTTGCTTTGATGATTTGCGCTATACTGTGTGCCGAAACGTCCAAAAAGAAGAGGCATCAGCGCATATGGACTCGCAGATGGCTTGAGAGACATGGACAGTATGGTTTGACCATTTTACAACGAGAGTTGGAAGTAAGCCGGCTACAGCCGGGTGCACCCTCTGTGTGTGTGTGTGTGTGTGTTATACCTCGTCTAGCGCACTAGCTTGTATGTTTGTTGCGCTTGCTTGAAAATGAGAGCAGAAAAAACTTATCAGCTGAAGAATATTGGCTATCTCCTGCCAGGGTTTCTCTTGTTGATAGCGGTCGTGGTAGGTGGAAGAAGAAACGTCGAACTGTAGCCACAGCTCAACCAACCTGGCCTCCATATTTACAGTCCACCGACGTGTCGCCATGGTCATCTATGTCTTCGCGCAGGCGCAGTGAGGGATAAATGCACAGACGTTGGCGAATCGGCTCGTGGCTCTGCTTCCACTGTGCGAATGTCTGTGCCGGCCGACCAAAATTTCTGACATGTCAGAAATTCATCCGACCGTCCGACCGTGGTTCTGGAGCAGATGATCGGCCCTAGCGTTTAGTTGCCTCATCAGCTCAGCGCTGAAATCTGGATAGATGTTAACAGGAGATCCTTTGTAGAGCAGTTTCTTCTTTTCTCTGGCGAGGCGTAGGATTTTCACTTTATCCTGAAAGTTATGGAGTTTGATCAGGATGGGCTGAGGATGGATTTGGACCTCACGCCGGGTGGTAGGACTGCGGTGAGCTCTCTCGATGACCGGTGGCACAGTAAAATTCTCATGTCCCAGGAGGTCCGGAATCAACTTGGACATGAAGCTGTAAATGTCGTGGCCCTCTGCCAATTCAAGAACCTTTACAAAACGGAGATTTGAGGATCTGCTTCGGTTCTCCAAGTCCTCTACTTTGTCGACCAGGTAAGCATTTTCTTTTTCCAGATGCTGAAGCTGGGTCTGATGATCCTGAACATTGTCTTCATTTGAGCTGACACGTTGTTCCAGCTCAGACTTGTTCTCCAAGAGTATTTAATGAAGTTTGGATGTTGCACAAACTGACATGAATGGGATCCATCTTTGAGTCAAAATGGGTGAGCATCTCGGTCTTAATATTTTGGATGGTATCCCACAGCGTTTGTAGTGAGATCAGGCGTCCCTCCATTGTCCCTTTGTTCAGTTTACACCAATCCAAAAATGATGCTCGTTTCACATGAAATTGATTACAATTGTCACTATAAAGTTCCTGTGACACTACCCAGTCATTGGCGAGAGAGGTGAATGGCTTAAAGTGCATTTAGGACTACCATTCTCATGGATCTGTGCAACACCCTGATGCTACAGCTCAACAGAGGAGCCAAACATGCATCCTGTCACACAAACACCCTGGAGCTGTGTGGTCCTGCCACTGTGAATAGCACAATGCAGGGCCTGAACTTCAGTACTGGATTGTAGTGCTGCACGATTAATCTAATCGCAATCGCAATTGCGATGTCAGGCTGTGCGATTACATATCCGCATAAAAGGCTGCGAGTTAATGTAAATAAATGTTAACGTGGGTGCCTGTGAACATGACTGCCTCTCCTGTAGTGTGTGGAGTTTGTAGACATCATGCCCACAACCTATCCTGGTGCGTGCAGCCAGCGTGCAGCAGTGACCAACACAGACGCTGAAGAAGAGCATGAGCTTGACCAAGAACAGCTTGAGTTGGTGGCGAAAAAAACGAATTACATGGCGATACTTTGGATTCAGGTACGGTGACGTTGAACAGAAAGACGTGCTGTGTAAAAGTTAAAGTCGCCACGTCCTGCGGCAACACGACCAATCTATATCAGCACTTGAGACAGCACAGCACAGGGAAAAGAAGGAAGAGTGCATGCGAGAGAAAGCCGAGCTGTGTAACGTTAAAGACAAAGAGACAACTGAAAGCCGCCAGAGCCTCATAAAACAACATCCAAGCACAGTTAAGCAAACATTTTAAGTGTCACAGGGAAATCATGGACTCTGGTGTGCTGGAATTTGTCATTTACGTGACATCGCCTGAACGCAACACAGGTTCGCTCCGCTGTGTGTACAGTTCCGTGCTGCGCTGCTGTGTGAGCAGCGTGTTTGACTGTGCTCAGTCTGTTGATGGTCATTGACACACTGTCTGTCCATAACAATAACTATGTCAGGTCAGTGCCCTCCTAATATAATGTAGGGGAAACACTGAATCAAGCAAAAAGACTCATGATACCATTTATTTATTATATTGTCAGGGTATATGCAGGAATCCTGAGATTAATTTCAATACTTTTTAAGAATTTTTTAAGACCTTCCAAAAAAACCTTAAGACCTCATCGCGTCCCTAAGCTGTCGTTAGCAGCAACGCATCTTTAACTTACTGAACAGTTGTAGTTTGCAATTAAATCTTAGAGCATAAACATACAACAGAACTCAGATAAGATGAGAAGGATTTTTTATTGTCTTTTGCTCCTCTGTTTGGTGCCTGGACGTGCGCCGTCACATGATGTCGCACAGGTACGCGCACAGCCCCGAGTGGCAGTCCGAGTGTGCCTATCTACACATCGTTGTTTGTAATAGTAGCTTGAATGCTAAGAAAATTTAATACTTCATAAAATCACGATTAAGACTTTTTAATACTTTTTAAGGGCCTTAATTTTCCGACATTTGATTTATCAACTTTTAATACTTTTTAAGACCCCGCGGACACCCTGATTGTATATTGTAATTATATTGTAATTGCAATCGCAAATCGCGATACTGTCCACCATAATCGCAATCGCACATTTTTATCAAATCGTGCAGCACTACTGGATTGCACATTATTTCACAGCTTCCTGCAAATCTAGCACTTACAATGCAGGAAATTCCCACACACATTTACAGTGATGCCAAATGATGTTCAGTTAACATTTGCACCTGTGTGGAACGGGGCCTACAGGCAGACTAGCTGGGATGCTGCATCAGACAGACCAACATCCACCCCTGGAAAACAAATCTGACACGCTCTCTCTTACTCTCCCTACAAGGTTACAAGCCCCCCTCTGCTATTACAGCATATCTCAGCACAGGGCTCAACAATAAGGATTGCCCGATTGCCCGGGGCAAGTAAAACTCAAGGTCGGGCATGTAAACTAACAACTCACTTGCTCCATCGGGCAAGTTGCTAAAAATAGTAAAAGTTAGTAACTAATTGATAAAATAAATGTATTTTAAAACGTGCTCTTCTGCTCTGATGCAGCGGTCTCTCTGCCTGAAATCACAGCCCCCATTGATATTATTTTGCGCGACAGACGCTTCATATAATAACATAACAATATACTATTTATGGTGTTATGTCATCGTGTCATTTCTGTCTCTACATGGTCACGCATTAACAATTCTCCTCTGCTCTCTGTATTGTGCACGGCGGAGTTCCGCCACACACACAGGTGAGCATGCTAGAGAGGCTCGGGCCGCATTTTCCTGATCAAACCTGACCCCGAGCCCCGTGCAGTTTGTCAGCTGACAAAGTTATTGTTATGAACACTGTGTAAATAACCATCAAGAGACTGCTGTTACACACAGACAAACAGCTGCTTGCACAGCAGCACCGCACAGCACTCGTGCTGAGCTTGTGTTGCGTTCAGGCGTTGTCACGTAAATAACAACTTCCAACACTTAAATAGGTCATAACACAAAACAGCAGCATGTCATGTGACTTTTTACTTTTATTATATTCAATAAAATTGTATGGTCCTAAATCTTGAGACACCTCATATGTAAGCTAGACAGACATTTCACCTGCTTATTACTGTGCACAAATGTACTGTATGTACTTAGTCCTAAAGAGCCCTTATGGTGCCAGTAGATACATAGAAACATCCCAGCAGGCTGTGCTTTGCAAGCATACAAAAAGTTTCACGCAAGTGAAAATTATTTTTCATGCGTGTGCTTCACCTCCACTGCTACAACTCCATCCTAGGGGAAACACTGCTGTATGGCTCAAGTAGAGCGCAAAATTATAGACCAGTGACCATCAACTGGCGGCCCGCGGGCCGAATCCAGCCCGCCGAACCGTCCAATCCGGCCTGCGATTGGATTCTAAAATTGTGAGGATCAAAGAGAAAATATCCTGTGGTCCACACTATTAAAGCAACTGAAAACAGCAACAACTGAGACTCTTAACTATCAGTAATCCCTACCATTTATGACTCTATTTAGGCTACATTTCGAAATGAGGACAGACTCGCTGCACTGTTTAACATTTATTGTTTCACACAGTTCTTTTTTTTTTAACATAACTTTTCCTCATGCCCTTACTTAACATTTGGTTTTTATTTCAAAGTCTCAACAACAAGCTTCAAACTAGTAGACTTCTCAGGACAAAAAAAGGAGGAAAAACCAACTGGCATAACTTAAAATAGCATGGTAAATAAATACTAACCTGGTACCAGAACAAAACAGGTCACAAATAATGTTCGCACATCAAATAAAACATTAAGTGGGCTATAGCGATTTCAAATCACAAGGCTGAAATGGGCTACTCACACTGCTTAATGGCTGAAGTTACATTTCCCCTCTTTTTCACATCAGGCTTGACCGCTGTCAGACTTATGCGCAAACAGTCCTCCAAAGACTGGTTTGACAGTCGGTTCCTCTCGTGTGTTTTTATCGAATTCATCTTGGAGAACGCAGCCTTGCAGGTGTAGGTTGAACCAAACATGGTGAGCACATACATAGCCAGCATCTTCAATGTGCCATAGTCCTCGGGACAAGACACCCAAAATGCGCTCAGGCTTTCAGCACCACGGAGAGCAGCCTTCATGTTGCCTGCGGCCTGGATTTCAGCCAGCTCGCTCTGAATGGCCACCTCGTCCAACGGCATCATTTTCACTGCGTTTGTGGAGAATTCTCCGCTTTGGCTGACGGTGAATGGGTCACGCACAAATCCAATGACATCCCTGGAAATGAAAAAGTCATCGAATCTAGCAGAGTCATTGTCTTTTAATTGTGTGATGAATGTCTTCATCTTGTCTGTTACGTTGCTTTCTCCCACCGTCTTCAGTGTGTTGATGTGCAGCAGCCTCCCTGACAACAAATCTGCGTGGAACAGATCAAGTTTGTTCCCAAAGGCATCAAGTTTTTCCACCAAACCACCACAGATTTTTCTTTTCCTTGCAGCTGGAGATTAAGTGTATTCAAATGGGAGAAAATGTCTGTTAAAAACGCAACGTTGCACATGTATTCTCTGTCTTGCATGATGAGATGGTCAGCTGCCGCTTTTGATTTACTTTGTTTCAAAAAATCCACTACTTGGGCACGGAGTTCAACGAAGTGCTCCAGTGCTTTGCCCTTACTGAGCCAGCGCACGTCATTGTGGAGTAACAGGTCATCATGAGAAGCCTGGGATTCGAGCACAAATTTGCGGAACAGGCGGTGCTGCGTGCTTGAATTTCCTCTGATGTGGTTAATAATTTTCATTGTTTTCTCCATCACCTCTTTGAGCTCCCCACTTAGCTTTGCGCACAGCATGCTTTGATGGATAATACAGTGAAGTGCATTAGTTTTAGGAGCGAGTCTTTATTCTGCTCACCAGACCCTTGTTTTTGCCAATCATGGCAGGTGCACAATCTGTCACTGTCAGGTTGATTTTATCCAGGGACAATCCATGGCTTTTAAAAAAATCCTCCAGTTTTCCAAAGATTTCAGCAGTGGTGTTGTCCTCCAGCGGAAGCAATGCCAGCAGCTCCTCTCGGAAATCTTTGCCATCAAAGTATCTGACAAAAACGCACAGCTGTGAAATATCCGTGTTGTCAGTGGACTCATCAATAGCCAGTGAAATGTATTTGGCTTCCTTGATCCCGTCAATGACAGCTTGCTGGACATGCTCTGCCAAGACATGTACACGACGTGCAGCAGTTGAAGCAGAGAGAGGTATTTGTTGGACAGATGCAATAACTCTGTCCATGGATTTGTCAGGGGCAAGTTCCTCCAGAACGGTGACCATGCACTCCTTTAAAACCTCACTTTCCGTGAAAGGCAGGTTATGTTTGCAAAGCACCCAGGCAGCCTGCAGAGATGCACACGTTACTCTCTCTTGATCAGTTAAAGTTTGAGTAATAATGCCACTTGCACGGGAGTAGGCAGATTTCAATGTGGCGATTTTTCTCTGACGGGCCTCTGACTGCTCAGGATATGAATCCTTGAAATTTGTATGTTTAGTGTTGTGGTGACGGTGCAGATTATATTCTTTTGCAACAGCAACAGTTTCGTTGCAAATGAGGCATACCGGTGACGCATTTCGGAAGGTTGGCATGATAAATGCATACTTTTCAGTCCAGTCATCATTAAAGGATCTGTTTTCCACATCAACTTTTCATTTCATGGCCTTTGAGAGTGCCATTTTACCTGTGTTAAGAGGCCTTTTCCTTCCACTTCCGCAGTGTTTGTTTTTCAAGTGTTCTATAAATAAAGTTGACTTAATTGAGTTGAGGCAAAATATCTCTATCACTCCTGGTGGTTGACTGTGGTATAGGTGATAGGAGCCTGACTCATAAAGGCTAAAAATGCCTTCAGTTTTGTAATGAAATGGAAAAAAATATAAACAATAAACATCAAATAATAATGTTATGCCAAAATTTGATTTTTATTTAATTTTTATTTGAGGGTCCAGCAGCCAAGGTGACTGTCCGGTAAAATTCTGGCCCTCTGACAAATATAGTTGGTGACCCCTGTTATAGACGGAGAACGATTGACAAATTTTTCACTTTAAGCCCTGACACTGTCATTTTTGTGTAGGAATTAAGCGACAATACATGACCTATGTTGTTTTAATTAATAAATACAGTGGGTCTCATTCATGAAACGTGAGCAGAAGGAATTTGTGTGTAAACTGTTCGCAGACGGAAATTTACGTGCATGTCTGCATTCATCAATATTTTAGTAGCTCCGATCTTTTCGTAGCTACTAACAAAATCTACTCCTGCTCCTGACCACTTGTAGTGCTAATTTAGTAAAGCACATAAATATTGCTTGTCACTATTGGAAATTACAATTTTAATTCATATTGCGCTCTGTTATGTACACAATACACAGATGCCTTTGAAACACGTAATCTAAACATGACAAAATATTAAAAATATAACACATTTAGTTAAATTAGTTGGCAATTAGCAGGTTTAAGATCCACATTAGGTTCATGATTGTGAATTATCTATGTAAATCGACTCAGTAGATTACACGTTCTTTTACATGTTGAATGATGACAATAAAAATATCCATAAGGACGACAGCTGGATCACAGCCTCTTCAGCCTCGGTGCCTGGGTTCAGCATGCAGGGGCAGCAGGAGCAGCAGGTGGTGGAGCCACGAAGGAGCACGCGCCAGCTGAAAGAATTATTTGAGACAACACGTTTTTTTTTTGTGGCTGTTTGATCATTTGAATGAATAAATCTGATTTGAAAAATGTTTAATTTACATTGTATAAAACAGAGCTTTAGGCTATTAAGATTCAAATAATTTGAAGACGATACATACAAACTGCTGTAGGCTATATGTTATCCGTATCATGTGTTAAAATAAATGTTAAATAGCTCTACATTCCGACAGCCATCACTGATTTAGAGTTTATCCATATGCACAAAACATCTCTGGTTTCCCATTCCCACTTCATTCAAAACCCCACAAATGAATCTTCTGTTTGTTTGGTGACCACTGTAATTTTTTGTGTGTGCTTATGTGTTTCTTTGCCTCCAGTTTCATATCAAACCATTTACGCTTCACCTCTGACATGGTTCTTTGTACTACGGAGACAACATTAACAGCATCTGTTAACTCCCTCCAGGCCTTCGCTTTGCCTGTCCCTCTCACACCACTACTAACTGAAGAAAATAAATTTTTTTTCTTAAGTCCACTTCACTCAAAATTATTTAGATCTCCGCTTCGGAAAAATTCTTTTTTCTTTCTTTCTCTTTCTTTCTTTGCGCCATGACTGACAGGTCGACAGTATTCACCTACACCTCCTTATATGGTGGTCACTGGCTATTCATGGGCGGGGATTTATGCTAATTGCTGATTACCGGGAGCGCGCTGTCACTTGGATTGGCATTCATGATCATACACACGTGTTTACAATCAAATCTGAGTTTCCCGCGGCGTTCCTGAATCCGGAGTAGGTTTTTAGTAGAGTAAGCTTTTATGTGCAAATCTACACACAGATTACTCACTTTTCATGAATGAGACCCAGTGTGAATAAAGATTACATAACATAAAAATAACTGCAGTCTTTGTTATTTGATAGCCACTTAAATTAAACAATTTTTATAGGGCAAGTAAAAACTGACTTCGGGCAAGTAGATCTCTGACCAACTTGCCCGACCGGGCAAGTGAAAAAAAACCTTAGCGTTGAACCCTGCAGTAGCATATAGACAGCAGTGTTTCCCCTACCATTATATTAGGGGGGCACCCCCTGCCCCCCCTTGAAGTCAAGTAAATTTTATTTAATTTTATTTTCTATATAGCACCAGATCACAACAGAAGTCATTTAAGGTTACCTTTCCTATAGAACAGGTCTATACCTATACCTCATTTTATTAAACAAACTAAATAGCCTTACGTTATTTATCTTATTTACACGAAGGCATGTCATTTCTATCTCTACATGGTCACACATTTACAATTCTCCTCTGCTCTCTGTCACAAATGTGGCACACACACTCTCCGCTGCAGTCGCTGTGTTGTTATTGTTATATGCCAGCAGAGGAGCTGCGCGCAGCCTCTCTCTCTGTTAAGGCTAGTTCAGATTATGCGATTTTCACCACAATTTTGACGTCGCAGAGGATCTTGAGAGCCACCTTGGGTCGGAGGTGAGTCGGCAGATAATCTGCCACGATGAGTCCTCATGTGTGAACAAGCCTACGAGCAAGTCGCCCCCTTGTCTGTGACTGGGACTGGATATCTGGCATGCTAGAAAACTGGAGAAGTCTGACACGACTGACAAAGTGTATCAGCCAATGAGAGGCGGGATACGTCCCACTTCAGCACACAGGAGGACGGAAGAAATGTGATGAGGACCATCCGGCAGGGTTGCCACTTGCCAGGTCTGCTTATTAACCGCGACTTTGGGCTTGTTTCTAAAGTGGAGTTGCTTATTTGGGCTTGCTCTCAAAACGTCACCTTTCTCTATATATATATCTCCGTCTAATAAGTTATTTAAACGCATGATAGTTGCTTATTTTGGGCTTGTTTCCAGTGCTTAATTTGTAAAATTAGAAGTAGAGGAACACTTTGGGCCTCTGAGAGAGCAGTGTTCCCCCACTTTTGGGAGTGGGGGAACACTGCTCTCTCAGAGAACACTTTTTTAAGCGACACCTGAGCCGCCTCACTGCGCAACTCCAAATGGAATGGTTGTGACATCTAGTGTTGTCACAGTACCAAAACTGGGACCCGCGGTACGATACCAGTGAAAGTATCACGGTTCTGAGTAGTATCACGATACCACAGCAAGAATGAGGCAGATGTGCCTTTTGTCATTTATAAAAAGATAAATCATTTTTCTATAATACATCAGTGATATTTCAATGGAATAAATTACTTACTGACTTCATCATACTTCAAAAACAGCATCAATAAGTGATTAACATAGGGGGGATTGAAATAAAATAAAAATCAACCAGCCACCCTCCTCCCCTGACAAGTTGTCCAGGTACCACTGGGCAGTCATGACACCAATGAAAGAGGAAATTAGGCTACTGGACCTGGAGTCAGACTTCTCTGTCACCGGTAAGCTGTTATCTTGGGCCACGGAGCCTCCACAGACTAGTCGCAAATGCGAGTAAAATGCTCACAGGTAGAGCTCTGTGGCAGGGGCATCGTTTCAGCAAAAGCTAAGGTATAGCAATATGACATGACGTCACAGAGCTGCTGATGATGGGGTTTCAAAAATATGAACTTATATAAAACTTCACTTTGGTCTTTGACCTGTCAGAAGTACATACTATGCTACTGAAAACTGTTTCAAAGGACATGAAGCTGTTTCTCACATTCATAGTACCTCATGTCTGCATGTAATGCATGACTTGGTGTGAGCAGTGAAAACATTGGACCTATTTCGGCGCATATTTCAGCACCACGGACAGCGAGCAGACGTTTAATTATCATTACTCATGTGTTTAACTTTAACTTTAACAGAAAATAAAGAAAATAAATTAATTACAAGCTCATTTCTAGAAGATAACCAAGGGGTCCGGTGTATGAAACACAGTAAAACAAAGGCCAATTTGGTACAATACTGTATAGGCAAATTTATTGGAGTGTCTCCAGAGACCGAAAATACAAGCTTAACATGTCGACATGAAGAAAAAAACCCACATACAATCAGACAGGCTTCAAGATGTCATTTAGACAGGCTGTCTACAGCAGCAGAGCAAAATGCTTTTACAACACACAGATAACTCACATAACTCATAACTCATATGAGCATATTATTGACCTACCGTATTTTTCCAAATAGTAGAAGAGAACCAGGCGGCTATTTGCTCGAGGCTTTTATTTTTTTATTTGCACCGACCTGCACCAGGCCGTTATTTGGTTACAGTTCCTGTCAAGTATGTTTTTTAGTGCAAAAATACTGTATAATGTAGGGGTGAGTTCATGTACAAAAATCTCTAAACGTTTAGAGTGGGTAATTTTTTTCGTGTACACGTGTACACGGGTTTCACCACTGGGTGGTGCTATTGCATTATACCAGTAAAGCCCCAGCTATCCGAATACCAACCGAACGGGCCATTTAACCAACAGAACAGGCCGCCACACCAAAGTATCGCCATTCCGATGGTCCGCCATCCCGAATTCTGGTCCCTGAGTCCTGACAGTAAGCTATGGTGAGCCTGTAGAAGCTGTATTCCCCATGCATGTCAGCGATTTCACCGGGGATGCACCTGAGTAATTCAGGCTGCACCTGTGTTTCAGCGAACTCTTCTGGTAATTTTGTTAAAAGGCATGGCATATAGGTGCACAGTAACTTATTGTTATTACTATTATTATTGGGTCTCATAAGAGTGGGCTACAATGAGTACCGGGCAATCAAATCACAGCATCCGCGGGTGGGAGGACACGGAATTGTGTGCGCTTTTACGCACGCAGGTCAAGGCGATCACGGATATTTGATGTGGGAAAGATGTAGCCAGATGTATTACCTGTTTTAGATACGTGGCTTTCTGTCCGTCCATCCGTCCGTAGCACGAGTCATGTGCACTACTTCACCACCGACCCGTGCGTAAAAGCACAAACACTCCCTAAAGGAGGACAGCCATGAGGCAATGAATGAGGAAATAATTGCCCGGGCATTTAATTGGACCAGCATTTAATACGCAAACCCCCGGCGGCTATTAGGTGCCCAGTGGCTATTTGCCACCAGGCGACTATTTGGAAATATACAGTATTTAAGTGCAATACAATGAAAACAACCAGCCAGTGCGCCTCGGACTATCTAACATATCACATTTGATCACTTGCAACAAATATGAAGGACACTCACAAGTAAGATGACAACAGAACCTCTCTCTTTTTTTTTTTCTCCCAATTCCAAGGTATGGCAGCTGCCATACCTCGCCATACCTAAATGACACCTATGCTCTGTGGAAAACAAATCACTGCCAACAAGTAAAGAGAAATAAATAATAACTTTTACTGCTCAAAGATACTCACGTCTGGAAAACAGGTGCCAGGTGGCCAGCGTGCGCCGTTATTGACCAGTGCGCGCCGTTATTGGACGGCGTATGGACACTCACCCTCTTGTGACTGGACTTTGAACTTATCCCACAGTAGTGGTACGTGAGGCACCGTAGTACTACGGTACTCCACCCTGCAAAACTAGTGACATCAGCCAATACTGTATGTAGTTTTTAGATGTGAAAAGTTCTAGACCCATGCAAATTAGTTCCGGAACGCACCAGGGCTTTTTCTGAAAAGATCCTGGTATGCGTTCCAGTACGTTCCGGCTCAAATTGAGCACTGCTTGTCTCTCTCCCAAGATCTGGCAACACTGACAAGCCGGCAAGCAACAACAACAATGGCAGTGTCCACAGGATCACGGAGAGCGCGTTGTGTTTGGACCCAGACCCTGGAGGCAGATCTGATTCACCACTGGGAAGAATATCCATGCCTTTACGATGTGTCGTCTCCAAGTTAAAAAACGTACTTTGGTGACGTCACCGCGTTATCTGGGGCTCTGTCGGCGAGGGCTCAGTGGAGAAATCTTGTGGTGTGCACACACAGGTTGTAACGCAGTTGGCGAGGCTCCCACTGACAGAAACACAGCCAGGTATGAACACTCAAAAGATTACGATAGTCTCCGCGATGCAAAATCTGGGTGAAAATTGTGTAATGTGAACTTGGCTTTAGCGGCAGTGAAAGCCAAGACACTGGACTGAGCAGTTATTGAGTTATTGTCTTCACCACAGAGGAGTTTTAATTTGGTTAATGCTGCAGCGTGTTTTGGTCAGCTGGTTTACATGCTGATCGCTGCTCGTCTCATTAATGTTAGTCTCTGGGTGATGGCGTAGGAAAGTATTCACAATACTGTGGGTTATTGTATATGCCACTTGCTACGTTTCTGTGCATTGATGGGTAGATTGATTTATTCTGTTTCTGCATTATGTTGTGCATCTCGATCAGGTATATGATTTGCGCACACACACACACGCACTTGTGGCATAAGCAGCAGAGTTGAGTATGTGGGTTGTGCCCATGAAAAATTTGCCAAATCTTCTCTGCCAATGCCAAACAACTTTTTTTTTGCTGTTGACTCATGTTTGGTGTTGTTTGGTTGATTGGATGATTGAAGTCTGAAGAAACAAGACATATTAGCAATTTAACAATTTATTCATTTAACACACAGGAGCCTCAGTAGCACCTCTTCCTCATGCTTGTCACCAGCCTTGTCACAGACTGCTGTGGGACAGCATCCCATTCTTCAACCAGCATTTGTTCTAACTCAGCCAACGTGGTTGCCCCCCACCAGAGATGTTACTCTCTGCAGCAACTGGCAAAGCATTTCCCGCGTCTCCTCCACACTTTGACCCTATGATCCAACTGCCGTAGGCAGAATCTGGACTCACCACTGAACATAACTTTCCTCCACATGTTCAGGTTCTGGTGCACATGTTGCAGACACCAGGACAAACGGGCCTGACGGTGAAGGGCAGTCATGGCAGTGCTCCTGGCAGCCCTATGAGACTGGAGATTGGCGACATGCAGTCTGTTCCAGATTGTCTGGGCAGAGAGCCGTCGGTCATATCGTCCTGCAAACCTTGACTGCAAATCTGTAGAACACTGCCTACGGTTCCTAAGTGCTGACAGGATGAGGAAACGGTCTTCTTGGGGTGCCATCTTCTTGGGGTGCCCACTTCACCGCCTGTCTGTGACATCCCCTGTTATATGGAACTTGGCCCTCAGTTTGCACATGGTACTGGGGCTCACTCCAAATAATGCCGCAACTTGGTTTTTGTGGAACACCAGCTTGACGTTGCCCTATTGCACAGGCCCTATCCATATCAGTCAAACATGCCGATTCTTGGAGCAGACACCAACTGACCACTGTAGCAGGGCCCATGCTCACAGGTGCTGAGTCAATAGCGACAGCAAAAAAAAAAAGCTGTTTGGCATTGGCAGAGAAGATTTAGCAAATTTTTCATGGGCGCAACCCACATACTCAGCTCTGCTGCTCATCCCACAAATTCATGTTACTTACAAATGTAGCACCATTTCAAAGGGAAATAAACAGGCTTTCCAACAGTATAAGATTTATTGCCAAGCATTGTTACAACAAAGAAATAATCTACCAAACACAAATTTACTTATTTTTTATGCTTAGTTGATACATACATACATACATACATGCATACATATTAACTTTTTACCTCAGCTGCCATTGGCGAGTGACCTCCAAAAATTTACTAGGGCTCAACAATAACGACTGCCCAATTGCCCGGGGCAAGTAAAACTCAAGGTCGGGCATGTAAACTAACAACTCATTTGCCCGATCAGGCAAGTTGCTAAAAATAGTAAAATTATAATAACTAATTGATAAAATAAATGTATTTCAAAACATGCTCTTCTACTCTGATGCAGCAGTCTCTCTGCCTGAAGTCACAGGCACACGCTGTGTAACAATGTCCTGCCCACAGCCCCCATTGATATTATTTTGCGTGACGGACGCTTCATAAAATAACATAACAATGGTGTTATGTCATCTCTTACGTCTCTGCTCTCTGTATCGTGCATGGCGGAGTTCCGCCACACACACAGGTGAGCACGCTAGAGTGGCTCAGGCCGCGTTTTCCTGACCAAACCTGACCCAGAGCCTGGTGCAGTTTGTCAGCTGACAAAGTTATTGTTATGGACAGTATAACCATCAAGAGACTGCTGTTACGCACAGACAAACAGCTGCTCACACAGCAGCGCAGCACGGCACTCGTGCTGAGCTTGTGTTGCGTTCGGGCATTGTCACGTAAATAACAACTTCCAACACTTAAATAGGTCATAGCACAAAACAGCAGCATGTCATGTGACTTTTTACATATTTTGCATTTTGTGCAACAGGTGGATGTGGTAGTCTACTGGTAGAGTAGAGAGAGAGCTAAGTAGCGTTGAAGTAGAGTAGAGCAGGGCAGAGAGATGGAAGCAAAATATATTAAACCCAGTGTTAATACAGCAGAACTGGGGTGAAAAATAAATAGAGGTGGGCATGGCTCTAGTAGGGTGCAAAATTATAGACGGAGAACGATTGACAAATTTTTCACTTTAAGCCCTGACACTGTAATTTTTGTGTAGGAATTAAGCTACAATACATGACATATGTTATTTTAATTAGTGTGAATAAAGATTACATAACATAAAAATAACTGCAGTCTTTGTTATTTGATAGCCGCTTAAATTAAACAATTTTTATAGGGCAAGTAAAAACTGACTTCGGGCAAGCAGATCTCTGACCAACTTGCCCGACCGGGCAAGTGAAAAAAAAACCTTAACGTTGAACCCTGTAGCCAAACAAATTTTTCACCAGCCAAATAAAACAATCATGCCTTGTTTGACTAAAAATAATTACCTTACATTTTTAGTATGAAAATCCAACTTTAGCATCACTTAAAGAAGACAAAATTGCAACATATTACTTTGAGTGAGCCAGTATGAAGCTTTAATCAGAGGTATACAGACTGGATAAATTTGGGGCGCTGGGATAAAGGTTTTAGTCAAACATGAGGTAAATCTTGAAATACATTTTCAAATGCAAAATTCAACCAAAGCAAAATTTTGAGGCAAGCTTTACTTAATTTTTAACACCACTTAAAAGTTTCTGCAAAATCATGTGTACATTTTTCCAGCATAAAGAACATCAAGAAAAGGTCCTTTTGGATTGGAAAATGGTAAAGAGAATCTGACTGCAGTATTGAGCTTTAGGCTCAGTTTCATTGCATTTGTATCTGCGATATCTGTCGTTCAGGCAATGTTAGAGGACTAATGTTATGTTTCCAATTTAGTAGTAGTAAGTTAACTTAGCGTTCATAGGGGTAACATTAACAGTAGTTAGCAGTAGTTAGTACTAGCTAACATGATAGCAGCTGACAAAAAGCGTTATTGATGTTAACGCTAACTCAAACTCAACAGTTCTCACCAATTTTATAGTGACTGAAGAGTTAAAACACTTACTCGCAGAGCCACTCTAAGTCCGCCATCGGCCTTCCCTTCTTTCCCAAGGCAGTTCTGAACATGGTCATCATTTTTCTTTTCGTTGGGTTGGATCACTGTCACTGACTTTACCAGAGGGTTGAGTTCATAGGTTGAGAGGCATTCAGGCAATCACTGTGGCATCTAGACCTCTCGTGGTCTTTAATACTTTATAATTTCATGTTCTGTGTCCCTAAAACAAAGGGATTTTGCCTCGGTTTCTTTGGTGTGCTTGCGGCAAAGGCTGCAGCTCATCGTGTTGGTGTGGGGGTCATCTAGTTTCCATTTTTCAATAAAAAGCCGTGCAACATTTGTACTCCGTTTAACAGTCTGTTCTTCTTGTACAAGTCCAACATGTTCATCTTCGTTTTTCCTCTTTTCTGGCAGTGGCTTCACACCATGAATGTGTCGCCACATCTTGCTCAGAAGTTACCATAGAATGCCAGAATTTCTGGTAGCTGACCTCATGCGTTCCCGGCACACGTACAATAAGCTGCGAGGGTCAAAATAGTCTGACACAGCTGGCAGAAATGGTCGAAATGGTCGGGTAAGTGTTTTTGTTTAACATGCCAAACTCATATTTTACCCGCCATTGGTGCTTGCCGGGTGTTAATTTTACGCCCTGTATATATCGGGCCGTTTTATACCGGGTCTCGGTACCAATCCCTGCACGGGCCACTTAGAGGTTGCTTCTGGGCCGCACGTGGCCTGCCCTAATGTTACCTTTTATTTGCGCTGTACTGCATCATCTTCAAAATGTCTGTGACAGCTACTACTACTAGTCCAACTCCAACTACTACTACTCCAACTCCAACTACTACTACTACTACTACTACTACTGTGTGTGTGCAACAGCCACAGCTTGCGCCCATGGGTACGGCCCATGTGGGTACCCAGCTGTACAAAAAAAAAAAGCAAGAGCTTGCCGCTGATTGGTTACAAGGTTCGAAACAGTTTGTGATGCATTGCCCATGACTGAACAGGTTGAATCTCTCTGCATGAGCCAACCTGAGCCGATGTGCAACTGAGTCATTCAGACCACTGCAACTTTTCTCTGCAATGTCCGAAAATTGTTTTGTTGTGTCTGGAATCTTTGGTCTGAACTGGCCTTTGAATGCCAATACCTAACATTAAATACCTTGGTATTAGGGCTGGGTGATATGGACTAAAATTCATATCTCTGTATTATCAGGCTGAATGGTGATACAGGAAATATATCTTGGTATTTTCTACAAATAGGCTACATGTTTAGTTGCAAGCTGATCCATGGCTAATGTCGCCTGTTATTTTTGCTGCATGTGTTTTTCCATCACAAAGCAAGGCAGGTACAAGACAATGACCTGTTGGAGGTGAGCTGTTTGCAGAGGTGCAGTAAGAACCTGTTGTCTTCTGCCCTAAATCTAACATCTCACTGTGGCTATTTCTGATTTTACTCTTCCTCCCTGCGATATTATTAGACTTCTCTTTATTAATCTTTATTGAAGAAAAGCTGCTAACAAAGTTCTGCTAATTCAGTAATAAACACCAGTGTTTCCCCAACCAATATATTAGGGGGGCACCCCGCTGCCAAGGGCACCCCCTCTCCCCCGTGAAGGTCAAGTTATTTTATTAAATTTTATTTTTTATATAGTGCCAGATCACAGCAGAAGTCATTTAACAGGGTATATGCAGGAATCCTGAGGTTAATTTCAATACCTTTTTAAGACTTTTTTAAGACCTTCCAAAAAAACTTTAAGACGCCACTTCAAGCTGTCGTTAGCAGCAACGCATCTTTAACTTACTAAACAGTTGTAGTTTGCAATTAAATCTATGTAGCACAAACATACAACAGAACTCAGATAAGATGAGAAGGAAAGCTTGAAAGAGTAAGTTAAACCAAAGACAGGTTTATTAAAATACACCTTAGGTCATAACAAGTAACACAGCTCTACAGCTCAACTTCAACTATTCAAGGCCAACTTGCTGAAAACAACAACCTTATGGCTAGCCCCCCCCTTGCATGTGGGATTTAGGGCTGACCCAAAAAATTCGAAGCTTTGTTCGATGGCACGGGATTCCACGGGGAAAAAAAAAAATTCAAATATGCAGCCTTTTTTTTCTCCCGTGTTTTGGGGGGACCTTGAACGCAACACTAATCATGCCATCTGTTTACGGTTGTTTTTTTTCCCTTTAGCCATATGTAAACTCAAAGAACGAGAAGCAATGTCTGTTGGGCATATAAGATTTCATGTTCCAGTTCCAGTTTGTGTTTTTAATTGACTGATTGTTTTTGGTTGGTTGACAAATAAAGGCCGGCCCCATTAGGCTGAGTAAAGAAGTCATCTGGTCTGACTGTTGCATGAATTGCCTAAAAAAAGTTTCACAGTAAATCAGAGAACAGGGATATTATTATTGCCACAGGTTATTTGAAATGGACAAAGGTATTCTTTACTTTTGAGTTAAGGGAGAATAACTATCATGTAATTAAAAAGAAAACATCTCCGACAAGGAAATAGAAAGTAGAAAGCCCAACGTGCAATGAATGGAGACCTATTATCCTGTTTGAACACAGACGACTAAATTCTTTCAACAATGTGACTCAAAATAATGATAAAATAGATTTTATTGATGTAAAATAATATGCTGATTAGGGATGGGCAGCACAAGCAAAAACACTATTTGAAAATCATGGCAACTATTCCACAATTTTTCGAATAAAATAATTTTTAGTGTGAAAAATCAAAAGTTAAACACTACTTATCAGCAACCAGAAGTGTTTTTTCGTTTGTGAATATTTTTATCTTAATTCTAGGGTTGCAAGAAACTACCTTTTCGCCATAATTTTTAAGTACTTAGTATCCTCTTTAAGTGTGTCTTTTTCTCTTTCGTTCTCTTTCTGTTGGGGTTTTTGTCAAGGTGCTGAAAATACCTCTTCATTTTCACCGCCGCGAAGTGAAGTGATGATGGGAGAGGCTAGCGGTAACCACACAGGAATTGTGGGAATTGTAGTTGGATATACAGGATACTACGAATGGTCGTTATCACAGTAGACTACAACTACCATGTAAACTAGCGATTGTTTTTTTTTTTTTTTTTTGTAGGATAACGATGAGCCATCGCTCATGTTGTGTGTCAGATTTTACGAGAAAATAACAGACCACCAGTGTAATTAGTTATAGTTACTAGTTACTTTCCTCAAAAAGTAACTGAGTTAGTAACTGAGTTACTGCACTAGAAAAGTAACTAATTACCTGGAAAGGTAACTATAGCGTTACTTTTGTATAATGCTCAAATATGTCAAATTGCTTGCACCGCCCCCCCCCCCCCATCCCAATGGAACTGTATGTAATGAAACTCAACACTGAATATGTTAAATGAATGAAATTGACATTTAATAGAATAAATCATTATAAATCATTGTACACTTATCTACACTACACTGCACTGTTGTGCATATGTGTGTAAGAACCTCCATTAATCGCGCAATTTAAATGTGAAAAGTCTCATTGACTGACCGTTACCTGTGTGTATGTGGAGAGGGAGAGGAGCGGAGGGAGCGGAGCTGTGGAAACATCCTGCAGTCCACGATACTATCATGCATTTAAATAACACATCAGACGGATATAGAGAAAGGTGATGTTTAGAGAGCAAGCCCAAATAAGCAACTCCACTTTAGAAACAAGCCCAAAAAAACGCAACCCGCGACTACCAATATTTGTAAGCAACTTCACAAGGAAACAAACCCAAAGTCGCTGCTAATAAGCGGACCTGACAACCCTGCTTGTGTGCTTGTGAATACCCGCCCTACTCTGCCTCAGATTGGTTTATGATGAAATTTACTCTCCCTAAGCCAATCATCATCAATTATGCGGTTGTCTCTCCCTCCCTTCCCCCTCACCTGCCCTCACCAAAGAAAAAAAACTTTAGAGCTCCGCTGAGAAGGAGCTTGCTTGGGTGAAAGCCACTTCAGTGAACTCAAGTAAAGCCGAGTAACGGCACATTTTATTGTGAGTAACAGTAACGGTGTTATAACGGTGGAGACCAGACATTGCGCTAGACTTAAATAAAAATCATAAAAATCCGGTCATAATCTATTTTTACCGGTCATTTTAATTTTCGTTTTTAAATGATAATAAAAATATTCAAAGACATTTAGTTTTCATTCGTTCGTTTTTAATAAATCCAACAAGCAAGTTATAAAGTGTGCATTAATAAGGACATGAACAAAAGATGAACAGACATCCACACACCCATGCCATTCTGGACACACCAGATGGCACTAACGCGTCCGGTGTGTCCAGAGTGTTACGTAGTTATGCCTGTAAGCTCGGTGACACAAAATTAAAATTGTAATGAAGTGATTAGGGTATTGAAAAATGTGTTCGGTTATGCACTGTTGTGTTATTTTGAATTATAAACACGGTATTTTCTCCTCACGTTCCACAGTGCGTGCTGCTATTTTATTTTGAAAATTGGCCGGATTCTCTCGTCTTTTCTGTGTCCGACTTCCTGTTTGGTACGATCCGCTCCGCTCTGCTCAACGGCCTGTGTGGACAGTCAGATAGGTTGACATGGGCGCTGACTGAAAACTGCCTCCGCTGCCAGGCGCTGCACTTCGGTTCCGCGTCCGGTGTTTTCCAGGCCGTTACGTCAACAACGCTACATGAAGCAGATGAATGACTTTTTCTCTGCAGCCACTTAAACCACTGACTGTGCACTCTGCCGCCAAGTGGGCAGGGGTGGTAATTGCAACCAGTCAAAATGACCGATGGCCTTCAGATTTTCCGGTCACTGTTGTAAAAAAAACGGTCAATGACTGAGAATATCCGGTTAACGCGACCCCTGGGGGAGACAGCAACTTTTTTGATTAGTCGTTACTGAAAAAGTAGCGCCATTAGTAACGCCGTTTATTTATAACGCTGTTATTCCCATCACTGCAGACCACACACACACACACACACACAAGCGGCTCACAAGCAGTCTGCTAGGCAAATAAATTCATCGCACAAACATTTTTTTCCATCGCATGTGCGACATGTATGTCGCACTATACAGCCCTGGAGAAGAAAAAAGTGGTATCCGTACATCTCTAATTAAAGTCCCCCATTATTATGTAATTTATAAACTTTTATTGTGAAGCACCAAAATAAGGAAATATTGAGTTTTCGAGCAGAAACTTCCCACACCTTCTGATATGGTGGACATGGAACATGGAACTGTAAAATAAAGCAGATATCTAGGTAAAGTAAAAACAGGACACAGAAGAGAAACTGAGTACTGAGAGCTGAACACACAGAGACTTCAAAAAACACTTTTCTCTCTGGTCTCCTGCAGGCAGAGGTGAGTGTCACAACCCACAAGCTTGTTTGAGGGGGAGAACGTCACCACTACCCTCTTGAGGGTGGGCAGCCCAGCCTTTGGATCTGCACTGGAGAAGATCCATCTCTGGTGCAGCTCAGCATGACATGGCGTGTCTTAACTGGGAACGGAAATCAGCGCAGCCAAAAGTTAGGGTGAAAAAGGCCCACAGTATTATACGTTTGCTACCGCGGTCATATAATTCATCTCACAGACTGATTTGGCATAGCACGTGCAACATATAGACCAACAGATTAAGCAGCACTGCGTCTCTCAGTCTTACTGGATAACTTATGAGTGAGTGAGTGAGTGAGTGGGCTGCAGCTGTTCAGAGAGTGTCCGGCAGCTGAGTCCAGGGCAACGGAAAGCTATGTAACTATGACTGCTCACTACATCACAGAGGAGTGGGAGATGAGAAACCCTGTGCTGCAGACACGCCCCCTCTATGAGAGTCACACAGGCACAAATCTGCCGCAGGTACTGACAGAAGCAGTGGCAGAGTGGAAGATAGAGAGGCCAAATATTAATATCCCAGTCACAGCAGATAATGCTAAAAACCAAATCAATGCAGCGCAGTGCTATCGGCCAGTTGGGTGGCTCTGATCAGCTGAGCCCAGGTAGACCGGCCCCTACATTAGGCCGCTCCTGGCAGTATGGCAAGAGACACCGGCGAGTGAGAAATGAGCCAGAAGTCCTCTGCGTTTTTGGCCTACCACAGCATTTTACACCATTCAAAGTCCGCGAAATAGGTACGTTTCCCTGTGGAATATCATCCATCCGGTCACCGGCCTCACCTTGGAAATCCCCGCCATGGATATATCAAGGGATCCTACGGAGCCTCCACACCCGAAACAACACCGGAGCGTTATGGCATTCACCCGCGGTCCCGTGAGTTGGTTACTTATCATGTGTTTGGGAACTGAACTGAATCAGAGCAAACAGTGGATTTTTCTTTACTTCCTTGTTTACGGGAAAACCTGGGGTGGAGTTTTCTTTTGTTTGACAAACTGTGTGGATTGAACTGAATTGAACTGTGGTATGTTATTTGGAAATCCCGGAGTGGAGTTTTTTGTTTGACCTGGAGTGAACTGACTGAACGGAACGGAACGGATCTTTTCTTTCGTGAAAAAAATATATACTTTCCTGAAACTGATTACTGTTGTATTTGTATTTTTGAAAATTGAGTATAATTCTTTTGCTCTACAGAAACCAGGTAAAATCAATCTAATTGTGGTGTTAAGGGACCTGTTTTATGGGTTTTATGGTTCCTTTGTGGGGTTTGACTGAGAAAAAGAAAAATATTTGTTTCATGTGTCAAACAGCTACAACTTATGATATGTTGGAGTGTTATCTTGAGCAGCAGGCAGCTATATACTCTGCAGACAGACAAGACCCTGAAGAAAAATGTCAGAGACATCATCACCTTGTCTGATGATGATGATGTGAAAGTGGCAGAGGAGGTCCTCCAGGTGCTCAAAACCCTCAAAACGGTTACAACTGTGTTGAACACTGAAACTGCACCATCTGTGTCCATGATCCTGCCTCTGAAAACAAGGATTCTACAATCCATGGCCCCAAGTGAGGAAGACAGCACCATCACAAGAGATGTCAAGACTGCCATTAGAGAGGACCTGAAGCCCAGATACACTTCACCCCCTACTCTACAGGACTACCTTCACAGATCTACTGCACTGGATCCAAGGTTCAAGTCCCTGTCTCACCTAGACCCTGCCCTACACCAGAGGACATACAGTGATCTCACCACTGAGATTGTGAGCAGTCTGGGTGTTGAAGAGATAAAGAAAAAAAATCTTATTTAAAAATTCTATATTTTACATATTTTTATTTTGAATAATAATGACTTTTATTAAATCTTATTGCCACATTTTTCATGTCTATGAAATATGAAAATAAATAATTGGTTTAATTAATCAAGTATTTTTTTCTGCAGGGTCAAGCTGCAGAGCCAAGAGGAGCAAACTTGGACACATCTCCTCCATAAAAGAAGTCGGCCATGGCGGAGCTTTTTGGAGAGACCTTTGCAAGCAAGGACATGGGCAGCAAGACTTATGCTGACACCATCAAAGAGGAGGTGGCATCCTACCAGGCAGCAAGCGGCATTCCAGTAGATGGTGATCCACTGACATGGTGGAAAAGCAATGAGCGTAAATACCCTCACATTGCCATGATGGCAAGATGCTATCTCGCTGTGCCTGGCACTTCAGTGCCTCGCGAGCAGGGCTGTTTCAAGACACTCTGGGGGCCCCAGGGAAGAGGCACCTTGGAGGACCCCCCCCCCCACATCCGACACTCAGAAGACATGAAGCGGTAAGGTAAGATGCAATGCCCGTGACAGTGTGGAGTGTTGAAACAA
Source organism: Epinephelus lanceolatus (assembly GCF_041903045.1). Lineage (NCBI taxonomy): Eukaryota > Metazoa > Chordata > Actinopteri > Perciformes > Serranidae > Epinephelus > Epinephelus lanceolatus. Next base: position 47,372,877 of record NC_135738.1, read on the forward strand.
ACGAGTGCATTTGCACTTTCACTCATTAAGTCAAATTACTGATAGCACAGTGTGAAAATACTCCACTACAAGTAGCCTTAAAGCCGCATGTAGGCCTATTATCAGCAGATTGTATATACATGTATGTAGCATATGCCATTTTTTCTGGCTCTCAGTGCCCTCTGGCGTATGCCAGTTATTTCTCATTCTGCCTCTGCTGCACTCCTGTTGTCTTACAGAATGCAAATTGAAGCCTATCTGTTTAACCTAAGTGTTGATGTTGTTTCAGAAGGTAAATAAATCACATCAAATCAATTAGTTCTCAGGTTGAACCCAAATAAAGTGACTGTTAACTGATCAGTTTATGAAGTGACATTGTTATGCAAAATTGATATTGCAGTTCACAAGGAACTGTGGTGCTTCATATCACAGCGGTGCCTGGACAGTGTGACGTGTTGGTTGTGCTGCTGCCATGGTCCTGCCAGATGCCTCCTGCTGCTGCTATCATTAGTCATACTTCTACTGTTATTATACACATATGATTATTGTCACATATGTATACTATCAGATATCAATATATACTTTCAACATATTGTACCACAATAGCCACAATTATAATTATAATATTATTACTTTCATTAATGTTGTAAGCTACTGTCATTACTGTCTGTCCTGCATCTCTCTCTGTCTCTCTTTCTGTCTAATTGTGTCATACGGATTACTGTTAATTTATTGTGCTGATCTGTTCTGTTATAACTACTTTTAATGTAACACATTCTGACTTACCACTGTCTCGGTTTTTGTTCATCCTCCTCTTGCTTTTTTTTTTTCTTTTTGCGTGCCCTGAAGGATATGTTCGCTTCATTTTGCCCAGCACCGGCAGCAGCAGCAGCAAGTCAGCTAGTAGGGGGCCCCATTAGGGAGGTCTCCCAACGTGTCGTCGTTGCAGTGTCTAAGGGGGTTTCAAGTTGTGTCGTTGATTACGGACCAAATGTCAGCAGTCTCTGGGAGGCCCCCTCTAGCTACTTGCAAGCAGCAGCTAGTAGGGGGCCCCATTAGGGGGGATTCCAATGTGTTGTCGTTGTTGCAGTGTCTATAGGGGTTCCATCATATTGTCATTGATATGGACCAATGTCTGGGGGCCCCCTTCCAGCTCGGGGCCCTAGGCAATTGCCTAGTTTGCCTGTCCAGTTGCGACAGCCCTGCTCCCGAGAGGGTGTTCTCGACAGTGACTGCAAAGAGGTCTACACTCTCCACAGACAATGTAGACATCCTTATCTTTTTGAAAAAGAATTTGAAATTATAAGCTCAGGTATGCTTTGCTTTCTTTCTTTTCTTCTTTTTCGATGATGTGGACATAGGCTAGTTTTTAATTCAGTACCCATGTTTAAAGGAAGAAGATACCATGCCATCTATTGCACTTCAAGCTGTTTTTAATTAGACTTGCACCGATTACAATTTTTTGGGCCAATGCCGATTTCCAATTTGCAGAGTGTCTGGATGGCCGATTCCGATTTTGGCCGATTCGGATTTCATTTCTCCTGTTTTAGCTTCTCTGCACTGGCTCCCTGTAAAATCCAGAATTGAATTTAAAATCCTACTGTTAACTTATAAAGCTCTAAATGGTCAAGCTCCATCATATCTTAGTGAGCTCATAGTGCCATATTATCCCACCAGAACACTGCGCTCTGAGAACACAGGGTTACTCGTGGTCCCTAAAGTCTCCAAAAGTAGATCAGGAGCTAGAGCCTTCAGCTATCAGGCTCCTCTCCTGTGGAATCATCTTCCTGTTACGGTCCGGGAGGCAGACACCGTCTCCACATTTAAGACTAGACTTAAGACTTTCCTCTTTGATAAAGCTTATAGTTAGGGCTGGCTCAGGCTTGCCCTGTACCAGCCCCTAGTTAGGCTGACTTAGGCCTAGTCTGCCGGAGGACCCCCCCCCTATAATACACCGGACACCTTCTCTCCTTCTCTCTCTCTCTCTCGTATTCTATTACTGCATCTTGCTAACTCGGCCATTCTGGATGTCACTAACTCGGCTTCTTCTCCGGAGCCTTTGTGCTCCACTGTCTCTCAGATTAACTCATATCGCAGCGGTGCCTGGACAGCGTGACGTGTGTGATTGTGCTGCTGCCGTGGTCCTGCCAGATGCCTCCTGCTGCTGCTGCCATCATTAGTCATCAGTCATACTTCTACTGTTATTATACACATATGACTATTGTCACACATGTATACTGCCAAATATTAATACATACTTTCAACATATTGTACTACAGTAGCCAGAACTATAACTATAATATTATTACTTTCAATAATGTTGTTGTAAGCTACTGTTATTACCTGCATCTCTCTCTCTCTCTCTCTGTCTCTCTCTTTCTGTCTCATTGTGTCATGCGGATTGCTGTTAATTTATTATGCTGATCTGTTCTGTACGACATCTATTGCACGTCTGTCCGTCCTGGAAGAGGGATCCCTCCTCAGTTGCTCTTCCTGAGGTTTCTACCGTGTTTTTTTTTCCCTGTTAAAGGTTTTTTTGGGGGAGTTTTTCCTTATCCGCTGCGAGGGTCATAAGGACAGAGGGATGTCGTATGCTGTAAAGCCCTGTGAGGCAAATTGTGATTTGTGATATTGGGCTTTATAAATAAAATTGATTGATTGATTGATTGATTTTTTTCAAACCACTTTACAGCACACAAGATATTGCAATATTTTCTATCTTTGCTTTATTAGAACATTTTAACCAAGATACAACCAGCTTTTCAATAATCATCCCAAACAAACAAATAAAAACAGTGACACAGGTTAAAAAACATTTTCCTTTTTGCCCAAATATAAGTTCGGATACAGTATTAAATAAATAAGTAAAAAAGGCATACATAAATGAAAACACAGATAAATAAAGTAACAATTCTTGGTGTAAAGCATTTGTGGGTAATTTCTTTACAAGACAAAAAAGTAAAAATATCTCCTGTGGAAAATTCACACAGGTCTTCATACGCACATCTTCGGCACGCCGACACACGCCTCGTCAGTTTCAAGCGGCACAGTGCAGCAGTGAGAGCTCTGCAGTTCAGTTTAACACGGACAATTAACAACTTTCTCCTTTTTTTTTTACCAGCCAGGCAGATATTTTACCAGCCAACCAAATAATTAATAATTTAAAGGAAAAAAGTCATGTTACTTAATGCTGCCGGTGGATGAGACTGGGGGGTGGCAGCAGCGGGAGCAGCAGCAGCAGCAACATTAACCTCCGTCTCTTGGTCATCGGTCTGTACAATCTCAGCTTCAGCAGGTTCTTTTGTTTTGTTTTTTTGCGGGAGGCTCCACAATACCTGGCCAGCATCGCCACATGATACTTTTTCTTACTTCTTCTTCTACGGGGGTTCAGACCATGGAGGTACATTAACAATAGGTTCGTTTGAGATGAGCCAGGCCTGCGCAGATTCGATCACCAGCGATCGGTGCACAATGCATGCTGGTTAGTTTTGTGTCCGACTTCATCCCGACTTGCTCTGACGTATTACAAAAGTGGACGGTGATAAAACCGCGAGAGCGAGGCAGCCGCAGTTTTTAGAGCCAGGTGCTGCAGTTGCTCTCCACCGACTGCACCGCCTGGCTTTCACCTGATCTAACAGCTGATTGGTTTAAATGTCGACTCAACAAGATGACGTTTTAGATAAACTTTTAATTTTTGTTGAATTTTAGAGATTAAGATTGTTTTTGTCTGATTTGAAGGTTTATTCTGTAACAGAAAACATGTTGTGTGATTGATGGTGAAATTAAGTCATCAGAGACTAAATAGCCCTACATTCATCATAAAATATACAGAGTCTACTGTATATTAATGTTGGACTTTTTTAATTATTGAAGTATTTAGCAACACAGACTTGTGGTCAGTGGGATGTGAGGATTCTTAAAATAACATCTGTAGCCTACAGATGTGAAGCCCTGACTGTATCTGACTGATCTTTAATGAAAGCTGTTGTCTTGTATTTTTTTTCCTCTGAAAATATGAACCTTATAGTCAAGCACTGTTTATTTAGCCTGTATAGTTGAGAGGACAGGACAAACTGATACGATGCTGATTTACAGGGGAATTCATGTAAAATGGAGGATAAACCATGAAAATAAATTACAGATCACCTGCAAAGCATTTTAATAAATTAATCTATCATAATTAAAACAACTGGAGACTGAGAACAAACTGATATATGGGTCTGATCACTTTTTTAAAAAACTGACATCATTCCAGACAGATTCTAAGTGTGTCTGTGACTTCCTGTACGGACTGAAGGCTGCTGGAAACTGTCAGGAAACTGTCTGACTTCACCGCGGCTTTTTGTCACCGCCCCCCGCTGCGGCCGCCTGCTCTCGTCTACTTTCCAGGCGTGGCCCAGCTCATCTTGAACGAGCCTATTAGCAAAGTAGCGGAGTGAGAGAGTGGTACATCCTGTCAGCCAAGGGATTTCCTATCTGTGCAGCCGAGCACCACAGCACCTTCACGGACTATTACATCCAGACGGTCCCGGTGTTTCCTCCGCAGGCTCCACTTCACTCAGCTTCACTCAGCTGCCCAACAAACCTGCTGCTTCTTCCAACTTTAACCTGAATAACAAACCGGGGCTCGGTGCTCTGGTTGGATCCAAACGGAGAGCCAGGGCTAGCTGGGAAGCTAGCGGAGGCTAACTGGCTGTGCTTCCCTCCGGTCATGCTGCGGCTAACGCTCCGCTAGCCTCACAGCTGCGCCTCGCTAACGAGCCTAACAACAGCTATCCACCTCGGCACGCTGTGTTAACGTCATGACTGACGCACTTACATGACCAAAGATCGTCTCTGCCTGAAATACACATTACTCTGCCAGGAAACCAGCCAATGCCAGCATCGTTCTCCAGTAACAAAAAATGCATTTTTCACTGGTAAAAAAAATAACTCGCCAGAGTGGCAAGTGGTCTTAAAAATTTACCAGCCAGAGACAAAATCTACCCGTAATTGGCGAGTGGCGAGTGTTAGTTTTGGACCCTGATGCGCGTGAATGATTAAGGTGAGAAGCCGCCTATGTTTCACTTCCTCACATCGCCCAAGCCATGAGTTGCACATGTGTGTGTGCGTGTGTGTATGTGTGTGCGCTGCTGATGTTACACAATGTCAATCATGCGGCGCGCTGGGAATTTGACCGGCGTTTTAAATCGGCATATTTTAGACTGACCGGCCGGTCGCAGGTCATGGCCGATCACGTAAAAACCGGCCCGGTTCCGAGCATTGCCGATTAATCGGTACAAGTCTATTTTTAATTCACTGTCCACATTAAAGGAAGAAGGTATCATGCCTTATTGCACTTAAAGTTGTTTTTATATAATTTAAAATTGTAATTAAACATTGGATGGACATCTTTAGTTGAATGCTGTTTTAATTTAATGGGCAAAAGTGTATTACAAAATAAATGGAGGACAAAGTTATATTTGTCTTGTCTTTTTTTTTTTCTGATCCGAAAAAATCATCCAATCAGTGACTCAAAACCGTGATACGATCCGAACCATGAGTTTTTTTATCCGTTGCACCCCTATTAATGAGGCAGTTTAAATAATATGAATACCAAAACATTTCTGATTAACATTAACATTTATTGAAACATCAGTGTTTCCCCTACCATTATATAAGGGGGGCGCTCCCCCACCAGATCACAATAGAAGTCATTTAAGGTTACCTTTCCTATTGAACAGGGCCCTATTTCAGAAAGCAGGCTGAACAAACTCTGAGCCTAATCCCGATCTCTGAGTTGACTGAGCCTGAGCTGGGAAACTCTGAGTTTTCAGTTCCAGAACAGCTGATCAGAATCATTCAATCAACTCTGAGTATGTTCAGCCTGAGGAACACGCCTTCACAGCGAGCACCACAGGCCATCATCAATTGAGTGCAGTAGGGATGGGCAAACGATCAAAATTCATTATTCGATCATCAAAAAAATTAACAATTAATTATCGATTAATTGATAAGCAAGTATTTCAAAAGAGAGAAAACAAAAGAGTACAGTGCAGACTGTCGCCGCAAGAGAGCGCAGCTGCCCCAGTTTTGAGCTTCAACCCCCCAGGCCAAAGAGGAAGAATGGCACGCATGCGCAGCAACCGTTGCCAGCCAGAGTTACAGGCTTCAGTTTTCAGCAAAACCTCCGTCTTTCAATGGCGTAGTGTTTTCAGAGGCCTCAAGGGAAGCCGCCGAGGCTTTGGAGAGCGATGAGAGCCTCCGTCTGTTTCTGATTTTTTGCCTGGCATAGGTCCGGCAGGGGTCTCGTAGGCCCGTCAAGCCGCCATGCTCGCCGGGCGTAAGGGTCTCATTTGCACGGCGACTCGCCAGGCTGGGGGTCTCGTTGGCACGGCGGCTCGCCGGACCTATGCCAGGCATTGTAGGGGAAACACTGCGACTATCGATCAAAATTATTTGTGATCGATCAAAAGCCTTAATCAATCATCGATAATCGAAAATAGATGCCCATCCCTTGAGTGCAGATTTTCAGTGGCAGGAAGCAGAAAGACACTTGTTTCATCCCAGCTGAATCAGAGATTTTAATGACCGCGAATGAAGACATGAAAAAAAAATCTAATACGGCAGCTGCAGACAAACAGCATGAGGTGTGATGAGAACAGACTGCAGAGCATTTTAATAGGTAATGTGAAATGACGTTTGTAATGTGATGAGTTAATGTGTGTCTAAAATACAGAAAATACAGAAACATTTTTATATCACAACAGTGCTCATATATTTTAATATAATTTGCTAAATCCTCTTATTCAGCTGTAATCTGATGGAGCTGATAGAACACTGACAAACCTGCAGTTCTGTGGAATTCCTCTTTTTTTAAAGATTATTTCTTGGGCTTTTGTTGCCTTTAATGGCAAAACAGCATAACGTTAAGAGGAGAAGGGGAACGACACGCGCGGGAGGCTGCAGGCTGGGCTTGAACCCGCAGCCGCTGCATCAAGGACTGTGCATCAAATTACGAGGCATCCGCTTAATCCATTAAGCCACCGCAGCTGCATTGTAAATACTTTGATAATCAATCCTGGTTTACGCCCAGGGAAAACCACAAAAACGGGCCAAAGTCTTTTCAGAACCAGAGTCACTTTTCTTACGGCCCAACAAACCTTTGCCTCACTGATGTGTAAATCCATGATGTGTAATATATGATATATCTGTGTGGAACAGATTGTTAAGATAAATGATACAGTGTGAGGTGAAATTTTATCTTTCATATAGTCACTCCTCTGGGCAGACATCCAAACGGGGTCTAATCACCTTCTCCTTACGCAACAGCCTCTAAATGAACCGTGCCCCAACGTCCACGACTTCATTCACAAAAGGACACGCCATGTTTCTCCTACCTGCAACACGCTCAGCCTCAGGCTTAGATGAAGCAAACCTGCTTGCTCGCTGGTTTGCTTCAGGGAGTAAGTTGCCATAGTAACTGATTCAGGGTTTCACTGAGCTGGCTTTGTGAAACGGAAAACTTTGAGTTCTCCTCATCTCAGGCTCAACATACTCAGAGTTTTCACTAATCCTGCTTTCTGAAATAGGGGCCTGGTCTATACCTTGTCCTTTCATTAAACAAACTTAAAAGCTAGGGGTGTGCGATATGGACAAAAAATAGTATCTTGATATTTTGGGGGATTTTGAAGATAACGATAATTAGACGATATTCTTTTAAATATGTGTTTTTAACAGCCTGAGTTATAGCTCATTAATTGTTTCTCATGGATGCTATTAATGGAAAAATGTTCTTAACATTTCTTGCTGCTTTTTTACCTGCTCTCTCTGTTTGACTCTGGTGACGGCCTTTTGTAGCATCAATTCCAGGTCCATTTGCAACTGTTCAGATAGGCGTTTGTCCCGCAGACTCACTACAAGCCTGTCCCTCACATCTCATCATGTAGAGCCCCGTAACCACAGTGCTCCGCCAGGTGTTGCAGCGCCATAATGAAACTGTCCGCCATCTCGCCCGTTTCTTGAAGCCGCTGATTAAACTTTGCTCTCTCAAAGATCACATTCCTGCAATTCTCTTCTGCTTGGGTCCCCAATCCAGAAGCAATGCGGACTCTGTCGAAGCGTTTAATCCATTTAGGCCAGTCTTCAGCCTTGAAGGTGAACTTTTCCGGCGGGGAGACTTGAAACTGTGCCATGTTGCCGCTTCGCTCAGCTAACTGTGGCTAGGCTAGGTAGCTCCGTAGACGGTCTTCCGGTACTGCGAACTTTAGCCCGACAGGCTTGGACCTATCACTACAGTTGACCCACGTCTTCCGAAGCTGCTGGAGCATCCGTGGGCGGTGTTGCTATGTTGTCTCGCTAATGTTTGTTTAGCAGCAGGCTAACCTGCCGGGAAGGTGCCAGTGAGAGATCATGTGACCACCTAGGCGTACTGCGGCATGCTGCTGCACGCAAGTTACGTAACTCTTGTTCAGTGAATGTGTGGGGTTTCAACCTTTCAGCGTGTGTTTTCAGTTGTTTTTGTGAAGTCATTTGCATACTCGATTACGTAAATTTGCACATCGTTAAAACAACAATGACGATATTATCGTTAACAATATATATCGCCCACCCCTATTAATAGCCTTATGTTATTTATCAATATGTCATTTCTGTCTCTACATGGTTGCACATTTACAATTCTCCTCTGCTCTCTGTAACACACACAGCGGAGTTTGACCCCAATGTGCGAGAGGGAAGGAGGAAAGCAGTAATGCTTTAAAAATAAAATTAAAATTAAAAAAAATGCCCAAAAAAACAGTAATTTGTGTCTGTTTGTGTGTAATTAATTTGAGTCTTACCTTTTGTTTTCTTTTCGTAGTGTGTATTTTGTATTGTTTTGTCTATCTGTAACTGTGTTTGTGAGTGTGTGTGAGAGAGAGAGAGAGTTTTAAAAGAATATTTTGTCTGCACATGACTTAAAATAATAAAATAGCCCTCCAGAGGCAGACTAGTACGCAAGTCATTTTTCTTTTGATTACTGAAATGTTTAACCACTAATCCTTAGCCGTATTTTAAGTGTAACCATTGACCATAACATACCACTAGTGTTTTTATCAGTAAAAAAAGAACATTTATCACACATAAAAAGCACAAACATGTTGAAATCCAGGCATATTCTGCCATCATAACTTGGCTCTCTGAATTCACCAGATTGATGCCTTTAAATCAAATATGTACAAAATAGTCTCCAAAAATCCTGTGGGAAACACTGATGTTAATTCCACTACAGAGAAGACTTTATGACCACTAAAATTAGGTGGGGCAAAAGTGGATATATCTGTATTGGTGTCAGTTATAGGCTAAATAAGTTGTTATATATCGGCATATCAGCAACAAAAATCCAACATCGTGCATCCCTATTTTATTAAAGGCTTTGGAAACATCACTGGCCCATAAAGGGGTCATTCTAAGAACCGAAAACACAACAAATCGTATTTTCAGGTGATTATACACTAAATAAAACATCCTCATTATGTTAGATTCCATTTCTGCCAATATATACCCGTAAATCCTACACCCTGGACCTTCAAATGGCTTATATACATGTACACTCAACGTTAAAGAATTAACCAGCACTGGCAAATAATCACAGAATAGCGTCACGAAGCTACGAAAATGCTAATAAAAGAAGGTAAAGAAACGGGGAAAAAACACAAGGTGACCTGCTCTGACTGACAGGACACCGTGCATGAAATGGGCGAGAACACACTATCGTTACAATTTACCAATACGCACATTTACATTTACGCACAGTAAGAAGTCTTACAATAGTTTTACAATAAATAGATTTAAGCTTAATTAGAAGTTGGCCGAAATTGTTAAATATCTCCCGGCGATTGGAAATTAGCTAGCAGTGGTTAGCTTGCAAGCTAATATCTGAATAACTTGCTTCCATTCCATTCTCCCAGTCATGCCAGTGTCTCGCTCCGGTTAAAGAGTAACACTTCGGTCTAACTGTTAACTAACCACGGTGTCGATTAATAAACATGACGATGAGCTTTTAAATACACCTGTCCATTTTTTCAAATAGAAAATAACCAAATGTAGCTTTAACTACATACAGTAAACAATGTTGATCTAGCCTTGCTAATGTATAACGTTAACGTTACCAACTTCAGTGTTGCTGATAGACATACCAAAGCACCTCAACTTTACTACTTGTCTCACAACAGCCTGTTAATAAATCACACACGGTGGTAATACCCACGATACAAAGACTTTATCTTCAATTTAACACCGCAGTACAGTGTCCGTGATGTCCCGGTGTGTTCATTAACTGATCAAACACTAACGTTAAATTAGCTAATTTCTCTGACAACAATATACTTGAAAGACAGCTACCCCAAATTCCACTGTATGTGATTGACCGCATGGTAAAGACAAAGAGAAATAGCTGTTTTACTCACGATTATAATGCTTGTAGGTGTCGCGTTAAATCCACAGAACGGATAGTGTCGGCTTCGTTGATAAAAACATTATATTTCAGTGACAATAGCTGAGGTATGCCTTGCTGTCTCTGCCTGTTCGACTGTTTTTTTGTTTGCTTTTTTTTCTGAGGGAAAAAAAATTGATTCGTGACGGACGTCTTTCTAACCAATCCCCAGCGTCAACCCAATGCCAATGCCTCTCTCTCAGCCAATAAAGGAAGAGTAGGCGGGATATTAACGGTTTGCCAAACGCGACTGACATTTGATTGGACCAATCAACGCGGTTTACTTTATGCAAAAACTAAAGCCAAGACCAATAAAATAAGTCAACTCAAAGTAGGCGGTATTTAGACGGCTGTATCCATAGACATATATACATAGACGCCGCAATGACTGCCGCTGCCTATTGGAGCCGACGTCCTCGCCGGCCGCCATCTTGGATGGGTCTCGCTTCGCCTCCACAGTGCTTTCACTTCTTTTGAGGAAGGAGCTGTATGCACAAGTAAAATAGAATAACTCACTGAATTTTCAACTGATTTTCACGCGGTTTGGTTTGTTACAAACAGCACACATGTAGTTATGATACGGGATGCTTTCGTACATTAAAAATGCGGGATTTCATGCTTTAATACTTTCTGCAGATAGCAACAGCATGTTATTTAGATCACAACAAGTTCTTTTTTTAACACCATATACACAATACAAAACACAGTATAGCATATTATGTATAGCATAATATGTAGATCTGAGGTTTGCTCAAACTGTCAGCTCCTTTAAATCAGGACTAAAAACACTATTGTTTACTGAAGCGTACTCTTAGATTAAATACTTACCTGCTGTATTCTGCTGCCCGTACTTTTTGACTACACACTGCTGATTTATGCCTTTTATTATTTTACTTCTTTTCTTATCCTGACGGTTCAATGTATTGAGCCTGTTTTTATTTTATGTTACTGTATTTTATTATTATCACTATCATTCTCAATTTCTATTTCCCTTTTCAATCGACTGTTTTTATTGTTTTAAATTGTGTCTTGTTGCTTTTAATGTCTCTGTAAAGCGCTTTGAATTACCTTGTGTTGAATTGTGCTATACAAATAAACTTGCCTTGCCTAGCACACCTTTGTGCACATATTCACTTTTCCACCAGCTGTGCTGCAAATATCCGCTGCTGCTCATCCTTCTGTATCTTTTTTCAAATTATCTTGACCACAGTCCCATTTTCATAGTTATAATACCAATACCAAAATTAATTTCAGTGTTTATGTAAATACTGAAAATGTTTTTTACTACTTTTGAGGGATCACAGCAGTCAGTGTAATAAGAATAACTTTACTAATCCCTGAAAAGAAAATTTCAAAGAAGTCTGTAAGGTCATCTGTTTAACAAAGAATTATTAAGTCTGATGGCTGTGGGTATAAAAGAGAGTGGGTGTGTGTGAGAAATAAACTCAATCAACAATAGAACTTTTTCTTTATTAAAATATATTAATAAATTTATTAATATGCTATACTATGTTTTGTATTGTGTATATTGTGTTTATACAGTGTATACATATGTGTGTGTATATCTATATCTATCTATAGCCTATAGGCTATATATATATATATATATATATATATATATATATATATATATCCATCCCACTCTGGGGTTGAGGTGAATAAAAGAACTTGTTGTGATCTAAATAACATGCTGTTGCTATCTGCAGAAAGTATTAAAGCATGAAATCCCGCATTTTTAATGTACGAAAGCATCCTGTATCATAACTACATGTGTGCCGTTTCTAACAAACCAAACCGTGTGAAAATCAGTTGAAAATTCAGCGAGTTATTCCATTTTACTTGTGCATACAGCTCCTTCCTCAATAGAAGTGAATGCACTGAGGAGGCGAAGCGAGACCCATCCAAGATGGCGGCCGGCGAGGACGCGCTCATGCAGTCGATGCAGCGTCTATGTATATATGTCTATGGCTGTATCAACCACCTCAACCACATAGACATATATACGTAGACGCCGCATCGAGTGGGTTTGCCCGCTGCAGCGATACGTCAACGTCGCCGCCATATTGGATGTGGCAAGGCTGCGCTGTAAACTAATAGAAGTGAATGGACTTTTCCATTTCCAAGCGCCTTTCTACAAAGAAATTTACGTTAATGCCTCTCATTTATTCATTCACACACACACACACTAATATACTTGGGAAACAGTTAGGCACCAAAAACAATGTATTTGATCTTCTCAGGTGGCTAAGATAAGAACTTTATTGATCCCACACAGGAGTAATTCACCTTACATCAGCTATAGAGAACAAGGTAGTGCCGAAAAACAATACACAGTATATATATATATGTATATATATATATATATATATATATATATACAATACAGGCCAAAAGTTTGGACACACCTTCTCATTCAATGCGTTTTCTTTATTTTCATGACTATTTACATTGTAGATTCTCACTGAAGGCATCAAAACTATGAATGAACACATGTGGAGTTATGTACTTAACAAAAAAAGGTGAAATAACTGAAAACATGTTTTATATTCTAGTTTCTTCAAAATAGCCACCCTTTGCTCTGATTACTGCTTTGCACACTCTTGGCATTCTCTCGATGAGCTTCAAGAGGTAGTCACCTGAAATGGTTTCCACTTCACAGGTGTGCCTTATCAGGGTTAATTAGTGGAATTTCTTGCTTTATCAATGGAGTTGGGACCATCAGTTGTGTTGTGCAGAAGTCAGGTTAATACACAGCCGACAGCCCTATTGGACAACTGTTAAAATTCATATTATGGCAAGAACCAATCAGCTAACTAAAGAAAAACGAGTGGCCATCATTACTTTAAGAAATGAAGGTCAGTCAGTCCGGAAAATTGCAAAAACTTTAAATGTGTCCCCAAGTGGAGTCGCAAAAACCATCAAGCACTACAACGAAACTGGCACACATGAGGACCGACCCAGGAAAGGAAGACCAAGAGTCACCTCTGCTTCTGAGGATAAGTTCATCCGAGTCACCAGCCTCAGAAATCGCAAGTTAACAGCAGCTCAGATCAGAGACCAGATGAATGCCACACAGAGTTCTAGCAGCAGACCCATCTCTAGAACAACTGTTAAGAGGAGACTGCGCGAATCAGGCCTTCATGGTCAAATAGCTGCTAGGAAACCACTGCTAAGGAGAGGCAACAAGCAGAAGAGATTTGTTTGGGCCAAGAAACACAAGGAATGGACATTAGACCAGTGGAAATCTGTGCTTTGGTCTGATGAGTCCAAATTTGAGATCTTTGGTTCCAACCGCCGTGTCTTTGTGAGACGCAGAAAAGGTGAACGGATGGATTCCACATGCCTGGTTCCCACTGTGAAGCATGGAGGAGGAGGTGTGATGGTGTGGGGGTGTTTTGCTGGTGACACTGTTGGGGATTTATTCAAAATTGAAGGCACACTGAACCAGTATGGCTACCACAGCATCCTGCAGCGACATGCCATCCCATCCAGTTTGCGTTTAGTTGGACGATCATTTATTTTTCAACAGGACAATGACCCCAAACACACCTCCAGGCTGTGTAAGGGCTATTTGACCAAGAAGGAGAGTGATGGAGTGCTGCGGCAGATGACCTGGCCTCCACAGTCACCAGACCTGAACCCAATCGAGATGGTTTGGGGTGAGCTGGACCGCAGAGTGAAGGCAAAGGGGCCAACAAGTGCTAAACACCTCTGGGAACTCCTTCAAGACTGTTGGAAAACCATTTCAGGTGACTACCTCTTGAAGCTCATCGAGAGAATGCCAAGAGTGTGCAAAGCAGTAATCAGAGCAAAGGGTGGCTATTTTGAAGAAACTAGAATATAAAATGTTTTCAGTTATTTCACCTTTTTTTGTTAAGTACATAACTCCACATGTGTTCATTCATAGTTTTGATGCATTCAGTGAGAATCTGCAATGTAAATAGTCATGAAAATAAAGAAAACGCATTAAATGAGAAGGTGTGTCCAAACTTTTGGCCTGTACTGTATATAGATAGATAGATAGATAGATAGATAGATAGTTGGCGGACGCTACAGTAGGCTTATATACAGTACAGGCCAAAAGTTTGGACACACCTTCTCATTCAATGCGTTTTCTTTATTTTCATGACTATTTACATTGTAGATTCTCACTGAAGGCATCAAAACTATGAATGAACACATGTGGAGTTATGTACTTAACAAAAAAAGGTGAAATAACTGAAAACATGTTTTATATTCTAGTTTCTTCAAAATAGCCACCCTTTGCTCTGATTACTGCTTTGCACACTCTTGGCATTCTCTCCATGAGCTTCAAGAGGTAGTCACCTGAAATGGTTTCCACTTCACAGGTGTGCCTTATCAGGGTTAATTAGTGGAATTTCTTGCTTTATCAATGGGGTTGGGACTATCAGTTGTGTTGTGCAGAAGTCAGGTTAATACACAGCCGACAGCCCTATTGGACAACTGTTAAAATTCATATTATGGCAAGAACCAATCAGCTAACTAAAGAAAAATGAGTGGCCATCATTACTTTAAGAAATGAAGGTCAGTCAGTCCGGAAAATTGCAAAAACTTTAAATGTGTCCCCAAGTGGAGTCGCAAAAACCATCAAGCGCTACAACCAAACTGGCACACATGAGGACCGACCCAGGAAAGGAAGACCAAGAGTCACCTCTGCTTCTGAGGATAAGTTCATCCGAGTCACCAGCCTCAGAAATGGCAAGTTAACAGCAGCTCAGATCAGAGACCAGATGAATGCCACACAGAGTTCTAGCAGCAGACCCATCTCTAGAACAACTGTTAAGAGGAGACTGCGCGAATCAGGCCTTCATGGTCAAATAGCTGCTAGGAAACCACTGCTAAGGAGAGGCAACAAGCAGAAGAGATTTGTTTGGGCCAAGAAACACAAGGAATGGACATTAGACCAGTGGAAATCTGTGCTTTGGTCTGATGAGTCCAAATTTGAGATCTTTGGTTCCAACTGCCGTGTCTTTGTGAGACGCAGAAAAGGTGAACGGATGGATTCCACATGCCTGGTTCCCACTGTGAAGCATGGAGGAGGAGGTGTGATGGTGTGGGGGTGTTTTGCTGGTGACACTGTTGGGGATTTATTCAAAATTGAAGGCACACTGAACCAGCATGGCTACCACAGCATCCTGCAGCGACATGCCATCCCATCCGGTTTGCGTTTAGTTGGACCATCATTTATTTTTCAACAGGACAATGACCCCAAACACACCTCCAGGCCGTGTAAGGGCTATTTGACCAAGAAGGAGAGTGATGGAGTGCTGCGGCAGATGACCTGGCCTCCACAGTCACCGGACCTGAACCCAATCGAGATGGTTTGGGGTGAGCTGGACCGCAGAGTGAAGGCAAAGGGGCCAACAAGTGCTAAACACCTCTGGGAACTCCTTCAAGACTGTTGGAAAACCATTTCAGGTGACTACCTCTTGAAGCTCATGGAGAGAATGCCAAGAGTGTGCAAAGCAGTAATCAGAGCAAAGGGTGGCTATTTTGAAGAAACTAGAATATAAAACATGTTTTCAGTTATTTCACCTTTTTTTGTTAAGTACATAACTCCACATGTGTTCATTCATAGTTTTGATGCCTTCAGTGAGAATCTACAATGTAAATAGTCATGAAAATAAAGAAAACGCATTGAATGAGAAGGTGTGTCCAAACTTTTGGCCTGTACTGTATATATAAGCCTACTGTAGCGTCCGCCAACTGTGCACTGCTGCTCTCTCCTCCAGCTCGCTCCTACACACACCAGCACCCTCACACATTGCCCTCATTCCCGTCACACTCGCATTTATTTTCTAACATGTCATAGTATATATCTATATTTTTTATTGGAATTTATGTTTATATATATCCACTTAATTTACTGAGATGATAGTCTTGATGTTTATTTTTCTTTTTGCCTTGCACAAGTTCGTATTTTTTTTTGTAAGAATGCAAAGTGGAGATTCTTACTTGATGTTGTAATTGTTGTATTGTTCAATAAAGTTTGGGAAAAAAAAAAATCCCGTCACACTCGCACCCCGCCCCCTACCTATACTCATTCAATCCCAAACATGCCATTAACTCACAGAACATTGACATTATAACAGAACATTTACTGCTGGGTCGCTACAATATATATATATATATATATATATATATATATATATACATATAAATATATATATGTGTGTGTGTGTGTGTGTGTGTGTGTATGTATGCGTACTGTGTATTGTTTTTCGGCACTACCTTGTTCTCTATAGCTGATGTAAGGTGAATTACTCCTGTGTGGGATCAATAAAGTTCTTATCTTAGCCATCTGAGAAGATCAAATACATTGTTTTTGGTGCCTACCTGTTTCCCAAGTATATTAGTGTGTGTGTGAATGAATAAACGAGAGGCATTAACGTAAATTTCTTTGAAGAAAGGCGCTTTATGAAATTAAGTCCATTCACTTCTATTAGTTTACAGCGCAGCCTTGCCACATCCAATATGGCGGCGACGTTGACGTACAGCTCAGCAGTCGACGCGGCGTCTATGTATATATGTCTATGCCTCAACCATGTATCAACCAGTGCCGCAGAATATAACCATAGATATATATATACATAGATGCCGCACTGGCTTGTGGGATGCGTCAATACCGCCGCCATCTTGCCTAGGTGCTCTGAGCGGTTCAGACCCATGTCAGACTCGGCAAAAATGCCACATTTTTGCTCTGCATTTGGGTGTACGAACGAAAGAAGTGTTAAAACCAAGCAGAAGGGAATAACATTCCACAGGTAAGAAGTTGTTTTACAATATTTTACTGTTACGAACATGTTTAATGAGATATATATCTCAAAAAGTGATCCTTCTTTTAAGCTAATCAAGTAAAGTAACTGTCCTGATCTGGTCCTAATGCCAAATTAAGCTACGCTATGTCACACAACTTAAAGAAAAAAGGTTAACATTTATATAATATTACTTATAAAATTATGATGCTTTGTCAAACAGCTGTGTCGGTATATGTGTTATTCCAAATTGTCAACTATCTGTTTCATGGCACCATGGCAACGTGACATAACGCAGTATAACGTTAGTAGTTAACTTGTGGCCTGAATTGTAACTACAAATTATGTGGAACTGCGTTGTTCTGACACACTTATTTTGTGTGTAGTTTCCCAAAAAACACAGATAGGAGACGGGCATGCGTAGCAGCAGTGAGGAGAAAGGTCTTTGTCCCGAGTGACTCCTCAGTCATCTGCAGCTGTCACTTCAGACCTGAGGACTTCGACAGGACTGGGCAGACTCCTAAGAATAATACTAGCTACTGTACACTGTATTTTTTGTAAATATGACCTAATAATGTAAGTTCTGTGTCCAGGCTCCCATGAGCACTGTGGTGTTATACATATGAGATTAAAGCAAAATTTTGTGTAAACATGCAGCTCTAAGTCATTTATTTTCACTTGTACAAAACCAACATTTGTTAATCAGAATCTACACTGCAGCTCGGCACAACCCTGCTGATACACTATTTTTTGCACATTGTGTGACTTAAAATGTGAATAAACATTTATAATCAAAATTAATAATTAAATGACATCATGGTGGGCATTGTACATCTAGTAAGAAAAAAGAATATTTATTACATGGGGAAAGTTTAGTTTAAATGTGTTGTAGAACTATTACTGTTACTTTATCTACATAAGATCAAATATTTTGGTATGAAAAGCTGCATTTTTTATTTAACCAAGTATCCTGTATCGTAACTACATGTCTGACAATTGTAACAAACCAAACCGCATGAAAATCGGTTGAGAATTCAGTGAGTAATGATGATTTTAATCATAAATAATCTCCTGCCTCAATAGACATACATGCATTAGGCAGCGCGGCTCCACCTTGGCAAGATGGCGGCCGCGTTGATGTATAGCTCCAATGGGGAGCACTGTTGAATGCGGCATCTACGTATATATATCAGAGATACTGGATGAAGCGAGAGCATAGACATATATACATGTATATATGTCTATGAGCGAGATACCCAACTCAGCTCACTTCCTGATTCAGTGACGTCAGCGCCACGCCCCCGTAGGAGACTTGCGGCAGCTCTGAATGTATTGTCGTCAATGAGGAAAATGAACGTGATCACAATTTATGGTCAATTCTTTCGCCCAGTAGTCACTAAAGTAAATATTGGGTTCATTTTCCACAAGCCACACATCTTACCAACATTCTGACACTAAAGCTGCATTTTTCATCCGCACAGATCAAGAGAAAGTTAACTTTGTTTGAGCCCTGTCCGTCTCAGAAAACAAGTTCTCGCGAGATCTCGTGATCTTGATAAACAGGCGGTAAAATCACAGTTAGTTTTCAAACAGTTATTTACCGCTAGTAATAAATAAAAAATGCCCAAGCTTTGTGCAGCAATAGGCTGCAATAATAGGAAGAATGTATTTTCATTCCACCTGCTTCTCGATCCGCATACACAGACATCCACAGAGCCTCTGTTCAACACGGTGGTGGGGAGGGGTTGAGGGAGAACAGGCTCTGATTGGAGGGAGAGCTAACCACGCCCACTTAGGAGACAGGAAGAGTAACCGTTTTCTTAACATTGGATAAGCCTACAGTTGGGTATCTCCCTTCATCCAATATCTCTGTATATATCTATGGAATATAACAGAGTCGCGACAACGGAAGTCCAAAATGCTTGTGCGTCACGTGACTCATGTAGACCTCGGATAGTTCCCGGAAGTTACTGGCGGGCCGTTTAAATACATAATACTGAAAGACAGAACTCCGATTTTTGGTAAGTAGCTGTCAATAACTACATTTATTTATAATATACGCGTAGCACGCCGTAAACAGTTACATCTTTATGTTGTTTTTTAAAGTAAAATGTGCTAATATTTGAGGATTAGTGATAGTTTACTACAGTTAAGTACGACTCTATTAATCCCAACCTTGGAAATTCACGTTACAGCAGCTCAGAGCAGAGGCAATAGAAAAAGGATAAAATATTTTTTAAATACAAATTAGACATAATGAAAATAATAGAAAATCCATATACACCTTTCACTGAAACAGATACTGTATGCTCATGATTAATAGCTGCACAGGATGAGTGTAATACACATGATGTGTAGTATTCTTACTGTAAAAATATAGGAATGTATAGATATCCCACAGGAAGTGGCAAAATATTGCACACAGGAATATTACACAGTATGTACACAGTGCACAGTTTAAATATAAGGGTTGTGGATAAGGATATGTATTTATATATGTATACAGGCCAGTGTAAGTATATTAATGACATAGCATAATTATATGATAGAAATGTATTATTACACAGTATAACTATGTGTAATGTGTATATAACATATATTATTGTCTGCCTTGTTTAAATATGTCAGTCTTTCCTTACCTTGGTGAAACAGCATGTTGCTTTTATTGCTTTAAATGATGTTTTCAATTCTGTCCTTAGTCTTGTATGGTTGTCCAGAGTAATCACATCCTAACATTTATTGATAATGTAATGGTTGTAATGATTTATAACTAATGTTATCTTAATTACTTTCAGTGGGACAGAAGGAGACCGACGGGTGACTACCAATGACTGTCAAGTGACAGCACAATGGGTCACTGGGCTAGCAGCAGCAGCAGCAGCAGTTTATAGACATATATATTTTATGTATCTTTGTCTTTTTACTATGTACTTATTTACTATAACAAATTAATTTTTGATAAACTCAGAAACATGACTTGGATGTCAAGCAGTTTGTCTGTGCCCTTCCTTCTGTGTTGTCCTCTCGTACAGTCTCCACCATGGTGCTGTGTAGGGATGTTCCAGTCGTTTAGAGAGGTACACATGCACAATTTCTTCATCGACACAGAGATGAGAATTTTTTTTTTTGGCCTAAGTTAGCAGGAGTAACCTGAGACTCACTACAGACTACAACAACAAAAATATGTAAGGTTATCATTCTCAAATACTGCATTAGCACATTTCCACAAACAAAGACCACACTATTGGGAAGCTCAGTGTTTGGTTTATTAAAAATAAGGAACAGGGAAAGGCCTGCAAAACCCACAGAGTTGAGACTCAGGGTAAGGGGGTTGTTTCATTGCAGGGTGAGTTCAGGCTCCATTGCATCCACCTGTTGTTCTTGTGCTGAAAGAGAAAAAAAAGAAAGAGGAGAAATGGTTAGGCACACGTCTTTATGCCTGGGTCTGACGTTGCCTTGTGAGATAAGGCACAAGTATGACAAGTGGCATCAGTTTTAATTGCATTTGTTTGAAGTTGTCTCATGTATAAAGTGTTCCCGAATACTGTTTTCATTCAACCACTATGGGATATGTCTGTGGGTAGACAAAAGTGAGTTGTGTGTGGGAAGTCACTGCAGGCACAGTTTGGTGCAGACCAGTTTGCCAAGACCAAAAAGGGCAAGACAAAGCTTAGAGCAGATTTAATTCCCACCATCTTTGTGCATCATGCTGTGAGCGCCCCTGCACCACAATGCACCCCTGGACCTGTAACATCATTGTTATTGCCACTCCTGAACTGTAACATTAATGGTCCTCATCCTGCAGCACTCCTGACACGAGGCACGCAGCATCACTGCAGTATAATTCCATAAAATGTTTACTTATATTTCAGTGTTGGGTGCTGTTGTAAGTGATCAGCACACTGGAAACCAGCAGGTGGGTCTACCAGCTCTGGTGTATTAATTTGCACTTGTCATAGTGACTAACTGGCAAGCCAATTTGCTTTTGTTGTGCTAACCTCAGCATTTGCCTAATGTGTTTCATATGACTGGCTCTCAAATATTCATCCCTATCTCATAAGTTATCAAACTTTGATCCTGTGTCTGGTCGTCCCTGTGTCCACAGTTACCGGTATCTCTTTATTTGAAAAGGTCTAGACTACTTAATTGTTTAATATAATCACACTGTTATTTATATAAGCAGGGGATTTTAATACAAAGTTGTAACCACTGCATGTGAATGCGTGAATCGGTCAGATCTGCACTCCAGAGGAGAGCCTTCATCAGACTGTACAATATCGCCCACTACTGGATTTGTAAGTTAATGAACTGTAATTAAAACTCTCTGTGCTTTAATTAGCCGCTATGAAATAACATGACCCTCTTCTATTTTATAATGCCTACTAATATTATAATGACAGTAACTGGTAATATGCAATGTATTACATTTTCAAAGTAACTTGCCCAACACTGTATATCATATATTATATTCAATATAATTACTTATATAATTAATATAAAATGCAGTATAATACATATTAAGTATGATTCCTTATCTCTGGAACTACTTGAAACACACCTTGTTAAGTTTTAAGTCTCACCAAGATCAACTCAGCACTTACCTGCAGCGTCCTCTCTCACACAGTGGTCCTGCAGCATCACTCCTCCGCCACCACCCAGTGCTCCTACAGAAGGTTACAAATATACAAGATTACATATCTAATACTGTGATAGAATATATGTTTAGCATGATCATATGTGTAACACAGTAATATATACATACATTTGGTATTTAGAATAATTCCCCATTTAGCTTGGTATGTTTCATTTATCAAAATTACTTAATCATGTGTTTTAGATCTCATTCAGGTCCTCAAACTTCCCTCTCACTTCGCTATCAATGTAATATCAGCTGAGCTGTAACATATTATAGACAGGTATACTCAACAGAATCACAAAGCCTAAAAAACAGACCATAAGTTACGTTTTTGTTTAAATTCACCTCTTCCACTCAACAGTCACGCAGCAATGTCATATTTAACTGAGCTAATATTCAATAACTGCAAAAAATCAGGACTGGAAGCACTCTAACTTGCCAATGTTAGATAAAATGGTTTAGGAGAAGACAATTTAAAACTAACAGGCTGTTCATGGTTAGCATTACCTGTATGGTGGGTACAGTATGTACAGTGTCCTAGCCTAATCTGTTATCTTATCTTTTAACATTACATAAATCTACTAATTTAATGGAAGATAATCCACTAACAAGCTTTATTGCACATGTTAATTTAGATAAGTTGTGCAGATAATGTAAAATTTGAGTCTTTGGACATCTTACCCGTTAAAAGTACAACACAGCCGGTCTTTTCTGCTGTACCTCCATTGCGCTGCTAGCATGTGCTGCTTACGTCCGGGAACTATTGAGAGGCTCCGCGAACCGCCATTGCTGTGAAAAAAATGGCCCATTAGAGTGAATGGAGATGACGCGACTCTCTGGTATCAACCAATCAGCTAAATCAGAGAACTGACATTAATGGCGGCAGCAAAACAAAAGCACGTTGGCGCTTGACAGAGTAGCCTACATATTTTAAAACACAACATGATGATAATAACAACAACAACAATAATAATAAAATTAATAATAATAATAATAATAATAATAATGATAATGTACACAGTAACTGAAGCCCCATACTGAGGCTGTATGTAAAAACACGACAGACTCTTTCCTGAGGAAGCTCAAGAAAGCTGGCCCCTTATTTGACTGCAAACCGGACACACTTGAAGGTGTGGTAGAGAGAAGGACACTGCACTGGACAAACAGCGTAGCTCAGGGGCATTTCCACTCTGGTATCTTGCATACCGTTAAAAACGTTTTTCTCCAGATAACTTCTGACTCGGGATTTTAAAAATAATCATAGTGGTTAGTATTTTGTATTGAATAGATACAGAAAATTTTGCCAGTGCTATCAATACAATTTTGAAAACTTTTAGGTTGGTGTACATGAGTATTTCCAATCTATGCTACTTCATATGCCAAGCTCTCTTGATAACATTATATTTAAAAGTAAATTCAAGGCCTGTTATTTTAATCAGACTTTTTTAGGCAGAGTAACATTACAGTCTTTAGTTTTCACCATTGGTTTTCACCTTATTTTATCCCTGCTGTTTATTTTTTTACTTACTTTCTCTTTATTCTATGGACTAATCATCTTTTTTGTTAGTTTGTTCTGTTTTATTTTTTTTTTTTTGCTTTTTTAATATTTTAATGTCTTATTTTCAAGTCTTGCAAAACTTAAGGTATAGTTGTTTGTGTTATTCTTTAAATTGTATCTTTGGACTGCATGTTTGTATGAAAAGTGCTAAAAAATAAGTAAATAGAATTCCCTCTGCACAGCCAGTCTCAAGGATCAGGTGCTGGTTGGTCGCAGGAACATCTCAGATAAAATCATCAATTTAAACCACACCGAACTGAATCAAAGTGATTTTATTAGGAGCGAACAACACCTTTTGCCGTGGCTTCTTCAGGTTCGCGTAACAGAATCACATGAACACTCACAAGTGTGCTAAACATACATGGGTCACATGACTAATTATTAGTTATTTCACTTTTCTTTTTCAATATTCATTCTTTCACATTATTCAAAAAAAATTTTTTTCAAAAGATAATTTTAAATTCATCCAAAAAGCAATATTCAATTTACACAAAATTGCAAAAATCAGAAAATGAAGAAAGATTTAAAAAGAGTACAAGTGTTACAAGAATAATATGTGATTTAACATCACCGAATTACGTAGATGACAGAGACTAAGATTTTATAAATAAAGATAGACTGCAGGTCCTACTCCTGTCCCACGACACTGGTAGACGGAAAGGGGGAGTGACAGGGGCCCTAGTGGGGAACCTTCTTGCTGTGAGGCAACAGTGCTACCGACTGCACCACTGCCTCATCTTGTCTTATCTCATTAGATAGGGAGCTTTTTATCATTATTTCCAGGTCTATTCTTTTTTTTTTTTAATATACATATTGCCTTTATATTTAGATCCGGGGCTTTTATTAAAACATTCCGGAATGAACCCTCAGATGCCCAGGCCCAACAATGCCACTTTCTTAAATGGACTGGTTCTATCTATCTATTAGTTGGTTTGGGATTGTACTTAATGCAAACATTCCATGTGATCATGGAAACAGTGCTTGGGGAGACGGTGTAGGGGGTGGTTTGGGAAAGGCCCACTGTAATATCCACAGATGCAGAAGGTCACTGAGCTTTATCACTGTCTTGATTCAAGAGAGTGGTCTATCAGTTTGAGAGCATTATTTATTGATTTCACGTTCAAAAACCCTGCCCTTGCACTCAAATAGCCTCTGCTTGCATTTGGATCTGCTCTGTTTCTGCTCAAACTGTGTGCTTGCACTCAGATACCATGTTGCTCGCACAGATTTCCTGCTTGGGCTTCAGCTTTTCTCCTTGCGCTCAAACTGTTTCTGTGTGCTCGCGGAATTTCTGGGAATTTTTTTGTGTAACAACACTCTCAAAATCCCCCAACCAATAGAATGCCAGATTTACTGTTAACCAATGAAATGATCCCTGCCTCCTTGTGGGCGCGCTCGCTTTAGTTTTAGAGCATCCCGTCCGGGCGGGTACTCTTTAACCGGGTTCATCCGCTTGGCACTCAGCATCAGGGGTTGGAATTGGGGGGTTAGATCACCACATGATTCCCAAGCGCGGCACCGCTGCTGCTCACCGCTCCCTCAGGGGATGGGTCAAATGCGGAGAACAAATTTCACACACTCAGGTGTGTGACAATCAGTGGAACTTTACCTTTACCTTTACCTTTACTCCCACCCTCCAGGGCTTT
Organism: Epinephelus lanceolatus; assembly: GCF_041903045.1. Lineage (NCBI taxonomy): Eukaryota > Metazoa > Chordata > Actinopteri > Perciformes > Serranidae > Epinephelus > Epinephelus lanceolatus. The sequence continues at coordinate 47,397,925 of NC_135738.1, forward strand.
ATTAAATGTTCATCCCTTGCTTTCTTTACCACTTTTGGAATAAAGAGACTGTTAATTTACACACGTGCACCATATACATATATATATACATATATATATATATGTATATAGTTTAAGTGCACCATATACATATATATACACATATATATATATATATATATATATATATATATATATACATATATATATATATATATATGTATATAGTTTAAGTTTAAGTTTATTTTACTTTACTTTTATTTACTTTATTAATCCCCCTGAGGGGAAATTCAATGTTTTCACTCTTGCTTGTCAATTACACACAGGTCCGAAAGACACACACACGCACAAACAGGACCTATACATGCACAAAGTGGAGAGATGTCAGAGTGAGGGGGCTGCCCTTGGTGAGGCGCCCCAAACGGTTGGGGGGTTCGGTGCCTTGCTCAAGGCACCTCTCTAGCCACCAGTCCACGCTCCATATTTTGGTCCGGACGGGGACTCGAACAGGTGACCCTCCCCCTCCGATTTCCCCGAACAGGAACAATTTAAAAAAGAGGCGTATCTGGTGTAAAAGTAAGTTGGCTTTATTACAAGGAAATTGATTTGCAGTGGGGGGAAAAAAACCCAAGTCATTCCACACTTAAAACAACATAAACATGAACAATCCATACAGTATCTCCATTTGCACATAATGTTATGGCCAGATTGGCTGGATCCTATTTCCTGTCCATATTTAAAAAAACTGATGGCTTGTGGAATAATCCATTGCGGAATGAACCGGGCAATGTCATGGATAATCTACAGGCATCTTCATCTATTGCTAAAAAAATAAACTTTATGCACATGTTGTTAGTCCAGGAGTGTGGCAGATGATTTGTTTCACATAAAGATACAGTTTTGTTTAATTGGAGTGTAGTGTACCCTTAAACAGGAGATGAAGGTAGGTGCTAATGTAAAGGCAGCATAAATGCATATTAACTGCAACAACACCTTGTTATTATTACAGAGAATGAGGGAGAAATTGAGGCAGAATCTGAAAATGATAGGGAAGTACCAGGAGGCAATATGCAGATAGATGATGAAGGAGAGGTCAGCGGACTTTCAGGGGCCAGTCAGTCAGGGGCTGCCACTGAAGAAGCCCCTTTGACAGGGGAAGGTGATCCAGGGACCAGTGTTCTAGGGGCCAGTCATGACAGGTCGAGTGTGGAGGACCTAAGGAAGCAACTTAGGGTGGAGACACTCCTAAGAAAGAGAGCAGAGAGGGCTCTTGCACAACAAAAGAGAATAAATTTGGGATTAAGAAAGAAGTACAATTTTAAAAAAAAGTGACTCAGCAAAGGGTGGTCACTTTGTTCCCATCACTGGAGCTGGAAAATGCATAGCTTTAGGAACAGCAAACCCTGCAAGAAGAAAACATGACACACATACACAACTAAGAAAAGGAACAGCCACAAAATAATTTGCTGCTCATGTAATGTCTAGCTACCTCACTTGTGGAGTCTTTTGACAGCAGAAACTTCACAAGGCTCTTTCAGGATCACCTAAAAGACACAATTTAAAATACTTAAACTCAACGATCCATATAAACATGTAATATTTTTAAGTCAGAGGTAAATAATATCATTAATTCAGTGGTAACAGGTGTTGTGATATACTCCCATAGTGTTTAAACCACTGTGCAATGTTTTGGTCTTGTACAGTTAAGTTTATGAATGTAGCATTCAAAGACAAGCTGAAATAGCATTTTTAAGCTGTCTAGCCTCTATAGTGTGACTGTGACATAGTTCCAAGTTAAACATAATATATGCCTTAAATGCTGACAGAAGTAGTAGTAGTAGTAGTGGAGTAGTAGTCCTATTTTAGTCTGTCATCCCACGGCATACATATAAACAGGAATTAAATTATAAGATAATAACACTCTTATGTAAACATTAAAAGAATACACCGTACGTAACATTAGGTATTTGATAAAGGCTTTACTGGTTACTGATGTTGATGTTTTGAGGCCTCTGTGACTTTATCTGTTTTCTGTGCCATTGTGTGTTTTTCCGTATTGTCTCTGTCTGTATTTTATTTTATTTTATTGCTTTTTATTCTTGCTGTAAAGCACTTTGTGATTTTATCTGTGAAAAGTGCTATAGAAATAAAATTTACTTACTTACTTACTTACTTACTTACTCAGGCAGAAGTATGTGCGCCTGTCCTACATTATCTTCTTATGGAACAGTTGAGAAAACGAATAAAAGCTAACACATCCTATTAACGTTACCCTTAGCTAACACCGTCAGGTTTGGATGATAAAATCTAATGGTGCGTTCCAGGCAGGCTTTTTAACTCGTAAGTCACGACTTCCAGTCACGAGTTATGACTTTGTAGTGTTCCAGGAAAGTTACGGCAAACTGTCAGTTACTTCCTGTTTAACGTTGAACATGGCGAACCATTTGTTTGTGCTTCCCCATTATTTCTATCACCATAAGTGCCTGCTGCTTGCTCATTTGAGTGAAACGGAGGAGGAGAAACGGCGCATAAGGTCACAGATGCTATTATACTTTTTATTTTACGTTATCTGTGTGTTTGGAAACGTATTTTGTATTGATTTATTCTTGCACTGGAAACCAGCTGTTAGAGCGGCTGCCAATAATGCGTTAACATTAGGGTTATTTTACGTCTATTTCTCACTGTGTATCACCTGCATCAACACCGCATCCATAGGGCTGCCATTGTTGCTTAGAGGAGTAAGGTAATTGGTTTAGAGGGCTGTGTGACGTCAGAAAGCGTAACTGGGAGTACATCGATCTGGTACGAGTTCAGGGGTGGGAAGTTACGGGTTTGACTGCCGTTCCAGTGCACTTTCACGGGTTACAGGTTGTGAAAACACGAGTTATGGGTTGCCTGGAACGCACTATAAATAAAACCTGTTAGTAATCATCCCAATCATATGTGATTTGTCTGTGATTCATTAATCAAGCAGGGACACCACAAATGTCAGGTGCAAAACGGTGCTAAACCTCCACAGCTGGCGACGTCGAGCTAACGAACTAGCAGGCAATGGCTGAAAACCAATCATAATTCCTGATTAAAAAAAAAAACATAATTAAAGCTGCAAGCAGCGTTTGGTGGGACCTCGCACTCGCGCCCGTTTCGGCCCCCAGCTTATGTTGTCACTGTGAATTATTTAGAAATATCAAACATATTGCCACAAACATCAGAAAATCCTTACAGAGCTGAACGTTTTGATGTTTGAATGCTTTCTGTAGCTGTAGGTATGGAGAAGTGATGTCACAATATGCAAATTAGATGAGCGAATTTCTTCCCATCAGATTCCTCTTCCTTTATTTTGAGGATGAGATGACAAAAACAGCACAAAACAAAAGAAATCTACTGTGTAAATATGTTCAAAATGTTGTTTTACTGAGCTTTATGAAATCCAATATGGTCACCGCCTAATGACACCACAATATGCAAATTAGATGAGTGAATTTACTCCAGTGACAAACTTTGGGTCATGATGAATATTTTTCTCATTTACAGTATGCCTTTATCTCTCACCACTTTCAAGCCACAGCCTTTTGAAATGTTGAAATGAAAATGGAATATTTTCCTCAATAAACTCTGGCACCTAAAGGGTTAAAATGGAGATGCTGCCCCTGTCATGTCTGCATGTAAGATGTAGACACGCACAGACATCATGTTTCTGTGAGTTTGTGTGAGACAGCGGTTGCCATGGTAATTAAGTAAGTGCACCTAGCAGAAGAGCATAGAGAGACAGACAGAACACACAGGAGACCTGTTTTAGTGGAGATTTAACTCCTCTAACAAATTCTTCCCATTCCCAAACCGTTGGTCCAATCATCAAAAAAAAGTAATGGTGAGAGAAATAAAGTTATAAAGAAGATCTGTTTAGCAGCAGTTGAGCTGGCACGTGTCGCCTCCTCTAGGCTCGGTCCCTAATAATAATAAAGAATAAACGGAGTCATGCCATAATCATGACTGTCCTGGGACTCCAAAAAGGGCGGGTACTCTGAACTGCTGTTCGGCGCATAAGCACAGACAACAGTTAGGACCTGTTCCCTGACCCGAAGGCGCAAGGATGCAACCCTTTCGTCTACTGGGGTGAACCCCAACATACAGGCAGAGAGTCTGGGGGCTATCAGAAAGCCCACCCCGACCCTCTGCCTCTCACCTGGAGCAACTCCAGCAAAAGAGATAGTCCAACCCCTCTCAAGGACTTGGGTTCCAGAGCCGGAACTATGTGTCGAGGTGAGGCCGACTATATCTAGCCGATAGCGCTCAACCTCTTCCACAAGCTCCATGTCCCAAGAGCCAACTTCCTTAGCCGAGGATCGGACCGCCAAGGCCCCCGCCTTGGTCTGCTGCCCAATCCACACTGCATCGCCATCCTTATAAAAAATTTCAGAGGTCAAGTTATATCCCATATGGCAAATGAACATGGTCACTGGCTGACTCTTATTTTGAATATTGATGAACTGAAATTCATCCTAATCAATGTTTATGGCTACAATGAAATCAAAGAAAACAGAAAACTTTTTGAACAGATTGGTTTACAGATAGATACTCTCAAATTACTACACTCAATCAATAATATCATAGTTAGAGGTGATCTTAAAGGAGCAATAAGCGAAATTCATCATTTCTAGATTGAAGGAATTAAAAAATTGCAATGTGAAGAACTAGAGGTGTAATTTCATCTGGAGTATAGCATGACCTCACACACCCTCTCTCTGTGTTGATCTCCAGCCCACTGTTTACAAGCCGGTCTGGCTGCGCGTTCATGTACGTTCATGTGAATCCCACCCTGCCTACTTCAATGATGATGGTATCTGTAATAAATGCAATATATTTGCTGAAATGGAGGTGAGGCTCAGTGACTAGAAGAGCTGGTAGAAGCACTCCATAGCTGCAAGCTACTCCAGTAGTCATAGTAGCTCTATGCTAACTCTGGGAGCTTATGCTAACATTCCTCTCTTCTCCGTGAGCCGGGAGCCGGGCTCACGGTCTCACGGAGAAGAGTTGGAACATTAGCATGGCAGCCGACTAGTGCTAACGCTAACGTCCCCACGCTTAAGCGGGCTCCCGGAACATTAGCATGGTAGCTGATTAGTGCTAACGCTAACGTCCCCACGCTAGAGCTCGCTGGAGCCAAGAAGCAGGCTACCAGAATGTTAGCATGGCAGCCAACTAGTGCTAACGCTAACGTCCCCACGCTTCTCGGCTCCAACTCACTGAGCCTGGCGGAGAAGCGTGGGGACGTTAGCACTAATCGGCTGCCATGCTAACGTTCCAACTCTTCTCCGTGAGACTGTGAGCCCGGCTCCCGGCTGCCGGCTCAGTTGGAGTTGGAGTGTTAGCGTGGCAGCCGAGTAATGCTAACGCTAACAGGAAAGCAGGGAAATAGCTAAACACAGCAGAGACCGAGAGTGAGTCAGTGCCTGCAGTGAAAGCGGGGGCTAACCAGTGCTTCCTCCTCATGCTCCACTTCACTCAGCTGCCAACACAGCCAGTTAGCCTCCGCTAGCTTCCCAGCTAGCGGTTCTCCGTTTGGATCCAACCAGAGCACTGAGCCCTGGTTTGTTATTCAGGTTAATGTGGGAAGGAGCAGCGGGTATATGGGGCAGCTGAGTGAAGCTGAGTGAAGCTGAGTGAAGCGGAGCCTGCGGAAGAAACACCGGGACCGTCTGGATGTGATAGTCCGTGGAGATGCTGCGGTACTCGCCGGCACAGACGAGGCAAGTGGGGAGGGGGAGGGGGTGGCGGGTGTTGGAGAGCAGAGGTAGAGGGAGGAGTGGCTCATGACACACTTTGTTTTGCTCTACAGGCAGTGCACAACAGCGAAACGATTTCACTTATTGCCCCTTTAACTTGGTCCATGATGATTATTTGGATAGATTTCCTCAGAGATACTCTGCAAGCCACCCAAATACCTTGTTTACTCATTTCTGCAACAAACACAGCCTAAATGATACATGGAGACACTTAAACCCAGGTATATGTTAATATTCATGGTTCAGCTCAAATCATAATCTGAAATCTAGCATCGACCACTGGCTAATAGCGAGCCACTTGTTATGTCATGAAATCAGTTCAGACATTGCAGCTGCTCCACTAACGGATCACAGTGTTATTTCTTTACATGTTCAACCTAAAAACAGAATATCTCACTCATCCAAATATTGGAAGTTTAACTCCAGTCTGCTTAAAAATAATGACTACTGTCGGAAGATTAAGTTGCTAATTGAAGAGATCAGGGAATCTGAAGAATTAACAACACCAATGGAAATGTTCACCATCAAGAACTGGGAATTCCTTAAATATCAAATACGCCAATTTACCATATCATTCAGTAAAAAAATCAAAAAAGATCTTGAAAGAAAAGAATTGGACATCATTAAACAACTTAACAATTTCTGCAATAAACCTGAACCTACTGAAGACGAGAAGCAGAAAATACTAGTTCTCCAATCCAAATTAGATGAAATTTACACTCAAAGAGGACGAGGGGCCTTCATAAGGTCAAGAGCTAAATGGATAGAGGAGGGAGGAAAAAATTCAACTTATTTTTGTGGTCTGGAAAAAAAGAAGACAGGGGAAAAATAATATTAGATCTCTAATAATTAATGATAAAGAAACCACAGATGAAAAATTGATCTCCTCAGAAATCCTTAAATTTTACAGCCAACTTTACACTTCTAAATTTTCTAATGAGGACTGCCATTCATTTTTAAATGATATAGCAGAATATATTCCCCAAATGGGAGATAGTTTCAAACAAATGTGTGATAATCAAATAACAATTGCAGAACTTGATGCAGTTATCGGTCGCCTCTCGCTTAACAATAGTGATGTGACTTGCCGTACTGAGGCTTCGAAGCGTGTGTCGAGTAATCCAGGAAGTGTTTCCGCGATGCACGTATCGAGGCTTGTGTCGTTTCAGACAAGTGACGTGATGGAAAATTCTGGTATTTAAACAGATTTAATCTATAATGTGTTGTATAAGGTTACTTGTTTTGATGAAACTGAACTTCTAACCTAATGATGTGTGGTGCTCATTTAACCCCTACTGTGACAGCAGTGAGAGACACCAAGGTCACGAGCCAGGGAGGACAACAAGTGTCCTTGTTAGTCTGAAGAGATGTTGTGTTTTAGGAATGTCAAGGCGCCACATATTTTGACTGTTGATGTGCATGTGTTATGGGAACTATAAAGATAGCAGGGCGAGAAGACTGCTAGGCACTCACTGACTGACTGTTCATGCGGTTGTATGTGTGAGTGTCTCCATTCATGAATGCTTATTAAAACTCAAGAAAGACAGCCGACGTGTGAAGACTTTTTCTTTAAATTGTTCATTAAATAGTAGTTTTGCCACCACAGACGTCATTGGTGATGTCCAAAGCCTCGCTGGCCGGCTGTACCACGTGACTGGTTCGGGAAGTGGTTCAGATCTTGGCGCGAGTATTTGACAGCTATATAAACCCCATAGGTTTCATTCAAAATGTGTGGTTGTGATAGAGGAGTGTGCCCCATGACCCAAGTTAACACAAGCACATTCACTGTCCTCACCCCCTATTTTATTATTTCTACTTTCCCTTGTGACCATTGTAATTTCAAAAAGTTAAGGTTTAAATCTACAAAATACAATAATACAAAAATAATATAGTGTGTAAAAAATACACACTACATTAATATAGGTACATCATATATTTACTGTTACTATAATGGAGATTAGATTTATTCAAATCAGTTAAAAAAGTATATATACAAACCACTAATTGTAATAGCTTTTTTTGTCCAGAAGATGGCTTAGTAGAGCAAATGAAGCATCAAGAAGCTTTGCCCTTGAGTGAACCAGTTTGATGAAAAGCTTCAATACTTCATGAAGCTTCATCTGCCCATCACTAATTATTACATTACCTGCGCAGGTGGCAGTGGGGAAAGGAAGCGAGGCGACCAGGAAGTGGACAGTCTCGGAGCCAACGAGCAAGAGAGAGTCAGGCTGAACACAGCCTCCTCATATAGAGTGCCCTCATGCGGTGATTGGCTATAAAGTGGAGATGAGAGCAAGGAAGCACACTCTCTCATTAAGGGCGGGGATGAGCATTTCACCCTGCCACATTAAGTTTACCACACAAGCAATCATATCTTCTCCTTCTACCCCCTCTGGCAGATTTAGGATTAACAGGTTGCCACGTCTAGATCTGTTTTCCAACTGATCTATTTCATCCATTGCTGCCTCAAGTTTTATTTCTAGATGTTTAATCTTTTCCTTGTGCTTGTTCACTTGCACTCCCTGCTCATGCAGATCTGTTGCTAAAGTCCGGATTGCGGTATCTGTAGAGTCTAGTCTTTTTTGTATCGCTTGCAGTACGGTTTTAGTTTTTTCATTTGTCACTAGAATTTTGGCTAGTTTTGCGTGCATGTCACCTCCGAGTTGATCCATATGTTTGTTTTTCCACGTGTTCATTACTCCTATGTTTGGATGATCTCTCAATGTTCGGCGCTTATTGTGTTACTTAAACTACTTTTTTTTTTAATTTAGTAAAAATAGTCTGAGTATTGAGAGCGAGTTTAAGTTAGGGTTCTAAAGTTGATTCTTTGTTTGATTGGTAGTTTTGATTAATGCATGTCTGCTTGCTCACCTCCGGTTTAATCCTTTTGTTTGTTTTTCCACGTGTTCACCTTTGTTTGAGTGATCTCTCAATATCTGAAGCTTATTGTGTGTCTTAAACTACTTTTTTCGTTTAGTAAAAATAGCCCAGGTATTTAGAGAAAGTTTACATTAGGATTCCTTAGTCGATTTTTGTTTAGTTGGTAGTTTAAATTAATTTTAGATCAGTGCATGTTCGGAGCTACTCACCACCCATCCGACCGACGTCGCACATGCAAACTCTAGTTTTTATTGTATTAATTAATTGACTCACCACGGATCCAGAGCTGCAGAACAATCCTCCTGATCCACACAAAATCCACCCAAAGGCGATTATCCTCGAGTCATATAATTCCCGCAGCAGTCGGACTACAGACAAACTTCCAGGCGTTCCGCGGCTCCCATACCTCCCATACCTCCTCCATTCCACCTGCCCCACAAACTCTCTCCGACTCCAGATCGATCCTCTTCTCCATTCATGAGGGTCAAGAATCGCGGTCGCCATCGGTGCTGCCGTGCATGCACGTTCTACACCTGTTCCCAACGATCCATCGCCGCACACTCATGGCGCGGCCTTGTCCACGCAATAGCATTTTCCACATCACAATCCAAACTGGACATCAGAGACCAGGTGGTGGACAGTCTCCAACGGCAGCAGCCAGTACCATTAGCTCCCAGTAGCGGGGAGCCAGGTTGTATGGTTTCAAGTTTTAAGTTACTCATTGTCATATGCAATTAGAGGAAACAATTGTTTGTTTGTTTGGCAGATGGTAATCTTTAGTCTCAGATTCCCTCCGTCTGTGCTCATTTAATACGCATTAAGGGAAATCTTTCAAGTAGCCATTGCTCATTTAATTTGTACAAAGTGAAACCACACAAGTAAAACAAACTAACAAACAAACTATAACCCTATGTGGTTGTCCTTTCTCAGATCATTACATCATTCTTGTCATCTCTGCATTCAAAGACTTCGTCACATCGTCACAGCCGTCTAATCAGTTCCACAACCGGAAAACCTTCCATCAGCTTCAAAGAAAACTATCGTAACGATCTCGTCCAAAGCACACCCTTAGCGCACCTTAATAGCCAGTGCCGGCTCCCCTTTTCCTCTTAAGACATCACGTTCATTCAGTTTTACCACGCATTATATCCATAAAATGATAATAATAATGATTATAATGATAATAATAAGAATGACAATACTGTTAATAATAAAGAAAATTTCCTTCTCCACCCACAACTACCTATTTGGAACTGGCTTTCCATTAATTTAGCCACCAGCAGTTGCGAACCGCTACATACATTCTCATGTTAACCAACACTTGCAAAAGGTTTCTTCTCTTACGGCAAACGCTTGCCACCGACTTCCGACCTTCTTAGCCCTGCATCCATTCTCTTTAGGCTACTGTGAGGCTACTAGTTTTCGTAACCCAAACTCATACTTCCGACTGTCTCGTTCTCACCCCTGAGAAGTAAATCAATGCAGCCTCTGTGCCTGGTCACTTCCCGCAGTGTTCTGAATTTGCCCCAATGCATCTACGACCCTCCACTTTGTCCCAGTTTATCTAACGCAACTTTATACTTCCAGCTGTCTCTTGTTCTCACTCCCGAGAGGCAAGTCAACGTAGCCTCCGTGGCTCGTCACTTCCTGCAGTGCTTCGAATCACCCCAATGCATCTTCGACCCTCCACTTTGTCCCAGTTATTCTAACGCAACTTCATACTTCCAACTCTCTCTCGTTCTCACTCCTGAGAAGTAAATCAACGCAGCCTCCACCGCTGGCCACCACATTCGCTCCCACGTTTGCAATAGTCATAACCATTTCTTCCTCCCAGACCCTTGGATATCCGTCCCAGACAAGCATTAATGGACAACCTCCTGCCCCATGTTTATCCCCTTCTCTCATTTGTTTATCCTTCCTCAACATTTTGTAATAAAAAAACTCAGCCACCCCCACCCTTTGATCCACAACCTGCGAAACGTACCCTGTCTCTACAGCAGCAATCCTTTTGGGGGCACGATCGCATTCGCTTAACATGCTATTCATATAGACAATCACCCTGGCCTCAGACCTGCACCAATCCATCAATCCGAGAGTCCCATATCCTCAATCACCGACTCTTGCTTTCTCGTTATTAATTCCAGAAATTCTGACAATTGGCACCAGCCTCCAACTTTTTGACTTTTTACGTGGGTTGTCTCTTTGCATGGAGCCACTGTAACCGTTTATAGGCAGAAAATTCTTGACCACATTAAAATTCCAGGGCTGTTTAGCAAACATCACACATATGCAATATGATTCGAAACTCCCATGCACTCTTGAAGCTCTATTTGGGGCTCTATCCAAAGCCGAGCTCACGAAGAGACAACTCCCCCACTCAGTCTCAGGAGTCATCCCTCCTGTGTTCCTGCCTTTGACTCAACACGTTCATCACCGTGCTCGCCAGCTACCCGGAAACCCAGCCTTCATCCCTCAACCCTCATACCTTTATTCCTCACTCTACATCCCTTGATCCTCACCCTGTCATCCCTAACCTTTCATCCATCTGAAGGATCTGGAAGATCTGGGGATCTCATCCCAGTACCTAACAGCAGTCAGGGTACCTCTGGCTAGCACGTGGAGGTATGTGTGACCCTCCAAGGATGTGCCTCCCCAGACTATCACTGACCCACCACCGAACCGGTCATGCTGGAGAGATTCACATTAGCAACCAAACCAGCAGCACACACACTCTATGGTTGCACAGCACAAACCCCCCAAATCATAGAACCAGAGCTGCTGTGCAGCAGCAGTAGCTAACGTAAGTACAAAGCACACACACACAGCAGTTAGCAGTAACTACTGGCAGGCTAGGTAGCTGATTTGGCCAGAAAGACAGAGGTTTGTTGGTGGTGGCTGTTTAGCTTGTGATTATATGACTGTGGTAATTAACAGACATGTTTATTCATGTATTCATTAGGCTGAAAGAGATCAGAGAGCTTGTGGGATGTAGCAAACTCTCTGCTCACACACAGTGGGAAAGAAACGACACTGACACTTTGCGCTCTAATGTCAGTAGTAACATGTCACTCAGGTATACAGGTAAAGCTCCATCATTGTTCAGAGTAAAAAAAGATTAAACTTTATAATGTTAGTTTGAATGAATAAATGAACTAAAATAAGGACACCGCTTGGCCCATGAATGGAACATGTACAATTTAAAAATACCCAGATGGAACTGTTGATAGGAGCACTATTCTCTGCAATTTCTGCAGTACGGAATTTTCATACCATCAGAGTACTTCATGTCTGAAATATCACCTCAACGCAAAGCATTTAGCAGTGAAAGGTAATGGTTTGGGATGTTTAGTCAATAGACCCAGATATACTGTGTAATCGATGGAGAAAAACTGTAAAAAGTTAGAGTATGTATGTATATAAATTGTGACAGTATAAACATAATGAAAATGACTGCCTGAAAGAAGAAACATTGCTTGCGTCTAAAGTAGCAGCAGAACGTTTCTCTGTTCACAGAGATGCATATTACTGTCACAGCCTGTTGTCTGTAGCTACAGTGAAATAACTTAACTAGACAGCTGAAGCAACACACAGGGTTTTACCTCATTACTGAGGAAATGGAAATGGAAATGTGTGTGTGTGTGTGTGTGTGTGTTGGAATGGGAATCCTGTCTGGGACAGAAGTGTGTGTATGATTTCCAAGCGGTTCCATGTGTCCCAAAGCGTGTGTGTTTGATGCCATGTTGGGATTACCCAACATATTTGTGTGTGTGTGTACTTGTACTTGCGCTACATCATAGACCCCCGCCGAAGGATGTATCCAGTGTCAAGGATCCTTCCGAGTTTCACAAAGGACTGAATAATTCTTTCAGAGAAATTCGAAGGATGCATGTGTGGATCCTCAGCAGGTATAAAAGCCCCACAATGCTTTGCACATGATTTGCTGGAAGTGAAGGCAGGGCCTCTTCAAAGAAACCTGCGCCAGTGGATCTCTGTAGGATTTAGATAAATATGTCATTTATTTGGATAAATGTCTCCAGGAGTTTTTATCATACAACCGTGAAAAAAATATTGACAGAAACCTCATAATTTACATGTCGGTGAAGATTCTCAGTCATCCAGGTCATGGTAATCATGAGTGCGATATCGTAGGCAACTGGACTTGCTTGCGTTTCTTGAAGACCTTTCGCCTCTCATCCAAGAAGCTTCTTCAGTTCTAAACGACTAGTACGTAGGGGTCACATGTGAGCTCTTAGTTTCAGAGTCGTTACAACCATCATTAAACAGAGAGGTCGGCTTACGACACCACTTATCACCCACCTACAATGCAGTCTTGGGATCCCACCCCAAACGACTTCACACCCATTCACCCCTGGTCCCACCTGACCCTAACGACTCACATGGTGGCCAGGTGGATCAATGACTCACACCTCAATGACTCTGAAAATAAGAGCTCACATGTGACCCCTGCTACTCTGCAAGGGTCCACACCCACACAGGGTTTAAAGCCTGCAACTCCGTACCAGTCATTTAGAACTGAAGAAGCTGCTTGGATGACAGGCAAAACGTCTTCACGAAACGCAAGCAAGTCCAGTTGCCTACGATATAGCACTTACGACTCATAATTTACACTTTCCAATGTGTCCACTGCCAAACAATGAGATTTTTAAAATGATGTGATTTAGATCAAACATAAAACTTTTTAAATGATTCTTTCACAGCAGAGATGGAGAGTTAAAGTTGTAGTTGGTAATGATCCCGTCAGTGCTCTGTCCAAAGCCACGGCCCTACAAACTTGAACGTGCATCCTGCAGTAGGAGTCAGCAGGGCAGAGGAGAGCCAAGTAAAATAACAAATCCCCACGAAGCAAACAAATAATTACCTGTGATACCTGCAGATGACCTGCTTTACCTCTCAGCCATATCCACAAGGTTGGGGCTGGGAATTTAGTTGCGATGCTTAAGATTGGGGTAAGGGGCTTGGGAATGCATTGTGATACGTAGGGTCCTCACAAAGATAGAAGTACAAGAATGTGTGTGTGCATGTATATTTGGGGTGTGTGTGTGTGTGTGTGTGACCTTTTGAGGAGAGTGCATGGTATAAAGTTTACGTGGGCTGGAAAGCAGGCAATGAGCTCACTGGATGAAAGTTAGGATTAAAGAGGGGTATAATTAGTGTGTCCTTCACACACACACACATACACACACTACCCCTCTTTGCTACTGAAACTGATACAAGGCTCATTTTCCAGGGACCATACATGAAAAACAGCTCATGCAGTGTAATTTCAGCATCAAGAGGCAGAGCATCAAGAGGAAGAGTGATACAGAGAGAGCTCTTTCTTGCTCTCTGTCTGAGAGGTGTGAAGGGACAAGAGGAGGTGAAGAAGGGTGTCCGGAGTTCACTTCAACCTGATACCACCAGCCGAGTAGAGAACATTTGGGCCGGGGACGGCACACTCATTAAGTAATGTGACATAAACCTCCCTGTCATCACCTCTAACGAGAAGAACTGACCAGAACTACAGATGGAAGCTTGCACACATCAGATACACACTAAATAAGCCCTCTAAACAAATGTTTGTAATTGCTTCCTGAGCATTGTCACAGTCAATGGTCATCTTTAAAAAAAAGGAATATGTACTGAAAGATGGCAGTGCAAAAGACGGGCTGTTCATGAAAGTGTTTCACACCTAATTTCCACAATTTTTAGCGATTTTTTTTGGTCGAATTTCCTAGAGTGTGCTTCTGAGCTACTATGATATCCATAACTACTTTTAAGTACTTCAAAGGAGGACAGGCCCAAAAGAGGAGGACATCACATCCACGTTACCATCGCAAATGCAGGATGTCACAAAAACAAGTTTGGAGATTACGTCTGCTGAGATCACTTGTGCCACACTTCAGGGGGTGCAGCAACCTCTTGACAGTCAGGGAAACAACCACCGAGTTCAAGAACACAGTGAATGGCATACAGGAGAGACTGGAGGAGATGGAGGAATGGGTCTTTAGACTGGAAGATACATCCAACAGGCTAGTAAGTGATGTGATAATTGTTACAGCCCGCTTGTAGACTGTAACAAAAATGGAGTACAGACGAGAGTTCGATGCAAAATAATCAAAATTTAATGATAAAACATAAGCATAAAGATCAGTTTCAGTAATCAGTAGTGTAGCATGAATGGATGAGTGAGGGTGTGTTGATGCAAAAATGAAAAGAAGAGCCAAGCAGCCGTGCCGCGGTGCCCATACAGATGCGTGTGCAGGTTGGAAGAGAGAGAGCAGACATCTGAATAAGGAGATGCTTTTATAGACGCACAACCAGACCTGAAAGAGAAAGCAGAAGCAAACCAGCAAGCCGGCACACCTAGTGGCATGGAGGAGTCATCACACTCCCCCCCTTAAAAAAGGGGTTCCAGTAGGAACACCAACAACAATTAGACTGCTTACAAAATTACTCAACTATTAAGAACAGAACTAGATATTTTTCCCCTTTTAATTTGCAAGTTTTAAAAACACGAGAGACAAGAGAGACATAGAAAGACCAGAGGGGTTAAATACACAGTCATACAATACAATACTTAGGAGCTAGGAGCTCTAGATAAGGCATCGGCCACAACATTATCCGAGCCTTTGATGTGGCGGATGTCTAAACTATAGGGCTGCAAAAACAACATCCAACGCACCAGCCTGCGGTTTGGGCACTATACAGTATGCAGAAATGTGATGGGGTTGTGATCCGTATATACGACCAGAGGGACACTAGAACCAACATAAACATCGAAATGCTGTAACGCCCAGACAAGTGCAAGAGTCTCCTTCTCGATGACTGAATAATTTAACTGAAAGGAGTTAAACTTTTTTGAGAAGAAACTCACAGGACGATCCACACCGTTACCATCTGATTGGAGCAACACCGCTCCCGCCCCCACATACATACAAGGAGCTACGAGAACAGGAGAGGAGCACAAAAGTGATTTAACATTATCAAAAGCCTGCTGACACAAGGCTGACCAGACAAAATCAATCAATCAATCAATCAATCAATCAATTTTATTTATAAAGCCCAATATCACAAATCACAATTTGCCTCACAGGGCTTTAGCATACGACATCCCTCTGTCCTTAGGACCCTCGCAGCGGATAAGGATTCAATTACCTTTTCCTTGGTCTGGAAGCTGTGAAAATACATGATGACGGTCCTCGGTTTCTCATTCGGCTTAGGCTTGGTGAATGGTGTCCTGTGTGCACGCTCCAATTCTGGTGGTGTAGGCAGCACCTCCTCACCCATCACTTTTTGCAGCAGGTTAGACAAAAAGGTGGTTGGACGGAGTCCCTCGATCGACTCCGGCAGCCTGATTACGTGAACGTTAGCATGTCAGCTCCTTGACTTGAGGTCTGAAGTCTTAGCCCTTAGCTTAGCGTTGCTAGCTGCTAGCTCCGCACAGGTGGCCTCCAATGTGGTTAAGCGTTAGTCGGTCAGGTTGGCGTTTGTCTCCAGGGAGTTGATCCGTTGACCATGGTCTGATACTGTAGTGTGTATCAGGTCGATTTTGGATTCCAGTGAGGTCATGGAGGCTTTGAATTCCGATGAGAGAGCTGCCTTGTGGTCTTCTAGCAGGCTAGTTAGCGCTGCCATGCTAACATCGCTGGTAGCGGCTTCTTCCTTTTGGGAAGTCCTTTCTTGATCTCAAAGTAGTCATTGTGCTGAACGAACTGTAGGTTGTTATATAAAATACCTCCTAAGGTAAGGTGACCAGATTTCTGAGATGAAAATCGGGGACATTTTCAGTATGGCGGTGAAAAATCATTAAATATTATCATTATGAAATAAAAAACGGGGACAAGTACTTTTTCATGTATTTTGACCAGCTTTTATTACTCAAAAGGTTGCAATCAAACAAATGAGTGACATCATCAACCATACATCCACTGAGGAAGACAAAAATATCTTAATCTTATTAGCTTGAGTTAGGATGGATTTTTTTGGTCAAAGGTTTCAACTCATAACTGAATACTGAACTGATATTTTTGACACAAAAGGTGGCAATCAAAATGGGTGACATCATTGTGATCTCCTCATTCATCCACCTCCGTAGCCTCCGCCTCAGGTGCCTGGGTAGAATAAGAGCAGAGAACATGAGAAAAACTGCAAGAACAGAGCCAATATTAAGTGAATAGTTTCTTAAAGAAATAGCAGTTTTGGTAATATAATACTTATATAATTTAGTCATTACAGATTACTACAGTCATTGGTTACCCACACAGCACTGTCTGGTGCCAGCCTGGCACAAAATACAGCAGTTAACACACACAACTATTAACCATTTACTTATTATTTATTTATTATTTTAACACAGTCTCAGGTCCCTATGCCTCCAGGAAAATCCTATGCTACCAAAGCAGTTTTCCACCTCAAAGTCAAATCTCCTGCCAACTCACACAAAATAAATAAGTTCATACACAACATACCATTTAACATGGCCGCTGGTCTCCTTTTCTCCTTTTCTGTCCTTTTTGCCGATTCTAGATTATTGTTGTCGATGCTGCTGTGTCTGGTCGCGCTTCCTAATAATGTCTGTACGTCTTACGATGTCTTCTCTGGCGATGCGTTTACTGACTACTGTAATAACTGGTGTTTGAGTCTGCGCGTGTTTTTCCCCCATTCAATGTCAAAATCGGGGACATTTTCGGGGACAGCTTTTACCAGGGACAGGTCACCCAAATCGGGGGCTGTCCCCGGAAATCGGGGACGTCTGGTCACTGTATCCTAAGGCGTCAAAAAGATAATAGAGGGCTTTTAAGAAATATAAAACATTGCTGAAGGAGCGAGAGGGAAACGTGTCTACTCCTCGCCCATACCGGAAGTCAGATCACAGTTATTTAACCTGGGATCGGCGCAATTTTTAAAGTGCTAGGTCTGTGTCCTACTCTACATGGACTCTATAAATTTGACAGCGCTTGGTACAACAGTTCAGCTGAAATATTTTTAATTTTTTTTATCTTGTAATAAGCCACGCCCACTTTGACCAGTCATGACCACCTTCATACCCCACCAAATTTCATAAAAATCGGTGTAGCTGTTTAGGAGATATAAACTTCCCATGTTTATAGCGCCCCCTAGAGGCCAATGTTCATTAACTTCGGTTCACACCCTCACAGTGACATACTAACTAAGGATCTTAGGTTTGGGTTTGATAGCTATTAATTTGACAAAGATATGGAACAGTTTGCGTTTTCATAGCTAGCTACAAAAATTTATTTGTCAATTATTCATTCATATACATTTTTTGACCGGGCAAAATTCTTTTGATAACTTTAGATCAGGTCCATCTTGTGAGTCTAGGTGCCAAGTTTCATACAGTTCGGTCAAAATCTCTAGGAGGAGATCGAAAAGTAGATTTTGCAGTTTTTGCCATTTTTGGCAGGGAAAAAAGTTATGCGGAAGTATGCAGGACCATGCACACGTGATGCAGCTCCATTCAGGGAATCCATGGATATAAGGCTTTTGAATGTGTGACATACGGTGTGGGAGTTCCATGCCAAAACGCGTTGATCTTGATTGTAGCGCCCCCTGCAGGTACATATGTGTAATTTCTTGCGTCTGAGGTCCTTGCAGGGGTCTGGACCAACCCTCCAAATTGCACCGCCCTCCCTTACATGGTGTAGCCTGCAGCACCACTTTTACTTACGGAAAAATAATAATAAGAAGATGTATAGTAATAATAAAAATCTGAACAGAAACAATAGGTTTCCCAGCACCGCTGGTCCTGGGAAACGCGTCTGCTTGCATACGCATTCCCCAGGCCCCGCGGGCTTGGACTTGCATTCGTCTCTCGAACCCTAATAATAACAAATAACAATAAATGGCACAATTTCAATAGGGTCCTACGTGGACAACTTGTAGTCGTCACTCGGTCCCTAATAATAATTACGACTATTGATATTACTGGTTTGCCGCGCTTGTGCCGTGCCCTGTTACAGCATCCTAACAAGCATGCTGTGTCAATAAATCAGCTCAGACACTGTTAGAAATGTAGTATTTAGTCTAATAACATCATGCCACTCAGCTTGGTAACACTTTACAATAAGGTACACAAAATTAGAGTAGTTACTGAGGAATTAATGAGGAACTAATGAGTAGTTACTGAGGAACTACGGTACACAAAATTAGAGTAGTTACTGATGAACTAATGAGTAACTAATGAGGAACTAATGAGAAACGAATGAGAAACTAATGAGGAACAAATGAGTAGTTACTGAGGAACTAAGCTACACAAAATTAGAGTAGTTACTGGGGAACTAATGAGGAACTAATGAGTAGTTACTGAGGAACTACGGTACACAAAATTAGAGTAGTTACTGATGAACTAATGAGGAACTAATGAGTAACTAATGAGGAACTAATGAGGAACGAATGAGGAACTAATGAGGAACAAATGAGTAGTTACTGAGGAACTAAGCGACACAAAATTAGAGTAGTTACTGAGGAACTAATGAGGAACTAATGAGGAACGAACGAATAGTTACTGAGGAACTAAGCTACACAAAATAAGAGTAGTTACTGAGGAACAAATGATGAACTAATGAGTAGTTACTGAGGAACTAAGGTACATAAAATCAGAGTAGTTACTGAGGAACTAATGATGAACTAACTATTAGTTAATGGTCAGTTCTCATGATCAAATTTCATAGAGGGGTTAATCACGACTTAATAATTAGTGAACTAGTTACTTCATCAGTGCAGAATCATTACTCAATAACCCGTCAATTAGTTAACCTTTTTATGTCCTGAAGTAAAGTGACACATAATGAGTAGTCTTTCATTACATCATCATCATCTGTACAATTAGTTCCTTAACAAATAAAATCACAGACAGCAGGATTCTTGCAAAGAGTTTAATTAATTATTTTCAGACTACATACACATTAATATGATCATACATGTTATTCTCTACAAGGTGCTGACACACCAAACCGACATCAAAGAACTAGCGGCAACGAAAGCCAACTGTTGCGTCGTCTACGTCGCCTCATGTCACCCTGTGTCAGTTGCATTTGAACACACTACAAAGACTACACCCAACGCTTGAAACTGTTACTCTTTTATTTTGGCACTGCCCCATTGTCAAAAGACTCTGGAGTGATATTTGTAATTTTATTGCAAACAATATTAAAAAATAATTTAAGCTGTTTTGGAGAGATGTGCTGTTTGGACTTTTTGACTTTAACAGAAATACGGCAAAACCCATTGAAAGATTTATTATTAATCTCATCTTACTTTTGGCAAGATTTCACATTCACAAATGTAAGTTTACACATACAAAACCTTCTTTTGTTGCTTTCGTTACATCGATTCCATTAAATTTTCCCTTAATCAAAAGGCAACCAAAACCATTAATATTTGTGATCATTTTAATATTTTCTTGTAAACTCTTATCCCCCCTGGCATATGTGATATATGTGTAATGTTGAAGATCTGCATTCTGTAAACTGCCTGTCTTACATAAAGTTGTGGGGGGAAAAAAAGAAGACTACATCCGACGGCCAAGTAGCACGTACGTTCTGCGCCTGTGTGAAAGGAAATAACGCAAAAAGGGAAACCGGAAGTCCGTTGAATGCATGAGATCAACAAAGTAGCGCGGAGTGACAGAGTGATACATCCTGTCAGCCGAGGGGTTTCCTATCTGTGCAGCCGAGCACCACAGCACCTCCACGGACTATTACATCCAGACGCTCCCCGTGTTTCCTCCGCAGGCTCCACTTCACTCAACTTCACTCAGCTGCCCGACAAACCCGCTGCTTCTTCCCACTTTAACCTGAATAACAAACCAGGGCTCAGTGCTCCGGTTGGATCCAAACGGAGAGCCGGGGCTAACGTTAGCTGGGAAGCTAGCGGAGGCTAACTGGCTGCTTCCCTCTGGTCATGCTGCGACTAACGCTCTGCTAGCCGCTCCCAGCTAGCTCGGGTTTATTATTGAGGTTAAAGTGGGAGGAAGCAGTGGATCTGTTGGGCAGCTGAGTGAAGTGGAGCCTGAGGAGGAAGCACCGGTTAGCCCCGGTTTTACTACAAGCAGATTCACTCGCTACAGGGAAGAGGATATAACACCTGAACAGCCAGTCTGAGGGATCTCTCTCACCGACAAGCTCCGCTGCCGACTCAACATGCTCAATCAGCCGAAAATTTGGAATGAATGATGAACTAACTATTAGTTAATGGTCAGTTCTTTAGTAATTCCTGATCAAATTTCAGAGGAGTAGTTACTGAGGAACTAATAAGGAACTAACTATTACTTAATCATTACCTACCTTTTTGTGTACCCTAAAGTAAAGTGAGACATCAAAATGAGTAGGTAATGAGTACTGAATCATTACCTACTCATTTTGATGTCTCACTTTACTTTAGGGTACACAAAAAGAGTAACTAATGAGTAGGTAATGATTCAGTACTCATTACCTACTCATTTTGATGTCTCACTTTACTTTAGGGTACACAAAAAGAGTAACTAATGAGTAGCTAATGATTCAGTAATCATTACCTACTCATTTTGATGTCTCACTTTACTTTAGGGTACACAAAAAGAGTAACTAATGAGTAGGTAATGATTCAGTAACCATTACCTTTAAAAAGGGTAGGTAATGATTAAGTAATAGTTAGTTCCTCATTAGTTCCTCAGTAACTACTGAAATTTGATCAGGAATTACTGAAGAACTGATCGTTAACTAATAGTTAGTTCCTCATTCCAAATTTGTTTCATAGTAACTACTTTAAATTTTGTGCACCTCAAACAACTGTACTGTGAACAACGGTGTGATCAGTATACAGTACTTTACACGCAGCCCCCATGATAAATTCTTTAAGCTTAACCTACCTAAAATGTGACACACTATCATATTTATTTCTAAGGCATCACTGACAGAATAACATGGATGGTCTTATTAATGTGTATGTGGTCTGAAAATAATGAATAAAACTCTTCTCAAGAATCCTGCTGTCTGATTTATTTTGTTAAGGAACTAATTGTAAAGATGATGATGAAGTAATGAAAGAATACTCATTATGTGTCACTTTACTTTAGGACATAAAAAGGTTAACTAATGGACGGGTTATTGAGTAATGATTCTGCACTGATGAAGTAACTAGTTCACTAATCATTAAGTCGTGATTAACTCCTCTATGAAATTTGATCATGAGTTAATGAAGACCTGACCATTAACTAATAGTTAGTTCCTCATTTGTTCCTCAGTAACTACTCCTCTGAAATTTGATCGTGAGTTACTGAGGAACTGACCATTAACTAATAGTTAGTTCCTCATTACTTCCTCATTCATTCCTCATTTGTTCCTCATTAGTTCCTCAGTAACTACTCTAATTTGTGTACCTTAGTTCCTCAGTAACTACTCATTAGTTCCTCATTAGTTCCTCAGTAACTACTCCTCGGAAATTTGATCATGTGTTACTGATGAACTGACCATTAACTAATAGTTAGTTCCTCATTCGTTCCTCATTAGTTCCTCAGTAACTACTCTAATTTTGTGTACCTTATTGTAAAGTGTTACTGTCAGCTTTAGTCAAATGGCTCTAATTCTTCCGGTAAATGTCATAAACTCTGGACACTTTTTCCCTGTATGTTGACATGATAATGGCCATGTTTCCCAGATCGCTCTTAGCTTAAGAAGATCTTTCACTAAAAAGGAGTTGTAAGATTGAGCTGACTCACTCTTAACAGTAGGACCACCAGGATTACAGCACCCCTCCAAGTGCTGCAACGGTCTGCCAGACCGTCATATGTAAGAGAAGTTATGATAAAATAAAAGAAATATTACAGACTATAGAATAGGACTGACAACCTCTCCAGTGTCTCATGTCAATTAATTAAGACTATTTGTCAGCTTTTTATAATGCCTTCTTTTTTTTTTTTTTTGGTTGCTGTTGCGCTGCTGCTGCGCCATGTCTCCAGTTGAAAGTGGTGATTTGCTAAATACATTCTACAATAATAAATTAGATTAACTTTTGGTCTATAATATTGTTGGCTATATTATGCATTTTAATTAAAAAAAACTTAAGAATAGAAGAAATAAACACCGAAATAATTAGTGGAAACTTTTTTTTTATTGATAATAATAATAATAAGAAGAAAAACAAGTAGGCTGTGTGTGACTTATGCGCTGATTAAGTGGTGGGTGATCGATTTGCCTGACATCGATTGATTTAGTTTCAGCGGTAGTGGCCAGCTCCTGTTAAGATATAAACAGAATGAAAGCGGACAAGGTAAATACAGAACTTGTCTTGAGAAATAGCTTTCAAATTGAATCAGAGATTAAATGCATTTTCAATAGAGGCAACATTTTAAATAAGGCTATTGCTTTCTTTTCACTTTCTGCATCCATTTAAGATTTTACTTGAGATCACTCTTTAAGAAACTCTTAACAGGAGCTGGCCACTACCACGGTGCTGAAACTAAATCAATTGATGTCAGGCACATCGATCACCCACCACCTCATCAGCGCATCAGTCACACACAGCCTACTTATTTTGTGTCTTATTATCAGGCTATTTTTCTTCCACCAGATTTCGGTGTGTAACTTGTGCCACAGCTTGGAGCGCACACAGGGTCTTCATAAAACATAGATTCAAGATTCAATATGCACAGTAAGGACACACGTTTCCCTGCTGAATAAAATTTGTTCTTTTCTGTCACCAATTAATGCCAAAAAATATAAATCTGAAGTATGAAATAGATCAAAATATATAGGCTACGGCGCACACTGTTTTAACATCTCCTTGCTTAGTGTAATATTAATGTGCCTGCCGCAGCTGGATCTGTGAGCGTTTGGTCGCTAAGAAGAGTGTTAACACTAGAACCACCACGACAGTCTGACAGACCGTTTGGGTTTTTAGAATGCAAATAACTCTATGTTTTCTGAAGCCTTTAAATTACAAAAATGAAACACACTAGACATCTGAGCATTTATACCTCCACCGCTGCTGAAAATTATACATTTTGATACATACAGGTAGGCTATACATATTGTAAAACTCTGTAAAAGTACACCAAATAGTGCAGTAGATAACTGAAAAAATCGTTCACTTTGTGACACAAGCTTAAAATTTGGTACAAATACTCTCTAAGGGCCACGCTTTTGGAAAAAGGCGCTGGCCACTCAAAAATTCAAGATGGCGACCATTTTTCAAGATGGCCACCATGAATCAAACTGTTTATGGTCTAAACCCAGATTTTTGTGGTCAAATTTTTTTTATAGGCATGTTACTTTGCCTGAAACAGCTTTAATTTTTCTATTATTAATTTTTTTCTCTCTTTTTTTATTTTACTTTTTTTCACGGTGCATTTTGTTAAAGTTGTTAGTTCTACTCACATTTGCAACTGCACAGTGCTGTGCAGATGAAACCCAATCTACACCTTCCACAGCACCCTGATTTGCAGCCACACTTGGTGAGTTGTTGACAACTCTCTGCAACTGGTGAATTGGCTGTCCAGAAGACCCGCCATTCTTCATCAACCTTCCTCCATCCCCAGTCAGCAGGACTCTCTGCTTCTGGCTGACGCTGGGTTGACTGGAAATGGCAGGACCATCAGAACTGAGACTGGTTTCTACAGTGTAGTTGACCAGTTCTGAGAGAACCAGGGGAAAGATGTCTGGTTCCGGTTCACTCTGAGAGGAATCTTTTTCAAGGGCTCTCAGGAGGTATCTCTCCCTGTTGTAGAGACCACGAAGACATAAACAATGGTATTTCAGCTCCTGTGCTATGGTGTCACCACCACTCAGTTTAGCCAATAGTTTACCATAATTTAGTGTCCGGGCACATTCATGTAGTCGGTGGTTCAGGGTAATTGTCATTACCTCTCTTAGGTCTGATGCAGGGGATATTTTATTGCAAAAATGCAAGCCTGACCATCATGACTGGTTCTACGGTGCTTTGTATGGTCGTCATCTATTTCACTACTATTTTGAGCTTTGGGTTGTCGCTTCTTCACACGATCTAATTTGGTGTTGTTGAACATTAGTCGACAACTCAGGTGATACTTTGCCTGGTTCTTTCTCAAAGTAGATTCTATACCACCACCTTCATCCAGCTTTGCCGGGTCCATGATCATCGGCATTTCATTGATCTCATGAAAGAGTGGAACATTGGTGGCAAGCATGGTATAGCCATCATGTTGAGGAACATGATGGATAGGAGGTGATACAAGGCCTTCATTTCTTTTGTCTTTATGAAGACAACATTTATTCCAATCAGTTTGCCTCTTGGCTAACACTGGATTTGTATTTGCTATTCTTTGAGGATTGATTTCTGATTAAGGCCGAGGGTTTATCCTTTTACCACCTTAATCAAAGCGATACTGCACATTCAGGTATGGGATACAACTAGGTTCGGGTGACCTACACCAAGCCTGATCATTCATCCAGGACCATTTAAGTCCCATGTGATCTGTACACCTTCTGGGTAAGTGTACATGAATGAGTCATGTACAACCCCGCTTACCCTTGGCTCGGCTCTCCTGCGCTGGCACACCTTGTCAATTCAGACGCGGCTATCTAACTACATCTACTAACTATTTTTAATAGCTAATTGAAGGGGGCTGTTAGACAGCATTTGGGTCACTAAGTTAATTTATACTATCGCTATTAGTCAACAACTAGCTGACACTAAACCCTATGCTGAGTTCCACAGCAGTGATGTCACCATTGTGCCCTGGTTGTGCATTGACATTTACTCTATTAAACTAAGCTTTTCTCCAACTACTAAATATCAGTGATGACAAAAACAACACTTATAATAATGAAATGTGAGACCTATGAAACAGTTTAGACCCAAATGGATTTATTCCATAACAATTACATGCCAATATAGGACATATTGGTACAACACCTGGAAGCCATCTTGAAAAATGGCGTCCATTATGAATTTTTGAGTGGCCAGCGGCCTTTTTCAAAAGAGTGGACCTAGAAGAGTATTTGTGCCAAATTTCATTTCAATTGTCAATTTTCATTTTTCAAAACATTTTGTTAATAATAATAAACAAATTTAATCTCAACAGTGACCGTGCCAGCTGGCGGGTCTGCGGCTGAACTGCTTCCAATGTTCATTCATTCATTCAGTCACGTGTTCAATGTGTGTGTGTTAGTATGTCAGAGAGGAAGAGTATCAATAAAAAAAAAGGTTCCACTAATTATTTCGGTGTTTATTTCTTTTATTCTTAAGTGTTGTTTTTTTTAATTAAAATGCGTAATATAGCCAACAATATTATAGACCAAAAGTTAATCTAATTTATTATTGTAGAATGTATTTAGCAAATCACCACTTTCAACGAGACACAGCACAGCAGCAGCACAGCAGCAAAAAAAAAACCCCCAAAAAACCCCAAAAAAGGCATTATAAAAAGCCGACAAATAGTGTTAATTAATTGACATGAGACATTGGAGAGGTTGCCAGTCCTATTCTATAATCTGTAATATTTCTTTTATTTTATCATAACTTCTCGGAAATTGCAATCACAGCATTCGGACCAAATGCAATGATTGGTCGGAGTTTTCTCCTGTCCTGTCTGTCTTCCCCATGTGGAGGCTCCGACAGACGTAACCGCTCGTATAACATCCCCCAGACAACAAATACGCTAGTAACAGGGACGCTTGTGGATATAAACTAGTTACAGGGACGCTTGTGGATATAAACTAGTAATCTGAGATGACCATGGATTCACCTGGAGCTGTCCCAAAGGGAAGACGCCGGCAGCGCTGTGACAGGACGCGGAAGCGGGGAAGCGCCGAAGGGTTAACTCTATGCTAACAGCTAATCCCATCAAACCAGCTGTTCCCTGTGGCTTTCTGGCGAACGTCCACTCGCTGGACACGTAATGGATTACATCCGACAATGGAGATCCACTCACTGAGGAGTGAGGGACTGCTGCATCCTTGTGTTCACTGAGACATGGATGAATGGTAACATATAAGACGCCGGTGTTGAGCTAAGGAGGCTAACACTACATAGAGCAGACAGGGAGGCTGCTTCATCTGGTAAGCTCCGTGGTGTATACACAAACAATTCATGGTGCTGTGATGTGAAGAGGATCTCCCAGTTCTGCTCTCAGGATGTGGAGTTTTTGACTGTGAAATGTCGACCCTTTTCATCTTACTATTGCACTATATGTTCTTTCTTGTATGTTACACAAATTGTTTTTAAATATTTTGTTTCTTTTTGCTTGGGGTAGTTCGTTTTTTGTGCTGCACATAAAAATGACAAATAAAGAAGTTCATTTCAGTTCATAATGTTATATATGACAACACAGCATCCAGTTGCTAATGGCTAACGTTAGCCTACTGTAGCGTAGCCTCTGAAACGTTAACGTTATCCTCGTTGTGTGTTTCCACTTACTAGAAACATTAACATTACTATCTAACGTTAGCACTGTAACCTTATTCTAAAACTCATCTGTCATCACTGACTTCGGTTGAGTTTTAAAACTCCGGGGTTGCATTTGTAAAGTTACACTTGCCATCCTCTTTCGTGTATCTAACGTTACCATGCCAACGCCTACGTCTATCATAGACGTAATGAGGACGTAATGGAGGAGGGGGGAGTAGGCCTTTGGAGGGAGGTGGAGTTGCAGGAGGATGGGACTTTGGAGGGAGGCGGGAGTTGTGGATGTTCAAATTTTTTCTCAGTGCTGTGTGAAATGCAAGAAAGGTAAGAGTTGCTTTAATAATAATAATGAATTATGTTCAATAATGTGACTTAATTTACATTAAATCACCTCTTGGGGCACCATGACCGAAAGGGAAAATGATAGCCAGTTAATGATATCAGGCTCATAGAGTTCACTAAACTATCAATTTGGAATTTTGATTAGTTCTAGTTCTTAGTTCAGGTATGATTCCAAATGTATTTATTCATAAAGACAGCAAATCAAACGAAACACACACATTTTAACTATCTAACTATATACAAGCATGGGTGTGTATAGGTGTGTGTGTGTGTGTGTGTGTGTGTGTGTGTGTGTGTGTGTGTGTGTGAGAGAGAGAGAGAGAGAGAGAGAGAGAGAGAGAGAGGGAGGGAGAGACAAATGTGGGTGTGTGAAAGGAAGTTCTCTGACAACAGAGAACTACAAGATGACCAAAACAAAGCTGGCTTCAGATTGGGGGAGGTCTGCCTAACCACATGGTCAGGACAAAGGAAAAGAAGCAGGAACTTTGAGTTGCCTCTTTGGGTGTAGCTCTGTTGAAAGCCAATGTATGAGTGAGTATGTGTATGCGATTTGTGTTGCAAAGGGTCTGGGTTAGTACAACAACAACAACAATCACAACAGTAAGTCAATAACAGCATTAAATCACAATTGACAAAGTCAAACAGTCTTGCTGGTTGCTGTGTCTATGTTCTGAAGGTGCAGATCCAAGAAAGCTGGTCGCTTGGGGTCCTTGCAGAGTTAGACGTTGGGGTGCAAACTCAACTTGGTTTGCCTTATTGCTGGAAAGCTGGTTGCAAACCTTGTGTTTGGCACACTAACTTCTCTGGTCTCCAGGTTCCGCTCCCACTGTTGCATGTAGAGGAGAGAATGGGGGAAGGGCATAGCAGGCCCTCCTGTGTGGTCTGCAGGTTTAGGAGTAGGAGAGCAGGAGAGTCTTAGGACAAGAGCAGCAAGCGACTGTAGAGCAAGTGCCCCCTTCGATGGTTCAGGGGCAAGAGCAGAGTCTGAGCTGATCAGCAGCTCAAGAGAAAGAGCAACAGAGAGAGTGAAAAGAGCAGAACTTCTGGTCTCTTAGGTGTGAGAATGAGGCACCCTGTGGAGATTAGTTCCAAGTGGCTGCCCTTTGTTTGGAGAACAAAGAACATGCGGCCTCTTACCACTTCAGACGGCAAGACCCAGAAGAAAACCTTTACATGTCCAGTTTAGTTTTTAACAAAAGAAATCATCTGTGGTCCAGTGAATCCCAACACTACTACATTTGATTTGGTTGTATCACTCAGACCAGGACCCGATCATGGCCATTTTGCTGGATGCTGAAAAGGACTTAGATTGGGTTGCATGGGAGGTGCCGTAGGTGCCCTGAGATAAAAAGAGTTCAACTTTTGGAACGCAGCAGGGTGCACCGCATGTAATGTGATGAGGACCAACCACTCACAGCTGACAGATGTCTTTCCCTTCTTCTCTAAATATCAGTCTGTAATAGATATGGAGAGGTAGTTGAATATTTTAGTGCAGGGCTGCCAGAGCTTTACATCTTTGCCCTGGACAATAGGCCTACATACAAACAATGCCTGAAAATCACCTCTGCACTCAGGGTTTCAGGTAAATAGGCTATGATATGGTGCTTGTTGAGGTTGCTTAGCAACCCCAGATGCAACCTGCTTTTTTTTTTTTTTTTTTTTTACAAAGTAAAACAACAGTATACTAAAATATGTTTTTAAAACTATTTTAGGTGATAAATAGGCAATGCACTAACAGAATCTTAATTCATATTTGATCAGCACTGCCTAGTTTGACAGTTTGACCACAGTTAATGAGCAGTAATTGACATGATTGGCAGCTGTGTTTGTTACGAGAATGACTGATAGTTTGACTCAGGTCGTGTCTAGGCAACTTCATTCTCTAACATAGAGTGTGCAGGGTTGTGCGTGGGGCTCACCTCTAAACAGCAACAGCGGCGAGCTCGGACGAGGCTCCCCACGAGCAGCCAGCCCAGGCGATGTTGTGGCAGACAGATATTGTTCAGATTTTTATACAAGGCTTGGTCAAAACAAATAACAAAACACAAAACTGGAGGTAGTCGGCGGTCAGGTTCGCAGAGCGAAAAACCCAGGTGCTGTCCCCAGGCCTCTCGGTAGTGCAGTTCCCATCACTCTCTCTGAAGACGCTCATTATCACACCTGGACCACTGTGTTAATTGATAAGCCCCGCCCACTACCAGCCAGCCAGATGAGAATGAAGTAATTTGTATGCCTACCAAGAGCTTACAGCTCAACCTAACAGTGTTAGAGACTCTTCAGCTCTGATTGATGACAGCCAGGGTCTGATTCTAGTAAATTCCATTAGAGACAGTAGGAGGAGGAGGGACATGATTATGTTCACTGACTGTCACATGTACTTCTGTCAGAATGTAGTGACAGTTTCAGTAAATATAATACAAAGCTATAATACATATAAGTATGAAGGCAGTGATGTTTATAATGTGTAAAACAGATGTATCTACAGTATATTCATACATGAAGGGAGTATAAATGAGCCCTTGCAGTGTGAGGGCCTTAGTTACAGCACCACAATCTGGGAGATTCTTGGGCAGCATTTTCACAAAACTATAAAGACTTGTATGCTTAAGTCTGATATTTATTTATCAGCCATCTGCCATTCACCTCTTGTTTTGAGTGAATTTATAATTAGGGGTTCAAGCCTGAAAGAATGAAACCTCTGTGTTTTTGTGTGCATTTATTATTATTTATTTATATGCAACACTTTTGTTTTTGCTCTCATTTTTTGCAGGGTTAACTTAAAGATTTTTTTTAATGCATTTAATAGATATATCTTGGCCAAATTTTTGATGCAAATTAGTTAAAATCCATGTTAGTGGGCACTTCTCCTTTTCCAAGATAATCCATCCACCTGACAGGCGTGGCATATCAAGATGCTGATTTAACAACATCATTACTACACAGGTGTGCCTTGGGATGGTCACAGTAAAAGGCCACTCTAAAACGTGCAGTTTGATCACTGTCATTATTATTTAAATAATGTTGTGCTCCTGTCTGTCTGCTGCTTGTTGTTGTTGTCGTCGTCGTCATTGTCATGTACTGTACGGTGACTGCTTAAACTGAATTGCCCCTTTGGGGACTAATAAAGTTGTCTGAACTGAACTGAACTGAACTGAACAGATGTCACAAGTTTTGAGGGAGTGTATTACTGACATGCTGACTGTAGGAATGTCCACCGGAGCTGTTGTTTGTGAAGTGAATGTTCATTTCACTACCATAAGCTGTCTCCAAAGTTGTTTCCATAAATTTAGCAATACTTAACCAGCATCACAGCCGCAGACCACATGTAACCAAACCAGCTCAGGACCTCCACTCCAGAATCTTCACCTGCAGGATCACCTGAGACCAGCCAGCTGGACAGTTTTTGTAACAGATGGTTTGCACAATGGAAGAATTTCTGCACAGTCCATCAGATACCATCTCAGGGAAGTTCATCTGCTTGTCATCCTACCCAAGTTCTTGACCTTATAGCAGTTAGTTGTCGTAACTGACTTTAGAGTTCAACTGCTTGAGCAGTTGTTGACGGCGCTGGCACTTTGGAGAAGTGCTGTCTTCACAGATGAATCCTGGTTTACCCTGTACCAGGCAGATGACAGATAGTGTGTATCATGTAGTTTGGGTGAGCTGTTTGCTAATGCCAGAGTGGTGCCCCGTGGTAGTAGTGGGTTATGGTAATTTGAATGCACAGAGATACCAGGAGGAGATCCTGAGACCTACTGTAATGCCATTCTTCAGCTGCTGTTGGAGCATGATAATGTATGGCCTCATGTTGCAAGGATTTGTACACAAATTTCCGGAAGCTGCAAACATCCCAGTTCTTGTATGTCCTGCATACTCAGCAGACATTTCACCAATTAGAAAATGTACTAGTCTGGTATTTATCACAAATACTAGTCAATCAATTTTTTTTCCCCCGTTAAAGGTTTTTTTGGGGGGGGGAATTTTTCCTTATCCGCTGTGAGGTTCCTAAGGACAGAGGGATGTTGTATGTTGTAAAGCCCTGTGAGGCAAATTGTGATTTGTGATATTGGGCTTTATAAATAAAATTGAATTGAATTGAAAATTGAAGTGAATAAAATTCATTTTCCTTTGATATGACCAAAACTAAAGTGATTTCCATGTATCCTTCATTATGGGAAAGGGTCAGACCTGAATGCAGTTCTTGCTGCTTAAATATGCTGCATGAAGTTTAAAGTTGAAGAACTGAAGAATGTGCAGCTGAAGAATGTGCAACATTGAGAGTGCACTGAGTGATTGTGAAATCTGTCTGCGATCTCATAATTGATCCTAAAATTGTCATGTATATCCCATAATTTGTTTATGTTAATGCATACCCAGGTGTAAATCCCAGTTCGTAAAACCCAAGATGTGAATAAAAGACACAGTATTAACTTAAATACTAGTTAATACTACTTAAATACACTACTCAGTTCACCTGACCCCACATGGGGGGTACCTAGCCCGTTAACCAATCAGGAGCTATGCAGGCCACATTCAGCCTGTCAGCCCAGAGGGGAAATACAGGCGCGTTTTCTCTCTCCCTCAGCCTCGGGAGAGAAGGCGACTACATGGCACAGGACGAAAAGAGAAGAGAAAAATCCGTGAATAAAAACTGTGATAAAGGACTACTACAGTGAGCTACTTACCTGGAACAAGTGTGGAGCCGTGGAGTTCGTCATTGGAAACCGGATTTCACCGGTAAGACAGGATAGTTACCGGCAAAACCACCCATTAACAGTAATCATTCATGCTAACGGTAGCATCGTTACTTCGTAGGCTAACCTCCTCCCTCCATCTGTGTGCAGCGGCAAACCTATGACAGTGCTGCCTTAAAACAGAGAGCAATGGTCAGGTTTTGTTGTGGAGATACAAGGATCAGAATGAGATGATTCCATCAGATGGCGAGCCAGAACCTTGAAGGAAGGAAGGAGAAATACTCGTATCCTCTCTCTCTCTCACACACACACATACTCACACGCACATTCCCCATCCATGAACCTTGAGGATCAGGTGCACCTGCAACCAGTTTCTGCTTTCTGAGGGCCCCGACAATTAATTATTAATTATTATTATTTTGGGAATTGCATTTACGTTTTTTGTATAAATGGGTAAATTTTTCTATACATTGTAACAATACAAGAGTTATTACTCAACCTCCAATTTTGCATCTGTCTCATTATTGTTGCTCAACATTATTGGCTCCTATCGAATCCGTTTTTTTTTTCTGATACTAGCCCTTTTTGTCGGCCTACAAGTTACTTTATTATTACACTGTAATCCACTTGAAAATTACTAAATTGGTTACACATACAGGCAACCATGGTAACACATATGTCAGTAAGGGTGTTTTCCCTGATTATAAAGCTGTGAAAACTGCCATCATTGTATCTGACTCTGTGTACTTTGTCTGTTCATTAAGTCCATTAATAAATGTAGAAATTTGCAGAAATTTCTGGCAGTCACCAGAATCTGATTTCCTCACATGGGTCCTGATGATGCACTGATGATGCAGGGTGATAAAAACCAAAACTGTCCAATCAACTAGTTACCTGGCAGTCGGTAGAACCTCGTGTTTACTCCTGTTGGTTTATAAAAAGTCAGAGTGAACAGGAACCAAACCAAAACTAAAATGCAACAATGGATATTTTTTTCCCTATGGTGTGACCAAATGAACCTAACTACAGGTGTGAAAGCACCCTAAAAGCACTTTGAGTGGTCGGAAGACTAGTAAAATGTGATACAAGTGCAGTCCATTTAAAGGCTTGGGGTG
This sequence comes from Epinephelus lanceolatus, assembly GCF_041903045.1. Lineage (NCBI taxonomy): Eukaryota > Metazoa > Chordata > Actinopteri > Perciformes > Serranidae > Epinephelus > Epinephelus lanceolatus. Next base: position 47,431,102 of record NC_135738.1, read on the forward strand.
AGGCCTCTAAATAAAGAATATATTGGGGCAGGATATGTAAATGTAAATTATCAACACCTAATAATAACATAATTTCTATGCAGTGATTGGCAAGATAAGAATGTTTCATGAATCACACACCAATCTGATCGTAAGTTGATTTCTGTGTCAGATCTGTGCTGGTTTGTAAGTTAGATTAATAAATGAGGACCATTGATTCAGGCCATAAAAATGAGTTACTTTTGAGGTTTATTTTATATCAGCCATAAAAACCCTTAGGCTGAAGTCTACCACTGAGTGTATTTGGTGCCCTGCAGCTGCCCAGCTGGCCTTGTCCAGGCCTTTTTATAGTGGCAGCCTTCTGAGCACTACAGCACAAATGTTTTCTGGAGCTCTTTATCCTGGAGGGATAGGATTACACATGCACTGTCAAGTGCACGCACTTTTGTGGCACACATTTAACCACTTTTATTTATGTTCATGTGTGTAATAGTGTTCTACAACAGGAACAAACCCCATGTAAACCTGCACAAATATTCTTGGCATGTATTTTACAACAGAAAGCACATAACCAATGTGAGTTTTCCACTTTAGTTGTACTATAATTTCTGAAGTAAGATGTAAAAAAGACACTCTCTCCAGAGGACACATACAAACACATACTCAGCTTACATGCATGCAACAATGACACACACACACACACACACACACACTCCCTCCCTCCCTGGTGGGTATTCCCAGCCAAATTAAGCCAGTGTGGCTTGTCTGTCCTCAGACACAGCAGCATTGCTGTCTGTGCACGTCTGTCTCGATGTGCAGAAGAAAACGAGAGCGACAGATGCTTTTAGTTTAATGTGTGTGTGAGTGTATATACACACTGGTGAGGACGCACTTTGGATTTTCTCTCTGCCTCTCCCTGATTGATGATCTCCATCTGTATGAGTTCTCCTGTCCTATCTTTGTCCATTTGTGTATTGGTCTGACTGTCTGTTTCTCAGTCTGCCTAACAGTTTGTTTACCTTTCAGTCTGCCCGTTTATTGGTTCATCTGTCTGCCTGTTTATTTGTCCATCTAACAGTTTGTTTACCTTCCTGTCTGTTTATCTGCCTGCCCAACAGAACGAGGTCGACCAAGTATGACAGCTTCCCTGAGCTCCTGCAGTGGCTTAGAGGTCCTCCTCTCCTCTCTGCAGGTAGGGTTCCACACTATGGACTTTGTGTTGTTTAGTAGTGATCACGCAATTTTAAATACAGTGTTGCAAAACTAACCAGATGACTGAGCTACTCATTCTTGGGCTTTAACTTTAAAGACATTCTGTTGCTATTACAGTTAGATATTTGCAGGAAAAAAAAAAATAAAATTCACAAGTGTCAAAAAACAACCATCATGTATTTGATTTAATGCAATGCACAATATGTGGAATTGTCATATGAGCCACCATAGGCATTACTGTAAGTGATAAGACCATACCAGAATTAGTTCTATGTCCCAAGTGGATTTCAGAGTACAATATGTTCACTGTTAGTTCAACTCTGTCTTTATTAAAAGCAGAAGTGGGGAAAAGTGTTAAAATACCTATGTAAAAGTAAGAAGTTAAAGTACTAAAGTAGCGTTACTTGGAATAATAGTACTTTCACAATTCCAAACAAAAAGACAATGTGGCATCCTGACTGTAAATATTTCATTAATAACAGGCCATACCAACCAACTCCTCTCTAACTCATTGATGCTCTTCAAAGAGGAGGCCAATTTTCTATTTTTCATAAAGAGTAAAGTATTCCACAGACCGCCTGATAATGAATATATATATATATATATATAGTCTCTCTGATAGGACCATGACACAAGTTGCTTTTCTAAAAGAAGTTCTGTGCAGGTTTTCAATCAATCAATCAATCAATTAGGGATGCACCGAAATGAAAATTTGTGGCAGAAGCCGAATAAAATTAAATGCTTGGCCGAATACCGAATACCGAGTACCGAGTACCGAATACCGTTGTTTAGTTTTTCATTAGTTTTTGCAGATGAACCCCCTCCAGATTAGTGTTGTCACAGTACCAAAATTGGGACCCACGGTACGATACCAGTGAAATCATCATGGTTCTGAGTAGTATCACGATACCACAGCGAAAATGAGGCAGATGTGCCTTTTGTCATTTATAAAAAGATAAATCACTTTTCTATAATACATCAATGATATTTCAATGGAATAAATTACTTACTGACTAATTCATACTTCAAAAACAGCATCAATAAGTGATTAACATAGGGGGGATCAAAATAAAATAAATAAATAAAATAAAAAACAACCAGCCACCCTCCTCCCCTGACAAGTAAAGAACAGTCCCTTCATAAGTAAAGAACAGTCCCTAAAGTGCGGTGAGGTTTGTGGACCGTTACCTGTCACAAAGAGAGAAATGTGAACGGCTCGTTTCTCCTCTGACACATCACATACCTGTGTGCTGCCATGGCTCGGCTGTCCAGGTACTTTTGGGCAGTCATGACGCCAAGAAGAAGACATTATTGGAGCGGGACTCCTCCGTCGCCGGTAAGCCTTATCTTGCACCGTGGAGCACTATGGCTGCCGTATTTGACAGGAATACATTCCTGTATGTGTCTGTGACCCCCGTTCAACCCACAAGCGGCGGGATTCACCTTTCGTTTCTGCTGCTGGTTGAAATCTGTACTCGCACAGCGTGCTGAATGATTTATTTTGCTCGCACAAAACTATTTTTAGTCGCAAATGCGATTGCGGTGACGGACAGAGTAAAATATCACTACACTGCCGACATTTTACCGCACGCTGTTTGATAGCGTTATCAAAACATTCCGCTATTATTCGGCCTTGTTTTTCACTTATTCCACCAAATACCAAATGTGTGTTTTTTTGCAATATTCGGCTGAATATATTTGGTTACCGAATATACAGTGCATCCCTACAATCAATCAATTTTATTTATAAAGCCCAATATCACAAATCACAATTTGCCTCACAGGGCTTTACAGCATATGACATCCCTCTGTCCTTAGGACCCTCACAGCGGATAAGGAAAAACTCTCCAAAAAAAACCCCTTTAACGGGGGAAAAAAATGGTAGAAACCTCAGGAAGAGCAACTGAGGAGGGATCCCTCTTCCAGGACGGACAGACGTGCAATAGATGTCATACAGAACAGATCAACATAATACATTAACAATAATCCGTATGACACAATGAGACAGAAAGGGAGACAGAGACAGAGAGAGATGCAGGACAGACGGTAATGACAGTAGCTTACAACAGCAATAATGAAAGTAATAATATAATTAATATTACAGGCTATTTTGGTACAATATGTTGAAAGTATATATTAATATCTGATAGTATACATATGTGGCAATAATCATATGTGAATAATAACAGTAGAAGTATGACTAGTGATAACAGCAGCAGCAGCAGGAGGCATCCCAGCCAGCATTTTTTGGTTTAAAAAACGTCTAATAGCCGTCTACATGAAGACCTGACGTCTAGGCTAAATCACGGCTGAATTTGGGCTGTCAGTGAAAATTTGGTAGACGTCTAACCATAGCCAAAGTGTAGACATCATCAATTATACGGCTATGTAGAGACCATGTCCAAAAAATGGAGATAAACATATTTTAATTACTGTTGACTCTCCATACGTGATTGAATATCATACTGCACACCATCTGCAATGGCGAAAATTACATTTAATCAATTTCAAAATTAAATCGGCTAGATTTGGGTTACATGTAGCTAGACTAAATCGGAGCTGAATATAGCCAATACGTTTAAATCATGACTATTGCTTGCTGGGCTCTGGTAGGACCACTGCGGCTGCACAACCACACACGTCACACTATCCAGGCACCGCTGCGATATAAGTTAACCTGCGAGAAAGTGGAGCACAAAGGCTCCGGAGAAGAAGCCCAGTTAGTGACATGCAGTATGGCCGAGTTAGCAACATGCAGTAACAGGACATGAGAGAGAGAGAGAGAGAGAGAGAGAGAGAGAGAGAGAAGGAGAGAAGGTGCCTGGTGTATTATAGGAGGTCCCCCGGCAGACTAGGCCTAAGTTAGCCTAACTAGGGGCTGGTACAAGGCAAGCCTGAGCCAGCCCTAACTATAAGCTTTATCAAAGAGGAAAGTCTTAAGTCTAGTCTTAAATGTGGAGACGGTGTCTGCCTCCCGGACCGCAACAGGAAGATGATTCCACAGGAGAGGAGCCTGATAGCTGAAGGCTCTGGCTCCTGATCTACTTTTGGAGACTTTAGGGACCACGAGTAACCCTGCATTCTCAGAGCGCAGTGTTCTGGTGGGATAATATGGCAATATGAGCTCTCTAAGATATGACTGAGCCTGACCATTTGGAGCTTTATAAGTTAACAGTAGGATTTTAAATTCAATTCTGGATTTTACAGGGAGCCAGTGCAGAGAAGCTAAAACAGGAGAAATATGATCTTGTTTCTTAGTTCCTGTTAGTACACGTGCCACTGCATTCTGGACCAATTTTTCTGCATCTTTTCAGGTCAAGATGGTCCTAATTTTCGCAATATTACGTGGATGAAAAAATGCAGTCCGTGAGATTTGTTTTAAGTGAGAATTAAAAGACAATTCTTGGTCAAATATTACTCTGAGGTTTCTTATGGTAGTGCTTGAGGCCAGAGCTATGCCATCTCGAGAAACTATATCATCAGATAAAGAGTCTCTGAGTTGTTTGGGGCCAAGAACAATAACTTCAGTTTTGTCTGAATTTAACACAAGGAAATTGGTGCTCATCCAGGTTTTTATGTCTTTAAGGCAAGTATGAGGTTTAGTTAATTGATTAGTTTCTTCTGGCTTAATCGATAAATACAATTGTGTATCATCCACATAAGAATGGAAATTTACAGAGTAATGTTACCTAAAGGAAGCATATAGAGAGTAAATAGGATTGGTCCGAGCACAGAACCTTGTGGAACTCCAAAACAAACATTAGTATGTAAGGATGATTCATCGTGAACATTAACAAACTGAAAACGATCAGATAAATAAGATTTAAACCAGCTTAGTGCAGAATCTTTTAGGCCAATTAAATGTTCCAGTCTCTGCAGCAGAATTTGATGGTCAGTTGTGTGAAACGCGGCACTAAGATCTAGTCAGACAACTACAGAGACGAGTCCTTTGTCTGAAGCAATCAAAAGATCATTTGTAATTTTAACTAGTGCTGTCTTAGTGCTATGATGCACTCTAAATCCTGACTGAAATTCTTCAAATAAATTATTATCATGGAGAAAATCACACAGCTGGTCTGCGACTACTTTCTCAAGGATCTTTGAAAGAAAGGGAAGATTAGATATTGGTCTATAGTTGGCTAACACCTCTGGATCCAGGGTGGGCTTTTTTAGAATAGGTTTAATTATAGCTACCTTAAAAGACTGTGGTACATAGCCTGTTAATAAAGATATATTGATCATGTCTAATAAGTGAGTTTTAACTAAAGGTAAGACTTCCTTAAGTAGCCTAGTTGGGATGGGGTCCAAGAGACATGTTGATGATTTAGATGAAGAAATCACTGCGGTGAATTGTTGAGGAGAAATCGGGGAGAAGCAATCTAAATATATATTAGGTCTTACAGCTGTGTTTGAGGGCAGATAGGTACTGTCTGAGGACAGGAGGTCATGAATTTTCCCTCTAATAGAATTCTGTCATTAAAAAAGCTCATAAAATCTAAGGGCTAAAGGAATACAAGGCTCAATAGAGTTGTGACTCTCAGTCAGCTTGGCTACAGTGCTGAAAAGAAACCTGGGGTTGTTCTTATTTTCTTCTATTAAAGCTGAGTAATAGTTTGCACTGGCATTGCAGAGGCCCCTCTTATACGTTTTGAGACTGTCTGCTCAGACTAAACGAGATTCTTCCAGTTTGGTTAATCGCCAATTCCTTTCAAATTTTCGCGATATTTCTTTTAACTTACGGGTTTGAGAGTTATACCAAGGAGCGAACTTTCTTTGCTTTGCTAACTTCTTTTTAAGAGGTGCTACGGAGTCAAGTGTTTTGTAGTAGTATTAGTCTTTATTTGTCCCCGTAGGGAAATTGGGTTGCAGCAGGTCACACAAGGCATTTCAGAAATATATAAATAAATAACAATAAATCAAACGGTGACCAAACATTCATCACACATAGAACACAGTAGCCACATCTCATGTACAGATATAGGAGCTTGTGCGCAGCGAGCCTGCGGTGCTATTTGGGAGAGTTTAAAGTCGGTACGGGAGACCTCTGTTACTGAAGGACATGGTATTAAATTCAACGACAGAGGAATCATTTCCTTAAATTTTGCAACAGCACTATCTGATCATTAACATCTAGTATAGTAACTGGTGCTGAGTGGCATGTAATTGAGTAAAAAGAAATCAAAAGTTTTCAAATAATGATCCGATAGCGAGGGATTCTGTAGAAAGACTGTTAGGTTATCAATTTCAATTCCATACGTCAGAACTAGATCGAGGGTATAGTTAAAACAGTGAATGGCTTTATGTACGCCCTGACTGAAGCCAATGGAATCTAATAATGAGGTAAATGCGGTAGCCAGGGAGTCATTATCAACCTTAACAGGAATGTTAAAATCGCCTACAATAATGACTTTATTTGATTTAAGAACTAAACTGGATAAAAACTCTGAGAATTCAGATACAAATTCAGAATATGGGCCAGGAGCACGGTACACTATAACAAATAAAAGTGGCTGCGAGGTTTTCCAGGTCGGTGCAAAAGACTAAGTACAAGACATTCAAATGAATTATAATCTACAGTAGTTTGTAGAGGCAGCGAGCCGCTGCCTCAAGGAATGTGGGTATTATTATGACTGGGAGGAGTGGATTCAACACTGCTTTAGATGATAGAGACCTGATATTTAACAGTCTGCATTTAATTCTCCTGTTTTGTCTTTCTGTCACAGAAGAGGTTTTAATTTTTATGAGGTTGTTATGCACAACTTCTCTTTGTTTAAATTTAGGTTTAGATAATTTAGGTGGTCGGGGGACAGACACCGTTTGTATAAAACTATGGATGGGTAACTGCACTAGAAGCTCAGAGAAGCGTGTAGGACTGCGACTCTGAGTCCTGGTCTCAACTCTGGGTTGTCAGGGTTTTGAATTACTAATAAACTTTGCCAGGTTTCTAGATATGAAAGCAGCTCCATCCAAAGTGGGATGAATGCCGTCTCTCCTAATAAGACCAGGTTTTCCCCAGAAAGTTTGCCAATGATTAACGAAACCCACATCGTTTGCTGGACACCACCTGGACAGCCAGCGATTAAATGATGACATGCGGCTAAACATGTCATTAGTGGTCAGATTTTGGAGGGGTCCAGAGAAAACTACGGAGTCCGACATAGTTTCTGCATATATACACACCGAGGCAACATTAATTTTAGTGACTTCCAATTGGCATAACCGGGTGTCATTGCCGCTGACGTGAATAACAATCTTATTAAATCTATGTTTAGCCTTAGCCAGCAGTTTTAAATTTGATTCAATGTCGCCCGCTCTGGCCCCAGGGATACATTTGACTATGCCCGCTGGTGTTGCTAACTTCACGTTTCTCAGAATAGAGCTGCCAGTGATCAGAGTTTTCTCCTCAGCGGGTGTGTCGCTGAGTGGGGAAAAGCGTTTAGAAATATGAACAGGCTGGTGGTGAACTGTGGGCTTCGGCTTGGAGCTACGCTTCTCCCGGACAGTTACCCGGCCTCCTGTGCAGCTGGGAGGCTGGGTAACTGTCGGGTTACTGCTACCCAGCCGGGAGGCCGGGGGAACGCTAGCAGAGGCTATGCTATGTGGCTCTGCACCAGCTACTGGGGACTGGCTAACTACCGCAGCTACCGAGTGATTTTCCATGGTGCGGAGCCGTGCTTCTAATTCACTAAGCCTCGCCTCCAATGTAACAAATAAACTACAGTTGTTACAATTACCATTGTCGCTAAAGGAGACAGAGGCATAACTAAACATCTGGCACACCGAGCAAGAAAGAGCAGGAGAAGCCATCGCTAACTGTTAAGCTAATGTAGCTAACAAGGCTAATAATGTGCAAACAACAGCTAAGAGATTAGCAAGAAAGTCGTAAAAAGGATTAGAGCTATGAATGCTTAAACAGAACTAGTGTGGGTTAAAACTTGAATTAGATGTTAAGCAACTGAAGTGAGGAAAAGCAGAAAGCAGGCTGGTAGAGTGCGCTAGAGCACCACAGAGATGTTCTCACAGAAACAATGGAAATGATGTCAGCACGTCAGAAGATCAGGGTTTCTGTAGGTATCAGCAAATCTAATTTAATGCTTTTTAATGCCCCTTTTTAATGCCACTTCAAACAAATTTAATGCCCATGTCAAACTACACATGGCCCACAAGACGGTTTATTTGCACATTTCAAAAAGAACAAAACCAGCCTGAAGAATGATGTGAAAAACCTAACCTGAAAAGGCCGGAGGCGGTCACTGTAGCGGCAGGTGTGGTGGTGGTAGCAGCAGCAGCTGCAGTTGTGGTGGTGAAAGCAAAAGTTGCGTTGCTGGTCACGGCAAAGAAATTCAGCACAGTTAACTGCTGCCTGCCTTTAATCACCGACTTGTGACTATCTGACAGTATGTGTGATTTCACCGCATTGACGGGCATTGTGTTTGAAGATCTTTTTGCACACGCTGCAAAATGCCACTCGTGGTTTATCGTTGACAGGCTTTAACCAGGTTCTGAATAGTTCCTCATCCAACCACTTCTGCTGAAACTTGCATAGTGTTCAACATAACATTTTTTCCCCACTGGCCCCCCGGGCCAGTAGTTGAGAGTTTTACTGGCCCCTTGTATATTCTTACTGGCCCAAGAAAAAAAAAAAAGAGAGAGAGAAAAAATGTCTATAAAACTTCATTTCATTTAACTTCATTTCATTTAACTCCATTATACCTCACCATAGTGCGTGATGGTCTATATACAGCACAGCCTCTGTCCACTTCTTAGATGACCTCACAACAGGTTTACAGAGCTTTAACTTCTGCCTGTATGAGGGAATCAGGTGGACGGTGTTGTGGTCAGAGTGGCCCAGTGCAGTGCAGGGGACGGGGTAGGCTTTGTTAACAGTTGTCTAACAGTGATCTAGAATATTCTTCTCTCAGGTCGGACATTTTATAAACTGTTTTTATTTGGGGAATTCATGTGTGAGGTTACCTTTGTTAAAGTCGCCAATGACAATAACTAAGGAGTCTGGGTAAAGTCCGCTCCACACACAGTAGCTATCTGGTCGGCGAGCATGCGCTGTAGCCTACCTCCTGGACGTTGGCCTGCGGTGGGATGTAAACACCGACCAGAATGAATGAAACAAACTAACGGGGGGAGTAAAAAGGTTTGCAGTTGATGAAAAAAGATTCCAGATCAGGAGAACAGTGCTGCTGGATCACTGTCATGTCATTACACCAGCTGCTGTTAGTGTAAAAACAGATACCTCCACTTTTAGTTTTGTCGGAGAGTTCCGTGTTACGATCCGCTCACGAGTTGGAAGCCTGCCAGCTGCAGCGCAGAGTCCGGTATCGATCCACACAGCCACGTCTCCGTGAAGCACAAAACTGCAGATGTAGAAAGTCTCCGTTTTTCACCATCAGTAGCTGAAGTTCATCCAGTTTACTAGCCAGCGAACGCACGTTGGAGAGAAATATACCTGCATGGCAGCGGTGTGCGGTTTTCCGCGTTGGCAAAGACGCACAAGCGCACCGGCACGTTTCCCCCTCCTCCGGCATTTCACTGCACGAGCAAAGGTGAGGGCACCTTTGGCCAAAAAGCCCAATAAATCCACTGAAGGCTCCAGAAAAGTGGGATAAAAATCTGCTGGAGTTGTTCCCCTGACAAAAAAAGCCTTACAGCGTCACTGGCCCGAGCGGGCCTGTGACCTGTCAATCAGCTTGCCCGACATACTATTTTATTGGCCCGGGCCATCGGGCCATGGGTTATGTCAGCTTTCCACAATTGCATTTTTCCGCCATTTCGCTAATATTCCCTCCGCTCTTTCGCCACAGCATGAGCACCCTCACAGCACGTTGCATTCCAAGCATCAGGTGTTGTGACTTCATGCACCGACCGTAAACAATAGCCAATTAAAGGGTTCCGCCTGTCAATCATCACATTATACTTCCGATCAAAATTATTAAATGTTCATATAATCAAAATAAATCGTGAATAACAATGTTTTTTTTCCATCAAGTGTATTTAATTTTTTAATGCCTCTGGACATCGAATTTAAAGCTTTTTAATGCCATTTAAGGCCTTAATTTTCGCAAAATCTGTTTAATGACTTTTAATGCTTTTTAATGACCCGCAGAAACCCTGGAAGATAGGCCCTTCAAAGTTAGTTATTTCAGAATTTAAATTCCATTCACCTTTGTTGTATTGGAGAGGTGTTAATGCAGGAAAACCACCCGTCCCGTTCTCATTAGCAGTATGCATCACACCTGTGCACAACCAAAAGGTAAAGAGGGGACAGGGTGTGAACATTCAGTGAAATGAAAGGCAACAGGATAGTTCACATCGCTGCGTCTGATTGAACTTTGGTGCTTTCTAATCCTTTGTTTCAGCATACATGTAGTTTTACCTAAATACATCTTATCATATTGGTATTGTGTGATAAAATCCTTAGCAGGCCCTATGTTGTCCAAAAAAACATATGTTTTCCATGTGTTGTCACTCTGGGCACAATTACTACAGGGATAGTTCCATCTTGTGGAGGAGCTGTTTCGGACCTGTGTTAATGTTGGCCCACACCACCTTACTGCATGAATTAGGACCTCTTCTATAGACAAAAGCCCTGTTTCCACCAAGTAGTATGGTACAGTTCAGTGTGATACACTGTTTTTTTTCCATTTCCACTGTGAAAAGTTGTGGATGGTAACAATAGAATCGTTCCTAACCGTCCCCATTTTTGGTCACCCTTCTGTTGGGGTACCTAGCACACAGATCAGATTATAAAAGGTGGAGCTATGAACACTGCAGTTCATTGATTGGTCAATAGAGGATGGTCACTCTTGCTCAGGGCTGAGCTGTGGCTGGTTTTGAGGCTTATGTAACCATTGATCATACCCTGGCAAGTCTTACATACATTAGCAAACCATAACAAATACCGCCTCTTGCAGCAGCTGTAGACTAAGAGAAAAATAATTTCATTCACCGGGCCAACTGCCGGCAACTTTTAAGGTAGAACATTTACTTGTAATGTTACTCAGTGCATGAGTTGAAGACATGAATCCATCAGCACACCTTAAATTTCAATATGACAACTTTGACCATTCCATTAGTTTTAACTGTCACTCATGGATGACATACACTTTTAGTAATGAGTGAATCGTCAAGTGTTTAAAAATAAATATTTCAACCGCATTATGTGAACTGCAAATATTTTAATCCTCGCATGAAAAAAAAAAAAGCATTGTGGAGTGTCATTCCTGTGGCCTCCAGCAACACTAAACCACTGTGCTTGCTTGAGAAGGTCTAAATGCACCAACCCACCATTTTTAATTAACCCATGGAGAGAGACTCTCACTCCAGCCTGTTCTGTTTTGTAATAAAAATGTCAGCATTCAGCCTTGTTCTATGGATGAGTGTCACCAGTGAAGAGGAGATATTACGAGTGCTGGATGAAGCAGTGAGTGACAACAACCCCGCTTACATTTAAGAGTACTGTTTGTGGTGGAAATGCTAAATGGACCTAGGTACCACGTCTGAGGGGTTACTTTTGGTTCCAAAGGTGCTATACCCAAAGCGTTAGATGAAAACGGGCCTAAAGAGGGGAGGATCCTCAAAAAGCTAGGCTAATCTTTAATAGAGTGCTTCAGGGATGACGTTTTTCTGTAAGTCGACGTGGAAGTTAGCGTCACACTGGGTCCCTCAACAAAAAGCCTATTGGATTTTTCCATTGGATTTTGGATTATTGCAGAATCACGTTTTTTTATATAGCACCTTCTCACACAAGTAAATGTAACTCAAAGTGCTTTACGGATACACAGTTTCAGTCAGGCGAAATGCAGTTCAAAGTGCAAAAGTGCAGGTTAGAGCGCTACACCATTTGAAACAGTGGTACAAGATACAATAAGATAACAAGAGGTGTAAAACAGTATAAACAACAAATGTATGCATACGCACACGTACAAACATACATGCATGTGTATACACATACATCTATATACACATACATACACACGCACACATTCATGAAAGATAGAATTAATAAAATAGCTCCAGGATGGTTAAAAGGGTGGGGTACAGTGTGACATCTAATCAAAGGCGCGTGAAAAGAGAAATGTTTTCAGTCTGGATTTAAAACACATAGTGGAGGGAGCATGTCTGAGATCATAAGGAAGCTTAAAAGCATAAAAGCTAAAGGCTGCTTCGCTGCGTCTACTTTTGACTCTGGGGGCAGTTTAAAGGACACTCTCTGATGACTGTAGAGATCTAGTGGGCTTGTATGGTATTAGCATGTCTGAGATGTATTTTGGTCCCATGCCATTAAGAGTCTTGTAAACTAGGAGCAGGATCTTAAAATCTATTCTATATGAAACAGGCAGCCAGTGTAGTGATTTAAGAATGGGGGAGATATGAGCAAACTTTCTGATGTTTGTCAGGACTCTGACAGCAGAATTTTGAATGAGTTGGAGTTGTCTGAGTGCCTGTTTGGAAAGTCCAGAGAACAGGCCATTACAATAATCTAAGCTGCTGGATATAAAAGCATGGATCATGCTTGGACATGTAGCCCTTAATTCTAGTTATGTTTTGTAGATGAAAATAGGCTGTTTTGGTTATTAACTTGATGTATGCATTAAAAACTTAGGTCTGAGTCCAAAATGACACCGAGGTTTCTGACCTGGGGCCTCATGTACAAAGAGTGTTTACGCACAAAAACGTTCCGTACGTCCTTTTCCACGGTAAAGTTCAGATGTATCAAGAGTGAAATGACCGTGGAAATGTGAGGTGCCTCACGCCAACTTCATGACTGGCGTACGCACGTTTCTACAGCTGTTGATCCTTCGGCGACACTTAGAGGTGATGCTGGGGAAACTGTTAAAATAAATAAATGTGAAAACAATTAGTCCTCAGAGTGAAGTGCAACACACACTGCCGCCATACGCCGCGCGTCAAAACGCCCGCCTCCATTATATTCTATGAACCAACCCACACTGGCGCCGGCCGACGCGCTGTGCCGCTCTGCTTCAGCCCACTGCTCTATTTCCAGCGCGGCCGGCGCTCACGGCCGGCGGCACTGCGAGAAAAGCCTTTTATGTACGTCCCGATCCCGATAGTATCAACTCCGGTTGTTTCAAATTTTTAATAAGACGACTTTGATAAGAAACTCACCAGTGAAATCCAAGTTGTTGTTGCCTCAAAGTTTTTCCTCTTCTTCTTTCGTTACTAGCAGTTAACAACCGTTGGCAACTAGTGTAGGTACAGCCACCTAGCAGGCTGGACACATGAACAATTAACACTGATGAACAATTAACACACCCACGTGTCTGCAATTAGATGAGTGGATATAAATACATGCACAAAGTGGTGCAGAAAATACCATGGCTGCTTTAGCAGTATTAAGACATTGTAAATGGTGCAATACGAAGAGAGCGTGTGTTCAGAGACAGAGAGGATTTACTGGCACATGATGACGACGCTTTAGGTTCCCGAGGGCAATCCTCCTGGAACTGTGCACAGAGCTGTGGCTGGCCTTGGAGCATGAAACCGCGAGGAGCCATGCACTGCCTGTATCCATACAGGTGCTGACCACGCTGGGGTTCCTAGCAACAGGGGCATTCCAGAGGGAGCTGGCCGACCGGTTGGGACTGTGCCAGCCGACCCTGAGCCGAGCCATGCTAGCTGTGTTGGACGGAATTATCTGCATGTCAGCCAGGTATATCAAATTCCCATACAATGCAGCTGAACAGGCCAATATTAAAGCGCAATTTGCAGCGACAGCCAGCTTTCCTAATGTAATCAGAGCTATCACTGCACACACATTATAAAAGCACCATCACAGGATTAATTTGTTGAGGTTAACAGGGAGCATTTTCACTTGATCAATGTACAGATCATGTGCAAAGGCAATTAACCAACATTGTGGCGAGGTTCAACGCATGATTCATACATTCTGAGTAACAGCATGGTTGGGAACAGACTACAGGCTGGCATTGTGTGCATGATGGGTGGCTTCTTGGGGAGTAAATAATTTATTCGTTTAATTGTCCTAATATTAATCCCCCTGATGCGCATTGAGCATGTGCGCCCCCAAATATTATCCTGTCTTCACAGCATCAGTACTAGTCAGTGGTTAAAGTTAGTGACTTGCTGTTTTTTGCTGGTTAAACTACAGCTTCAGAGCTTTCTAACAAGCCCCTGATTGTCTCTGTGTGTAAAGTACTCATGTCAATAAACCCGTGCGTAAAGTGTGACATTTCTTAGTCAGCCTCACCTTTTCCCTGGCGCACTTCTGCATTCATTCATGAACATTTACGCATGAACCTCTATCTTATAGAGCTGTGAGCAGGCTATTGTATGACCCGTATGAACACATTTGTTGTAAGTTACACAAATGTATAGGTATTTACCTTGGGGGTAATCTGAGTCACCCACATGTGCCCCCCCCTGAAAGAGCAGTGTCACCTACAATTGCAGTGACTCTCTGTTCAAACGGGGTGAGCGACTCCTCTCCTGTCCCCCCACCTGTTTTGGGCACACTTTGGCGGTGGGCAACCGTCCTCCGCTTCACGTCCACCTTAATGTTGGACCACTTCTTTTTTAATTTTGCGTGTGTACACTTTTCTGACCCCACAGCATTGACAGCCTCACACACTCTCCCAGTCACTCCTCCTGCGTTTAGTATTGATGCCGGAGGACAGCGTGCCAAAAAGTACATTTTTGCGCGCCTCCACTTCAGTGAGTAGCGTCTCCGATTCGCATTCTGTGAAGTTTTTCTTTTTTCCCGTCTTACTCATTCTTTTGTTTTAGTTTTCTGATCGTGCAGAGAGTGGACTCTCAGGTGCAGGGCCCATTTAAATATGATTTGCATATTTAAATGGGGGCGTGGACAGGGAGGGGTCGGGTACTCCAACATGTGCACTCAATTCCATGTTGATTGGGATGTACAAAGGAAATCATGGATTCAATTCATACATCTGGATATTTTTGTGCATACGACGTTTTCTGGATTTAAGTGTATGCCATGTTGCAGTAGGAAATCCACGCAAGTCTTTGTACATGAGGCCCCTTGTCTTTACAATTTAGTGAGTGCGTTTTGAGCTGGACACTAACACCTGTCCTTTTTTCCTTAGCTCCAAAATAAATAGTCTCAGTTTTGTCTTTGTTTAGTTGCAAGAAGTTTTGACACATCCAGTTATTAATTTGTTCCATGCAATCCAGTAGGGAGTTAACTGGTGCAATGTCGTCATGGGAGAGAGATATGTAGATCTGTGTGTTGTCTGCATAGGTATGATAGGCGCTGTTGTTCTTTTTAAGAATTTTGCCTAATGGAAGTATAAATTAAATAAGAGTGGGCCCAAAATTGATCCTTTGGGGACACCACACTTTATGCTTGTTCGATCAGATGTAAAGCTGCCGAGGGAAACAAAATAGTCCCAATGTTGTAAATAGGATCTGAACTATTGTAGTACTGTGTCGGATAGGCCTACCCAGTTTTCAAGTCTATCCAGGAGTATGTCATGGTCGATGGTGTCAAATGCTGCGCTAAAGTCCAATAGGACAAGGACAGAAACTTTGCCTGCATTTGTGTTGAGGTGAATGTCATTTAGGACTTTAATAAGAGCAGTCTCTGTGTTATGATTTGGTCGAAATCCAGACTGAAAGCGGCCAAACAGGTTATCTTTGGTTAGAAAATCACTGAGTTGTTTATAGACAGTTTTCTCTATTATTTTAATTATAAATGGCAGATTTGAGATAGGGCGATAGTTACCCAGTGTAGAGGAGTCAAGACCATTCTTCTTTAGTAGGGGTACAACCACAGCTCTTTTTAGGGCTTTTGGAAAGGTGCCTGTTTGAAGGGAACTGTTTACTATTAGTAGTAGATCTGAAGCAACGGAGCTAAAAACAGATTTAAAAAATTTACTTGGAAGCAAATCCAAACAGGAGGTAGAGGTTTTAAGTTTAGACACCGTTTCTTCAAGACCCTTAAGACTAATGGTTTCAAACTTAGACATTATGTTAGTTCTACTGCTGGGTTCTACCACTACTAAAGGAGCACTGTTAGCTGCTATTATAGAATGTCTGATTTTATTTATTTTGTCACTAAAGAAGAGCACAAATTTAGGTCAAAAAGCAACAGTGGCAAAAAGAAAGCGTGCATCATGAGCATTCCTATTGATAGAATCAGAAAAAAAGAGTTTTCTGGCCCTATTTTATTCAACATTGTAAGACTGTAATATTTCTTTGTAAAAGTCGAAATGAACATGAAGTTTGAATTTTTGCCATTGGCGTTGAGCTTTGCGACACTCTCTTTTTAGCACTGAGACAGAGGCAGCGTTTCTCCATGGAGCTCTGTCTTTACCAGACATTAACTTGGTTTTAACAGGTGCAATAGTGTCTAATATGGCTGTGGTCTTAGTTACAAAGGCATGTAGGAGGTTGTGTACTGGGGCAGGCAAGAGACTGGGAGAGGACAACATGATTTCTACAAAACTAATGCTAGTACTTTCACCAATAAAACGGTTCTTAATGAGTTTAGATTTATAGGATATATCCAAGGGGAGATTGAGTTCAAAGAAAATGCATGAATAGTCTGACATTGTGACATCGATTGCCTTTGTAAATGATGCATCTAAACCTCTCCTCATAACAAGATGTAGGGTGTAGCCATAGACATGAGTAGGCCCGGATACATGTTGACATAGGCTGAAGGTGTCAAGTAGGTTCAGAAATCCTTTAGCAAGGCTGTCATTCTCAACATCTATATGAACATTAAAATCTCCTGCTGTGGGCAAGCAGTTATAATTCGTAGAAGTAGTAGAAGACAGTAGTTCTGCAAATTCCTCAAGAAAAGCTGCAGAGTATTTTGGTGGTCTGTATATAACAAGAAGCAATACATTACATGTGCTTTTTAGTACAGCAGTAAGATATTCAAATGAGGAAAACATTCCAAGGCTCACTTCTTTACACTCCACACTATCAGAAAAAAGAATGGCAACTCCTCCCCCTATTTTATTTTCTCTTGGGGTATCAATGAATTTAAAATTAGGGGGAGTAGATTCTAGCAGAACGACTGCACTATTGTTTCCATTAAGCCAGGTCTCTGTGAGGAGGAGTAGGTCCATCTTATACAGAGTAATAATATCATTATTCAGGAGAGATTTGTTTGCTAACGATCTTACGTGGAGCAGTGCGGCCTTAATTCTTTTCTGCGGCCTTAATTCTTTTCTGCAGTGGCTGGCAGGGGGTACTAGATTGCTTTACAGGTGCTAACAAGTTTAGGTGGTTACTCTTATTCTTATTAGAAACCTGATTTACCCTGGTAGTAATTCTAACATGAATAGAATTATGAATAGTGACAGGTATGTAAGAGATATTAGAATGAGAGGACATGGAAGAAGAGGAGGCAGTGTGCAGTGTAGGTAGTGGCCTGTTGGGGCGGTAGTGAGGTCTTCACTGTGGTGGGAGGGTGTAGAGGAAGAGTGGGGGGCGTGTGGTGTAAACACGAGTCAACGTGGGGCAGTGTGGATAGCATACTGTATGTTAGCTGCTAACACTGAGCTGCCCAGCTTGTTGGGGTGGACTCCGTCTGACCAGAAAAAAGACCGGTGGTTCCAGAATAAGTTGAAGTTATCAACGAAGCAGAAGTTGGTTTGACTGCAGGCAAGGTGAAGCCAGGAGTTTAGAGCCACGAGCCTGCTGAAGCGTTCAGCGCTGTGAAACAACATGGGCAGAACACCACTGATCCAGACCGACAGACCACATCTTGCTAGTAGCTTGAAGAGGATGTTAAAGTCTCTTTTAGTTTGTTCAGACTGGCAACGTGCTGTCTCGTTGCAGTCCACATGGACAACCAGTTGTGTTATTGATGGAGGGATGGACTTCACTAGTCCTGGAAGAACCTCAACAATGTCCCTAACTTTTGCTCCTGGGTAACTGCGAGAAAATAAGTTGTTGTAGCAAACAAATGTACAACACATTTTGTTCAGCAACTTAATCTTCACAAATAAACACAACTTTCATGAGTTTTAAAGCCTAAATGCAATCAGTAGGAGTTAAAAAAGGAGTGGAAAAATGCTTACTAATTTCTGGGTTTTAGGACACATTCCTGGGGCACTTTATCAGAGGCCAGTGCTAACCAGTTTTTTAGCCTGCTGTTGTTAAGGATGGTCTGAGGAGTATAAGTGGTGATGCAGGAGTAGCTTTTATCTTTTTTTTGGCACGTTTTTGTAAAAGATCAGAGAAGGTTTTAGAAAAAGCAACTTGGTAAGCCTCATTAATAAACTGTACAGTGAAGCCTCTGTCCAGAAAACATGTTTTAGTTGCAGCAGCGTCATCGATAAATTCCTTACTACAGTGGAATATGCGTCTGAGCCTATCAAAGTGATGGCCATATTTTAGAGCTCTAGGATGAGCACTGCTGACTTGGAGAAATGTATTCCTCTATGTTTCTTTTTGATATAAGGTTGTGATGAGGCTACCATTGCATAATTCAATCCACATATCTGAAAAAGACACGTTTATGATAATATTCAGCTGAGAACCTAAACTGAGGATTGATTCTGTTGAGGAGAATACATTCAATACATTATTAGTCCCTTCAAAAATGCAAACAATATCACCTAGATATTGGAACCATTTAAGAATTCTGTGGAGGTAGGGGTCTCTGTTAGTGTTAAAACATAACTGTGTTAAAATAAACTTGCTGTACAATTCACCTAAAATGCCTATCCAAGGCATACCCAAGGTAAATTGAAAGCTATTCTTGTTCCATCTTTAATACATGTACATGCATGGTCTCATTTGAAAAGTAATGATTTGTTTACCCCAACAGTCAGAATCACTGTAAGGGCTTCTGTCATTGAGTTATAGAAGATTTAATACAAGGAAATAAAAGTTTTTCTATGTTCACTTGAATATTTTCTTGAAAAAAAAAAACATGCTGCAGAACTGGAGGTATTAGCTGGAAAACACAGTGGGATCATATCATGACACCTCACATAGTCCAAATTTAAAGTAGATAATCTCACAGAAAATGACCACTTTCCATGTTTTTCAAAGTTTTTTTTTTTTCCTTAAGACAGCAGAGGAGCCATTTGTGTATCTTTTCTGTACATTTCTAATAGTCTATGATGACAATAAGGGGTTAAAAACTGATATGGCACTTCAGAGTGTCATTGAATACAAGTCCCATAAGCCTCTGGTGGCCTCGGGGCCAATTGCTGGCCTTTTAAATACCTCTAAAGTACAGGAAATGTGCTCCTCCAGCTCAGGCTCTGGTTGGCTGTCGAGACCAGAAACAGCCTTGGAAGCTCCTATTGGCTCAAGTGAGGTGTCAATCAAAGGGTCAGGAGTTTAGCCACCATTTTGAGGTCCTGCTGAAATGGCTTATGTACTAGCAGGACATTGAAATTATGTGGCCAAATATGAAGGTCTGATATGATGCAACAGCAGTTAGTAGATATCTGTGGATGTAATAATGTGTTTTGGACCTAATATTTTGCAGGATTTAGATCACCTGGACCTTTGAGAATGTATAAGAGTTGTGGAAGCTGTGATGTGGTCTTGATAATATGGATCTGTGGTTTATGATAGCACTTTGTGGTTTATGATAACACTTTGTATGTGAGTTATAAGTGTTTGTTTGTTGTTTGTCTGACTGAAGCGTTTATTAAACCTGCTGTGGTGGTTAAATCTTAAAATGGTCAGCATTAATGGCACTGTGAGGAGCGTGATTTTCCCACAATAGGTCTCATGAGTAAATCCCTAAACAACAACAAATACAGCTATTGTTTATATCATCATAATCATCAAAACTCCCCTTAGGAGGGCCTGCAGACAGGCCATCGGGTTTCTAAGAGTTTTTAAAAACAAACCCCACATATAAATTAGCATATTTAGGAACAAAAGTTGAACCCATTGATGTACATTTGAGTTGTAAAAATACATGCCAAATCAAGGATCAATATTTCAGGTTAAGGATAAGCAGCCAGCTCACAAATAAATATACTTGGTGGTAGTGCCTTCTCAATGTGGCCTTTCAGATAATACTCAGGAGCCTCAAGTCCTCTGCCATGGAAGATATTAGTGTAGAGGCTTTCCACATCTAAGGAGGCCATAATGACCTCATTAGGTAACTTTCAATGTTTTTTATCATTATACTTTTCATTGTTTCCTTCATATCCATAAAACAAGGCAAGTTTTGAGGTACAAAGGTTACAAGAGTTAAAAGGTATAAACCAAAATCTAAAATCTAAAAACAGAAAATGTAGTAGTACCTGATCAGGAAGGAAACCTCTTCTTTTTTTCTTTTCTCCCATCCCAAACACCCCAGCTGTTATGTCTTGCCTTTACTTGCGCCACATAACAATAATGATATATACTCTGGTCAGCCGAACTCATGGTTTATTTCTGCACCAACATCCTAATACATCTTCACATGGCTAACCAGCCATGACAACAACTTGTGTGTACCCCTAATGCCTCTCGTCTCTTCTGCTACGGTGGCCGACACAGTTCAATACATAACATCTCCTCCCCTCTTACAAAAGATGTCATATTAAAGAAACAACAGGAAGGTAGTTGACTCTGCAACATTATAAACATTTACCATATCACGGTATCCACATGTTATCAACATAAACACATAGCTCAACTCATAACTCCAGTGTTACCATACATCAGGTTTCTCTCTTTGTTTTTCTAAAACTGAACATGAAACCTAACTAAGGGATGAGGGTAGACTGCCTCGATCCCTGGACTGGTCCCAAGGGGATTATTCTGCCCCTGATAAGATGGGTCAGTCACTGAACTAACCTAATAACTCAGGCGTGCAGGAGGGCGCCGCTCTCTTGTGGGGTATCTGCGCCCTGCAGGAACATCCGTCTTATTAGTCACTGGCGGTACATTGTCTATATGGTCTGACAATAAGATAGGTGTCTCTGTTCCACCTGCAGCCTCATCCTGAACAGGAACAGTTATCTCTGGGACAGCAGAATGTGGCACTTGTGCAGGAAAGGGAATTGGCATGTTGACAAGTGCATCTGAAGAACCCCCAGAGAACAGCTCTGATGACACTGGTGGAGTCTGCAGAAGTTGATCGGCGTGTCTTCGCCAGACACTGTCCTTTGTCTGAACGGTGTAGGAGACCGGTCCTGTCTGAGCAATAACAGTTGCAGAAACCCACTTAGGTTCTCCACTGTAGTTCCTTGCTAAAACAGTCTCTCCTGGTGTGAAAGTTCGGTCTTTGGCATGTTTTCCTCTGCACTTTATCTGTTTCTCTTGTTGACCTTGGACAATGTCCTTCACCGCTGTAGGCTTCAAGAGGTCAAATGTGGTGCGCAGGTCTCTCTTTAGCATCAGGTTAGCAGGAGATGTCTTTGTGGTGGCATGTGGGGTGTTACCATAGTTCAACAGAAAGTTGTGCAGTCTCTGATGTAACGTCCCTTGTCCTTTTGATGTTTTCAGTGCATGTTTTAAAGTCTGAACAAACCTTTCGGCAAGGCCGTTGGTTGCAGGATGGTAGGGAGCTGAAGTGATGTGCTGAACTCCATTGGCTTGTAGAAATGCAGACATTTCCTGAGAGACAAGTTGGGGTCCATTATCAGAAATCAACTGAGTAGGAGACCCAAAACGACTGAACATTTCACCTAGCTTTTCGATTGTCTTCTCTGTGGTTGTTGATCTCATTATAGCCACTTCAGGCCATTTACTGTGTGCATCAACAGCAACCAGAAACATTCTGTCTTCCAATGGTCCTGCGAAATCAATGTGCACACGATGCCAAGGTTCTTGTGGGAACTCCCACGGATGAAGGGGAGCTGGTGGCGGATTATTTCTGACTTTGTGGCAAGATGGACAGGTTGTAGCCATTTCTTCGATTTGCTTGTCCATGCCTGGCCACCAAAAGTAGCTTCTCGCCATTTCTTTCATTCTAACTATTCCACTGTGACCTGCATGTAGCTGTTGCAACACTTTTGCATGAAGTGACAGCGGAATGATAACCCGCCTCCCCCACAACAAACACCCGGACTGGACAGAAAGTTCCAACCTCCTCCCGAGGTAAGGCTTTAGATGCATGTCATCACCAGCAGGTTGACCTTTAACAACAACGTCCATGACTTTTGACAATTGTGGATCATTGAGAGTCTCTTTCTTGACCTGCACAGCTGAAACAGGTGCTTTTGTCACCTCACTGAAGTAGCATATGTCCACAGTGTTTGACTCAGGCTTGGTGACAGGAAGCGGCAGTCTGGATAAACCATCCGCGTTGCAATGAGAGTCTGATTTGCGATACTTGATATCATATGAATGTGCAGACAACAACAAAGCCCACCTCTGCAGTCTTGATGCAGCCAGAGATGGTATCCCTGTATGTGGTCCAAGGATGGTTGTGAGAGGTCGGTGGTCAGTTAGGAATGTGAACTTCCTCCCATACAAGTACTGATGAAATTTTCTGACTCCAAAAACGATGCTCAATGCCTCTCTCTCCAACTGAGCATAGTTAGTCTCTGCCTTGTTCAATGTTCTTGATGCGAATGCAATCGGCCTTTCTTCGCCATTTGGCAGGATGTGTGAAATAACAGCTCCCACTCCATATGGAGATGCGTCACAGGCAAGCTGGAGCGGAAGTGAGGGGTTAAAGTGAGTCAGAACCTCTGATGTGGTCAACACGCTCTTAGCTTTCTGAAAAACATCCTGACAATTTGCTGTCCATTTCCATGTCTTATCTTGGCGTAGCAGCTCATGTAGCGGCTGTAGCAGTGATGCCAAGTTGGGAATAAAACGTCCGTAATAGTTCAACAATCCTAAGAAGGATCGCAGTTGGCTGACGTTCTGAGGTGGAGGTGCATCCACAATAGCTGCGATTTTTGATGGTGCAGTATGGAGTCCTTTAGCATCAATCACATGTCCAAGATACTCTACAGATGGTTTAAAGAACTCACATTTCTCCTTGCGAACTCTCAAGCCATATTCTTTCAGTCTTTGTAAGGTAGCATCCAAGTTGCGCAGATGCTCCTCATCGTTTGCTCCTGTGCAAAGTATGTCATCAAGGTAGCACTGCACTCCTGGCAAGCCACTGAGGATCTGATCCATTGCCCGCTGAAACATCGCCGGGGCTGAGGTGATGCCAAAAGGCAGTCTGCAGTACCTGAAAAGTCCTTTATGCGTGTTTATAGTCAACATTTCACGTGACTGCTCCTCCACATGCATTTGCAGGTAAGCTTGGCTGAGATCTATTTTGCTAAATTTTTCTCCTCCACTCAGTCCCGCAAATAAGTCATCAATCCGGGGAAGGGGGTACTGCTCTACTGTTAGAACAGGATTAAGGGTCACCTTAAAGTCCCCACAGGTCCGAATACCACCATCTTTTTTTTGCACTGGAACAATGGGTGTGGCCCACTCACTTGTTGTCACAGGCTCTAAAACCCCATTCTTGACCATGGCATCCAGGTCTGCTTCCACCTTTGGTCTAATAGCATATGGTACTGGTCTCGCCTTCAAAAACACAGGTTTGCTTCCAGGTTTTACATGCAACTTCACTGTGATATTTTTCATGCTGCCTAATTCCTCACGAAAGACCTCTTCATGTTTTTCCAGTATCACCTGCAGTTGAGTGGAGCTGGGTGACAGCTTCCTCACCTCTTGCCAGTTAAGGCGAATTTTTTTTAGCCACACACGCCCCATTATGGCTGCATAGTTTTTTTTGGTGACATAAACTGGAAGTCTCACAGTTTGGTTGTTGCACTGTACCAGTACATCTGTCATTCCTTTCATGTGCACTGGGTGTCCCGTATATGCTCTGAAGGTTGTGTCGGAGGGACGCAGTGGAAGATGTTTCATACATTTTCTGTATATCTTATAAGACACTAGTGAAGCCTTCGATCCAGTGTCTATTTGCATTTTCACTGAATGTCCTTCCAACTTTGCTTTAGTCCAAAACCCGTCTGAGCTCTCATCCACATTCATTATCCGTACCATATTTACTGTAGTGGACATTTCCTCTTCTGAAGAATCACTATTTCTCTCCTTTCCATGTTCAAGTGTGCAAACATGTTTTTTCTTTTTATATTTTTCACTGTCCTTTTTATTGTCAGTCTTTGAGCTTTTGTCTCTGCTCTTTTTGTTTCTGCATGCCCGCATCACATGGCCTTTTTTTCCACAGTTATGACAGTCCATTTCTTTGCACCAGCATGCAGACGCCAGGTGACCAGATTTCCCACAGCGAAAACATGGGCCTTGAGAGTTTTGGTTACCACTGCTAAGTTTGTGCACTTTCCCCGTAGCATGTAGCTGTTGGGCTTCTTTAGAGGCCATTTCCATGGTTACACTAATATTAATGGCTTTTTCAAGAGACAAATCACTTTCAGTTAGCAATTTCTTCTGCTGCTTCATTTCTTAATCCGCAGACAAGCCTGTCTCTTAATGTGTCATTTAAGACATCCCTGAACTCGCAATGTTCTGCTAGTTTGCGTAAAGCTGCAACAAACATGGTAACAGACTCACTCTCCTCTTGATTGCGTCTGTGGAATCTGAATCTTTCAGCAATCACCAGTGGTTTCGGAGAAAAGTGGTTGGTTAAAGAGTCCACAATTTCTTTGTATGTTTTGCTTCCTGGCTTTGCAGGCTGCAGGAGATTACGAAGCAGATTAAAAGTCTTTGGTCCCATCCCACTTAGGAAAGTGGGCACTATCTTTTCATCACTTATTCCATTTGCTGCAACAAAGTAGTCAAACCTCTCTGTATAGGAGCTCCACTGCTCGATGCTCTCATCAAAGGGACCGATTGAGCCGATAACTCCAGCCATTTCTTTTATGCTCCTGGTTACCGCTCAGTCTCTCTGGCAGACGATCCCCTTCAGACTACACACAGCATTTTCTCCTCATTGTTACTGACCGCTGTCCACCTGTACACTCCTCCCCTCGTCGCTGGCAGCACCGACAAAACTAGCACAGTCACACGCGGCGGCTAGCATTAGCATGTAGCTCCCGCGACGAACACAGGAAAAATCCTTACTTTGCCGCGGACAAAATGCGCCGGTCCAGACATCCTCGTCGCCACTTTTTGTTATGTCTTGCCTTTACTTGCGCGACATAACAATAATGATATAAACTCTGGTCAGCCGAACTCATGGTTTATTTCTGCACCAACATCCTAATACATCTTCACATGGCTAACCAGCCATGACAACAACTTGTGTGTACCCATAATGCCTCTCGTCTCTTCTGCTATGGTGGCCGACACAGTTCAATACATAACACCAGCCACCAGACGAACAAAATGAGAGGTTACAACAACATACCATTATCCATAAAGACATGATTGTCAGTACACTTACTGACACCATCTACTGCTGAAGCATGACACTTCGCTAGAAACTGGTCACTTTTCTGAGCACTGATGAGTGCTCCATGTGTCAGCGGAAGTGACACTGCTGGAGCAGTGACAGACTCTAGCACAGCCTCTTTCACATCAACACTCGAGACAGCAGAGGGTAAACTGTCTTCAGACAGCACAGATGGGGAAAAAAAAGTCAGACAAGTTAACATCCTCAGCCTGCTTACGGGCCTGAGCACTAGTCAAAACACAGGCAGTGAACACTGTTGGGGGATTTCGGGCTAGACTGTCATCATCATCTTCAAGAATAGGAACATCCACCACTTCAGGGACTGGATAAATGTTACCTCCTGCTATATCATTTCCCATAATGAACTCAACACCATCAATAGGGAAATGCGAGCGCACAGTGACCTGATAGAAACCAGTTGCTAACTTGGACTGCACATGGATACAATGAACGGGAGCTGGCACAAAACCCATCTCAATCTCCCTCACCACAGTGCTTGCCTCACAGGCAGACTTCTCATCCAAAGGCAGGACACTGGAGAGGATGAGGGACTGTGAACATGCAGTGTCCCGCAGCATCTTGACCAGGCGCTGATCTTCAGCTAGTCCTGTGAGAGACACAAACCCGTCAAAAATGAAGGGTTTAAAACACACATCTGGCTCTTTGGCAGCCACAAGCAGTTCACTGTACACAGGAGCCACAGTTTGGATCAGTCCTACCCCTTTTGGTTTCCTAGTCACAGCAGCCTGCTGTCGCTGTTTCAAAGCCGCACAGTCAGCTACCAAATGACCATGCTTGTTACAATAAAAGCACAACCTCTCAGCCTTAGCAGCTTTAAAACTTAAACTTAAACTTTAACGGGCACAGGGTTAGGGGTGTCTTTAAACTCACTGGATTCCTGAGCAGAAGAGTCGCACTTCATAAATATAGCCTTATGAGTGAGCGCAAACTCATCTGCCAGAGACGCAGTCTGCTGCAGAGTACTCACCTTCTGTTCATTTAGATACACCACGACACGTTCAGGGAGGCAATTTTTAAACTCCTCTAAGAGCATAAGCTTACATACAGCTTTGTGATCATCAGCTTTACATGAGGCACACGATCGATCAAATATAACACTCTTCTCCCTAGCAAAGTCAGTGTATGTCTGCCCTGACACCTTTCGAAGGGTGCAGAAGCACTGCCTATAGGCTTCAGGCACAAGCTCATAAACAAGCAAGATAGCACCTTTAACCGTATCATAATTAAATTTATCTTCAACTGAAAGAGAAGGACAAGCCTCCTGAGCCTTACCGGACAACTTACATTGTAAGAGTATAGCCCACACATCCCTTGGCCAGTGCAGAGCAGCCACAGTGCGTTCAAACACACCAAAATAGGACTCAACCTCAGACTCACGAAAAACAAGGACCAAAGAAATGTGCTTGCTGACATCAAATGTTGCTTCTGGACCAGACCGTGACTGCACACAAAGAGCAGCAGGGGCTAAGCTCGCCTGTATTTCCAACTGACGCAGTTTAATGGCTGTTTCTGCCTCCAACCTCTTCAGCTCTATCTCCTTGCACAGCTGAAAAACTCACGCTCCTGCTTCTCTCTCTCTCTCCAGCTGTAGGCGAGCTAGGCACACCTTAACTCCAGCATCTAATCTGGAACCAAAAGAAGAGTGAGCAGAGAGTGGATCATACTGAGGAAGAGTGAATGGTTTCTCCACCTCGTCACCTCGGTCTACCGCAGTACCACTAACCGGCTGCGGCTCGGCTGCCTCCCCACCCACTGGAGAATCAGAGCGACCGGAAGCGCCAGATAACGCTGGAGCATCACTCAAGACCACCAATTGGGGTGCTCCTCAGCTACCAACAGGTGTAATACACCTTTTTCCACCAGACTCTCCAACAAAGCTGCTTTCAGCTTTTGCTTTCTTAAGGAGCCTGCAACACTAACATTGTAATACTGAGCAATCGAACACAAGCTCATGAGTTCGCTGAGCTTGGGGTTAGCCACAAATCCAGGTAAGTAAAAGGCTGCCATACTCAATAAGAAGAAAAAAACACACTACTAACACGCAACCAGCACCCACGGAGCTAACGGCTAACTATCGGAGCTAACCGCGGCTACCACTGCAGCCAAAGCTACAAACAACACTTTCAACTTAACTCGGTAGGTTTGACACAGCAACACACACATACTATAATCAGTCTCAACCTATAAACTAACCCCAGAATGCTGCCTAACAAAATCTTTAACCTACCTGTCTTCTGGAGCTTGCCGGGTTCAGCGCGACTTGAAAGGCAGCAAAACAGCAACCGTCCTGAACGCCTACCCCCGCCAGAGATATTAGACCTCTGCCCAGGATTCGCTCTGAAAACAACAAACTAAAACAAAAAAACGAGTGCCCGAAGGAGGACTGAGCTGACGTCACACCTGACCGCGCAGACCGCAGACACTATTTAATTTTACTCACCTTTTTTTTTTCCTTTTTGAAAGCTCCCGGACGAGCCCCCAAATATGGTATGTCCCCGTCTGAGGTCTAGAGGATGGGGGAATAACACCATGAAATAGAGGGATCTTTCAAAAGAAGGAAAAGGCAGCCAAGCAAATGGCCGGTTTAAAGGAAGTTTATTTACAACAAAAATGTGCAAACAAGGACCACCAATGACAAATGAGCTCCAAAAGGGAACCGGATCGCCTATCAGGGAAACACACAAAAAGAAGAGATTAATCACAGCCAACTAAATATCACAACACTATGTCGAAGCTCTCAACTGTTACCCACATCTTAATGACAACTCCGTCACAGCCTCTTGGCCCACTGGCACCGGCACTACTCCTCCTCCATTCATATATATCCTTACGCTGATGAGTGATGGAGATCAGCTGTATGCTCGAAAAAAAGACAGGGAAAAACACAAAACACACAAGCACATAACACGGACATCTTAACCTCCATGGATATTCCATATTATAGCAAACAAACGTAACTAAAGTGTCACAGCTGAAAAAAGGTTGGGTCTCTTAAACGCTCCCAGCTGGGCAATGCCTGAGGAGTGCCTGGCATTTCCTGCTTGGAAAAAAATGCTTTGGTGGACATGGGACTTAAGTCAAGGGTTTTTTGCTCAACTAACCTACTAAAAATTTGAACGAGAGGTATCTAAGCCATAAGCCATATATATGCTTTCAGGATTATATACAAATTTATCAGACCTTTGTATATCAGAGTTGCCAAGCATATGTTTCAGTTCAATCCATTTTCACCTTGAAAGACTCATATATGTGTCATATATGTAGGAACATAGCTTGAGCCTTTGGTGAGAGCAGAAAGTTGATGGAGAGTGAGCATCTTATCAGAGTGGACAGTCTTGGGAAGGTTAATGGTTTGAGGTTATGGTTTGACAGGCAGGTAAGAGGCTCAGTTAACTGTGAGTGTAGCTGTGCTGTAAATAAACAGTCTAAACTCAGTTTTCACAGACAGCTGAAAGTTTTGTTTTAATCACCAACTCTCTGAGAGGACACAAGTTTAAACCTACAGTCTAACAGTGCAGATTAAGAAAAAAATCAGGCTCTAATTAAGTTATTTTTCTGCTTTTTAACAGTGATATGGATAAGTTCAATGGTGTTCATTATGTCTTCAGTTTCTGATAATGACTTTAGTTGTTCTTTTATCTCAGACATGTGTAAGGATGTTACTTACCTTGACATGTTTCGGCGGAAACTTCCGCCTTCCTCAGAAGTGTCACTTGGTGTTGGTTGTGACGCGTCTTTATCAGCTGATCTGTCAATCAGACTGCTGTCTGTCTGCCGCCTCTCAAGGACGCTGCTCCAGGTGTGGGAGAGCATGTATGCCCTGCTGGGCCCAGGGGCAATGAACAGGGATGCGTCACAACCACCACCAAGTGACACTTCTGAGGAAGGTGGAAGTTTCCGCCGAAACATGTCAAGGTATGTAACATCCTAACACATGTCTGAGATAAAAGAACAACAGTAAAGTCATTAGTGATATGGATAAGTCTAAGTCTACATTGAAGCTGAGTACAAATCCTAGTTGTCTCAAATTAGTTCTTGGTGGCGTCAAAGTTTTTGAGAGCATAAATAGAGAAATGTTGAGCCTTTCAAATGATGATCGGTAAGTGTGTGCTCATAAATCACCCCTTAAACCTATCAAAAACTGCAGGAGAAATGATAGTTTGTAAGTGTGCAGAAATTATTTGTGGCTGTAGAAAACATTTCTAAATGAAATTCTTATACAACCTGTCACCTTGATTCTAATTTCTGATACATTAATTAACCCAACTGGGTTAGTTTTAAGATAAGAAAACACATAGAAAATATAATGATTAAAGTTGACTAAAATGTCATGAATTTTTGTTGACTAAAACATTTTGAACTTTTGTCTAAATCTAACATAGCAGTAACACTGTACCACGAAAAGCTACAGAAGAAACCAAGTAAGCACATGTGGAAGTTCTGAAAATTAGTAATTAGTTACAGATACTAGTTGCTTCTTTTTAGAGTAACTGAATTACTTAACCACTTACTGCATGAAGTAATTAGAAACTGATGAAAGTAATTAGGAACTGATAAGAGTCAACCTTGCATTACTTTAAAATATCTGCTTCAGTTGTCTTATTAATGCACACTATATTGTTTTAGTGTTGCTGTGAAAGACAGGGGGACAAGACAAATGTCAGCTTTAATAAATGAATGTACTCACTATCACTCTGAAGAAAAGTAACATCAAACACAATAGATGTTTTAATCTATTAATTAATCAAAGAGGTATATTTAATGTAGCCTGTCAGCCCTTCAAATCAAGCAACACAAGTCAGTTTTACTTTTTTGACAGAGTTCAATAAAACAACAGCTATTTCTGAGACATTTGACTGTAATTTCTTATTACCCCAGGCCTAATAAAATAAAGGTTATAAAAGCTATTTACAAAAAAAAGACACATTGAGGTTTATCCTTTGTAACCTAAACAGTAATTCAAATCCTGTACATAGACAATTAGTTGATCTGGAGGGAAAAATTATGTCCATATTTTCAGGAGAGGAAGTTCACATTGCTTGAACCGTCAGACAGACTAATGCTGACTGACTGAATCAGGCCATTTATTGTGCCGCCATAAGGTTAGGTGACAAGTGATGGTCTTGCGGATCCCGCAATGTTCTGAGTAATATTAAGTTATTAATAACATCCACCTTCTACCTTCTTTTCCCCTAACTCTGAGCCTCTCTCTCTGTCAAGTGGACATTCACACACACACACACACACACACACACACACACACACACAACAGAGGGACTTGGCGCCACTCACCTGACCTGTGCAGCACTATAGGTGACAGAAGATAATGACAGGGGGAAAAAATCTGGGGAATAGGCTGTTTGTGCTGCTATGAACAAGACAAAAGTAATAAGTAACAATCCTGTTTAAATTTCAGTGAATTGTAATTGCGTTATTTGTGTTAAAGGAATTCATAAAGTAATAAATTACATATGTGTTAGTGCTTCTTGACCTCAGCTTTGCCTTTGACACAGTAGACAATCCTATCCTTATCAAGAAGTTACATGATTTGTGTTGGCATCTCAGGCATAGTATTAGACTGGTTTTCATCCTGTCTCACTGACGGGAGTTTCTCTGTATCTAAAACTTATAACAGGCGAAAGTTAATTTCACAAAGCCCCATGAAGGCAAAAACAGTATAGATCATAGAGAACACTGGGCTGAACGCTGGACACATGGAACAGAGACGACCTGACATGAAAACAGGGAATACACACAGAACAAATACACAAGGGAATTAGGGTAATAACGAGGGACAGGTGAATACAAGAATAATGAGGGATAGGTGAAACTTTAATCAGACTGGGGTAGACAGTACACTCAATACATTTTCATGCACAGTTAAGTGGAGCTACGGTTGTAGCTCGACTAGACCATTTGATTGGACTACTGTCCTGTCCCAGTATACAAGCTCAGGAGGGGAATCAATTTATCGACTGAAGTATTTTTGACTCCACAGTGAAAGCTGGCGATATGCCCCCTTTCAGCTTGTTCGTATTGGACCTTTTTCCTGTTGACCAATTACATCACGGGCCAAACAATCGACAAACAAGTTAGCAACGATCACCTAGTAGCAAACTGGTACCATGGTGGACAACTTTACAGCTCTGTACATTTGTACATGCTGTTGAATATTTAACTCTTTCAGCTGACACAGCATTGAACTGTTTCTACTCGTCTGTCCAAAAATGCATGGCTCTGAATGTAGATTTCTCCATGTTGTTACTGGCTTCTTCTGTTGCACATTTAATGCTATTCGACTTCCGGGTCAAAGTTCGGGGTGGAAACTGTGGAGCATGTGCAGAGCACCTAGGCCAGTTTGGGTCTCATAGACTGTTTACATGCAGGAGGAATTCGACTCCCAAACACATTATCTGGGTGTGTTAGTCTGACTTTGAGAATATTGGTTGAGTACGATTTCAGTTGGACTAACATGTTAACATGTATTTTAAAGGTCTGGTTTTAGTCAGACTGACACAATAAATCCATTTTCTTTAATGTCATGTAAATGTACTGAATCACAAAGGCAGGGAGTGAAACTGACAGCAACGAAAGGAGAGGTGAGTAACAAAATAAAACAGGAAACATACTACAAAGAAACTCTAGAACCTGTCTGTTCCATTGTCAAAGGAGTTCACACAATGCTAATTATGACTTTAGCTGCCAGAGAAAGCTCTCTGTAATTCGCACTATACAGAAGTTGTGGTGTGTTGTGTCTGTGGCAACCTTTCTGTGCTGACATACTGGAGGCAGTTCGTTTTATACCAACCAACCAGAGGTAACGGAAGCAGGAAGGTGGCAGAGATCATAGCAACAGAGCATTAGCTAAGGAGCTATGGATCATGAAATCCTGAAAAGTGTCCAAAAAAAAAGACTTGAGGAGGGTGTGTCTGGGGGTGGTGGAGATGTGGTGAGTTCACCTGCAGTAAGGCTGCACCTAATTATTATTTTTTTACAGATTAATCTAACCATGATTTTTTTTATTTTGATTATTCTAAAGATTATTTTTTAATTACTAATTTTTTAATAACTTCAAATGGATCCCATTCAGATAAACCAGATAGTACAATTTCCAGTAACACTTTATATTAAGGTAATGTAATAAGCATAATGCTTAATAAGCACCAATTAAGTTAATGAGCACTTATAAGACAGAATAACATGTTTATTACCATTAATAAGACTATATAAATGTTGATTAGAGCATAATTAACACAGTCATTATTGCATATAGGAGCATTATAAGCACTTAATAGAAACTTAAAAGCTATAAAAACTATAAAGCTATCCTAAATATTAATAAGATGTCTGTTTACAGTAATTATGATTTATAAGGGTTAATTGTAGAATGATAACCACATTTATTACCGGTTTATAAGACACTATAAGACCCTATCAGATTAAATTAATAAGGTGTTATTAATAGTTAATAATGATCCTTTGCAGCTACAGTGGGAACAGTGTCGTATAAAGGTTAATAAATTATTAATATGCTCTCAGGGCTCGAAACTAACGGTGTCTCAACATCCCGGAGACTATAAAAATTGCTACTGGGACACAGAGATGATGTGTCTGGGACAATTCCGGGACAGCAAAAAAAAAAAGTCAAACCAATATCGAAATGGGTGTTATTTACAACGTCATTACGTATGGATATCTGAACGTCGCTTTTGTCGCTTGAATAATTTCAATAAAAACTTATGAACAGCAAAAATACAGTGGCTTTTGCTGCACCTGATCTGGCTCCACACGCGCGAGCATGCACACACATGGAGCTCAACTCACTGCATGACGGTCACGCTGGGTGCCATTCGCCACCTATGCTCCACATCAGAGCACAGAACCTAGCAATGCTGAGATGGTTGAAAAACAGATGCAAGCTCCTCCAGCGCCACTCCAGTTGGAGTAGGATGCAACACTTGGCTTTGGGACTCTGAAGACGATGTTTCATCTGTTTCTGCCCCTGTGGTAAGTTAGTTTGTTTAAGTAGGCTATAGGCTAGCTTGTTGATTTTTAGCTAGTTCTAGTTCTTTGCGATAGCTAACACTAGCAACTCAGCTAATCATGTGCATGATGGCCTTACAAAGTTCTAAAATGTGACTGTGTGTTCTAAATTTTGATGTTTATGATAATGACGGTACAGTTAAAAAGAAGAGGTGTACTCAGTTCATTCAGTCAGTAATAATTAGGCTAGCAACTTTAGCTACAGAGATGAAGGTCGTGCTTCAACTAGCAGCCAGTCATGTTTCTAAATTTCCTACAGGTAAGCTGAGTATAATGAACACCCAGATAACAGTAGTATATTTTAGCAGAACCTTAGTGTGTAACTGTGACACTCAGAGACATTGACTTTGACCGTGATTAAGAGAGTCTGTGTGTGTGTGTGTGTGTGTGTGTGTGTGTGTGTGTGTGTGCACGTGGAGGGTGCCACTAGAAATAGCTTCGGTAGCTAAGCAGGGTTGCCAACTCTCACGCATCTGCCGTGTGACACACGCATTCACCTTCCATCTCACAGTCTCACTCTACCCAACCAATTCTCACGCCAGCGATGAAAGCTGGAAAAAAGGCTGGCAGCTGAGTATTTTAAATTAATCTCAAACAGCCGGCGTGCCGGGTGGGCAGAGTTGAAGTTTGCAGCCAGACTTCAGAGAGGGGAGGGGAGAGGAGAGAGCCAGACTCCGCCTGACCGGTGTACCGCTTGAGTGAAATGGAGTACACCTAAATGTTTCTGTGGAAAACTACTCTCTGATTGGTGCGCAATCCATATTTGCGCTTTGATTGCACAGCTCTAGTCTCACAGTCAGCCGACTACGGCAGGGTTGCCAACTCTCATGCATCTGGCGTGACTGTCACTCTGTCACGCCCGTTTAACCCATTGTGTGGCTTGACCGGACCGCATACTGGATGTCCACTGGATCCGTTGTGCGCGCGATTCGGCTGCGGCGCAGACTTGCTCAGTCCCGTGCTGGGCATCAATGTCCACTGTAACTGTAGCGGGGCGCACGCGAGCGGCTGGAATTGTCGGATCGTGAGATTTTTTGGCCATGGCGGCCCACTATGATTGATGAAATGCCATACGCACACACTATGCTGTTACCAAAATTAAAATAGATCTCAGTAGTACCCTACGTGCCCTGGAAGAGAGTACCAAGGCTAGAAAATCAATGTGCTCATTCACTTCTCATATACATCCTGGTGGTAGTAGATGGCCCCGGAGTACACAATGCGTATGGTGAAAGCACTTGCCAGAGAAACTCTACAAGATTTATCATTTCAGTTTTTAATAAAAATGTGTGCAAGTACAAATAAGATACATAAATGTTGGCATTTTTTTTGTCCCAGTCCAGCCCTGTACACAGGTCATTCAAAGTCCTTGAATTTATCTATTTCTGTATGAAATTGCATGAAAATAGGATTTCGCTGTGGGAGAACCCCAAACCTCCCTTGAAATCTTTCTGTTTGTCACAACAGGACATATTACTGGATTTTTTAAGCAGATGACTATACTACCATATATTGATGAAATTGATCTTGGTCTACGCCATAAAACAATACGTCTATGGAAGTATGTGGTGCTTAGGCCTATAGATATGAATAAGTAAACATACACTCATTAACTCTGTTTGCCACATGTGCATGTGAACTCTTTTAAGGTAAAAAAACCCCAAACGTGCCGCCATGTCCATGTATGTTCATGACCACGCACGCACAAGCAGATATTACGTCACAAGCTAAAATCTCACTCCGGCCCTCTGACCAAAGTTGGCAACCCTGGCTAAGTGCGTCGCTAATGACGTTCTGTGTGAGTTAAAGTGAGTGAAATGTGTGTGAAGATGCATATGGTTGAGATACAACAGTGACAATAAATTGTGTGAAGCATCGATGAGCTGTGTGTTATGTTGAGCAGGCTAATGGATATAGGCTGCGTCATGTTCATGCTAACTCCTGCTGATATGCTAACGCCATAGCCTGGCCTCACTCCTCTCCGCCAGTAAGGTTAAAGGAGCATTTCATACATTTTGGCAATTGAAGTTTGTATCAGGCTCAGTGTGTAAGTGTTTTATTATCACTCTTGTGAAACCATTGTGAGAGTAATTCAGTACTAGGCTGTGAATTAAAAACAAGGGAAGTTAGATTAAATGTGTTTATGGGTTTAATTCTGAGCCTTCTCTTTCAGAGGGATGGGCTGACATTGCAGATGGTGTCTTGTAGCCATGCAGGTAAACAAAATAAACTCCCTAGAGAGGAATTAATATGCTACGGTGTATGTTTAGCAATCGTGACAGTCAAAGTTTTTTCTTCTGTATTTCAGACAATCCCAGGTCAGCATCTGAAGCAGTTCCTGGATGAAGTGGGACCTTTTCCCGGAAACACCTTCTCTGGTATAAAACTCAACAGGAAACAAGTGGATGATGACTTCCACAAAGTGAAAGATAAACTAATCAATGGCTTCTGTGACAACCTCACCATGCGGTTTGGCAACCTTGATGAGGGTGTCTTGAAGGCTGCTGCCACCATGTTTGACCTAAGCAACTGGCCTGAAGACATCACTGACCTGGCCGCCTTTGGCCTGGCCGATTTTGAGACTTTTGTCACTCTCTTTCTGAAAACTGATGGGTTACAGGGAGCTTTGTGGAACACTGTATTCCCGAACAGTCAATCTAAGTAACAAAACTTTTGAAAAAGCCAAATGAACTCAGATTTGTCATTTTTTTAGAACTCAACTATTAGGCTTTCCAGTCATCTTTGATGCAATCAAAGTGGTTGCATTAAAAATCAATATGAAAAGGAAATATGTCCTTATGTCGTGTTTTCAAACAAGAAAAAGTAAAACAAGAAAGGGTGGCTCGGAAAAAACTTGAATTAAAACTTAAATCTTTACAAAAAGAGGCAGCAAAGTTCTCCAAAATAACCGACCTGTCTGGCTGCGATGTTGGTCGACGGGCTGAGGCTGCTGGTGTTGCTAACGGCGAAGATGGAGCTGGAGCCGACAGTGCCATTATAGCATCAAGACGCATTGGCCGCCATGATGCGTGCTTGCATCTCAAAATGTGTTGTCCATTTTTTTGATACGTGACGCAACATGTAATACCATGCCTTGCCAGCGGGGGTGATTATGCAAGTGACATACTTGAAATTAATCACTTTTTGTTATTCACAGAAGAAGCAGGTATGAAATATGGCGAGCAAGGAGGCAAAACTGTGTGAACTTGTATGGGCACACCCCCATTTATATGGCTGTTCTAGTGCCCTGCACTCTAATAAAATAGCAGTAGAAAATGCATGGAAAGAGATAGCAATAGCAATGGGAAAGAGCATCAAAACCGTAAAAAAAGACTGGAAGAATGTGAGGGACAAATTCGGATGTGCACACAAGAAGTGGAAGAAGGCCTGCAAAAGTGGTGCGGGGCAGATGGGTTTTGGGTACCCTCAGATTTTGAAGCAGCTAAACTGGATGAATGAGCACATCAAACATAGGACTACTGAGTCCAATTTTTGGTATGTAGGCTAGACTACGGTAATCAGTCAGTAGTACAAGGTGTGTGCATGTGTGTGTGTGTGTGTGTGTGTGTGTGTGCGTGTGTGTGTGCGTGTGTGTGTGCGTGTGCGAGGCCAAGGCGTAGCCTCTATGCATTTTATCCAGATATTTATGCACGTATGACAGGTGTACATTTCACATCTGTGTAGGCACTAGGTGAGGGAAACGATGAGGGCGACGCAGAGGATGATGATGAGGACGAGGAGGAAAGCGCCAGTCCTCAGGGAGATCAGGTAGATCAGGCAGTGTCATACATCGATTGCGCAGCAGGGGGTATCATCCCTATCCCAGTCTACCTCTTCCCCACTTCCATCTCCCTTCAACCCTCCCATCACCACAAAACCAGTGGCTCCGACCTCTACTGTTAACTCACCATCTCACTCGATCACCCCAGCACCAGTGGCTTCTCAACCCCCTACCACCCCGATATCAGCCTCCCGTGGTATAAGGAAGCGCAAGACCGACGCACCAACTAGTGATCCATGTGAGGTTGCCATCCTCGAGAGCCTGCTGGAGATACGGCAGTAGAGAGGGAGGGATAGAGAGAAGGAGAGAGAGCGGGAGAAAGAGAGGCAGAGAGAGGGGAGCGTCACTTTTTGTAATTACTTGTGTACTTTTTTACAAGGTCTCCCACAGGAACAGAGCACTATATTGATGCACGACATCAAACAACTGATGCTACACCACGAACCTTTGTAAATTATGGTTAGGCTGATATGCAGTCAGGCCTACAAGTTAGATTGATTAGGTTCATTTTGTCTTCTTTTTTAAAATTTGTTCAATATTTTCTTATCTTCAGACAAAAAAAATGTAGATGTAGCCTATCTTTTACCTGCTTGACAGTTTCAACTGTGACTCCAGTCTTCCTCAGAAGTGTCATCCGACGTGTTGCTGACGTGTCATTTATCAGCTGGCTGGCCAACAGACCTATCAGAATCTGTTGGGCTGGCCACACCCCCGCTGTTGGATGGTCTCTGGAGGAGGGAATCCCGTGCACACCTGGGATTCCCTCCTCCAGAGACCGTCTAACAGGGGGTTGTGGTCTCCGGAGGAGGCAATCCCATGCACACCTGGGATTCCCTCCCCTCTGTTGGGCCGGTCAGCTGATAAATGACACGTCAGCAACACGTCGGATGACACTTCTGAGAAAGACTGGAGTCACAGTCAAAACTGTCAAGCAGGTAAAAGATACATCTCCTACATTTTTTTGTCTGAAGATAAGAAAATATTGAACCAAAAAGGCTTACATGTTATAAGCAGGTATTGTCATTTTTATGTTATGTTCACCCGTAGTGTACCGGTGACTCTGCTACCCCCTACTGCGCAAGCGATGTAGTGTCGCCCGTGTCGCTTGCGTTCAGTGTTTTGATTATGAAAGGTAGTGCGTCGCTTGCTTGTGTTGCGTGCGTCGTCTATGAAACGGCCCTAATGTGCAAGGTTGGCTTTGGCAGATTGCGTATTTCTTCTAGGTTTCCGGTTCAAGAGGCCAACTAGCCTACTAGGTATTGCATTAACCCTCCGGTCCCCTTTGTAAAAAATCACACCTGTCCCCTCCAGGACGTTTTTCATCCTTGTTGAAAAACAACCCTAAAAATATTAAATATTAATATTTTTTTCTACTTTTTTTTTTTTTTGCTTAAATCTTTTAACCAACTCCTAATCAAATATTCATTCATTTTGAGGATTTTTAACCCTTTATATGCCATTTTCTTTACATGAAATCACTGTTACTTTTATGAAAAAAAAAAAGAATTATGAATTACTTTCTATATAATAAATGTTGGATGGATTTTTTTCTAATTATCACAGTCTGGGATATGTGAATGATTAATAAACACACCAATTTTGATGCATTATTATTTTTTTGTGCAGTTTCAATTTTTCAATAAACACCGACACCTTTCCCCTTCAGGACGTTTTTCGTCATTGTTGAAAAACAACCATAAAAATATTAAATATTAATATTTTTTTCTACTTTTTTTGCTTAAATCTTTTAACCAACTCCTACTTGGATTATACATACCAAATATTCATTGTGTGTGTGTGTGTGTGTGTATGTATGAGAGAGAGAGAGAGAGAGAGAGAGAGATGGAGAAAACAGTAATGTAACCTTGCAGCAACCTGCAGCTCATAATTTGCAATTTTTAGCTACACAATTACACACATGCACACACACACACGCACACACACACACACACACACACACAATATTTTTTTAGTATCTATACAGCCCCAGCCCCAGACATCCATATCAACACTAACCTAGCATACAGGAAATTTTACTGCTTATTATTTAGTGTGTGTTTGCTCTACTGGGGAAGCAGGAGAAAATGTATGATTCAGCTGGATTTTAGTAAAAACTTCCATTTTGATCCCCTAACTCTGTAATGCATGACTGATATCAAATTCATGTTTCTAAGGATGTGATGAACAAATATGGAATTTATGGTTTTACATTTAGCTATATTTTCACATAGGGATTTGACATTGTGTATTTTGAGTCCATGTACACACACACACAAACTAATATTGCAATATTTTTATACAGACCACACTGTCACATCCTTATGAGCACAGCAAGGCCATTTTTTGATCTACTCTGCATTTGCCCTCCCTGTTAGGGGCCTATAGTGCTTCAAGTGGCCAAACCAGGAATTGTATTGAAAAGACAGCAGGGCCCCAAAAATGGAAATTGACCCCATCTGTTTTTTAGGTCTCTCTAACCAACCTGACTGCCAGAGATAGAAAAAAATGACGTTTTTTATGTAAATTGAAGGGGAATCAAAAAATGTTGTTTTAATGGGTTACAATGGGGACGGTTTTCGTCTGAGAGGGCGAGGTGTCGTACAAGGTTGCCATTTGTGTATTTTAGGCCTGATTTAGGAGCGGCTTTAAAATTTCAAAATATCACCAAAAATAAGGTTTCTGACCAAATGTCATGCTATATGCATGAACACAGCCAAAGTTATCAAAAAATAAAAACTGAAAAATCACTTAAAAAGGATGTTTTCCGTCCGAGGGGGACCGGAGGGTTAAGTCAGAATTTAAACCTGTACTAAAAGAAAATATATATATATTTTTTTAAAGATATTTTTTGGGGCATTTTTGCCTTTAAGTGATAGGACAGGCTAAGTGTGAAGGGGGAGAGAGAGAGAGGGGGAATGACATGCAGCAAAGGGCCACAGGCTGGAGGCTGGAGTCGAACCCGGGCCGCTGCGGCAACAGCCTTGTATATGGGGCGTTTGCTCTATCCACTAAGCTACCGACGCCCCACAATATGTGCTTGCTTTCTTCCTGCGGATGCATGCAATTAACTTTAGGTGGTGCTCCCAGTCCCAAGGACAATGAAGCTGAGGGACAGACTAACCCCAGTCGTGAGGAGGAGGAGGATGAGACCAGAAATATGATAGGTGCAATGTGAGGACATAGCCTACTGTACATTACATTTTAGCCAGAAAACCTTTTTAGTAGTACTAAGTGGGATTTTTTTGTTGTAGTAATAAGTTGACTAAAGGTTGAGTATAGGGCCTATTGCCCAATTTATACCTCCTTAGTTCATGGCCGTGAGCCATGGAAATATAAATTGGGATGGGATGGGCAGGGCAGGGCAGGGCAGGGCAGACAATTATATTGTACATAAAATTAGATGCATTAGGATAGAGTCATATGCTCTTATTTTAAGTTAAATAATAAGCACATAGCCATTTGTGGCCAATTCATTATTGCATTTATTTTATAGTCTGGAATTAAACAATAACTGCTGATTTTCTTATGCAGTTGATTCTGAGGACAGTGTTTGTGTAGTGTGTACAAGCATATAGAGGATTATAGGTAGAAACGTGTGGGCCAGTGTGTGGGCCGGTGCATGGGCCAGTGTCTGGGCCGGTGCGCCTCAATGTCCTGGGCTGAACTTGTGTCCCAGTCTGCCCCTGGTTAGCGGTTAAGTATGCTAGCGCCAAACACTGCCGCTTACACTTCACCAGAACTACCAGCCACTTGATGAACCTGACTCTCCTCTGTTATACTGAAAGACACTTTAACAACAGATACATATGGTTGTATTGCTAAATAAATTCATAATCCAGATTTATTTTATTTAATCGTAGCGTTAGCTCATCATGTTAGCATTAGCGTTACCTTATTAACACTCCTTCAGCTACTGAAGCTCCATGTCTTCACCATTAGTGTGCACACGTTAGTTTAGAGAGGGAAAATGTATTTTTCTGAAAGGTTCAACAGAAAAAATGACTGCCTAAACTTTATCTCCTTTACAGCAAAGCGAGCAAAATGTCAAAGACCAAATGCAGCATACTCTGTATAATACAGACCTGGCTACATTCAACACCAAATTAAAAACAAGCATACATAGCTTAGTGCTGTGTAAGCTGTACCTACCAAACATTTTACAATAGTTAAGTAAAAAGGCTTTTAATGTGTGAATTATGTTGTGTGTATTTTATTGTATTCTATTTTATGATTGCACACGCAGTTTGTGCACGCAGTTTCTGTCCAAGCCTGACCAAAGCCTGAACCATGACAGCAATTTTGGGCCGGGGTCTGATTAGGCTACATTTTTTCTGTCCACTTTTCACGTCCCATCCGGGGCATCCGGGGGTCTGTTATAAACTGATGATAATGTCCGGTTTTCCGTGTGTTTGTGTG
Source organism: Epinephelus lanceolatus (assembly GCF_041903045.1). Taxonomy (NCBI): domain Eukaryota; kingdom Metazoa; phylum Chordata; class Actinopteri; order Perciformes; family Serranidae; genus Epinephelus; species Epinephelus lanceolatus. The sequence goes on from NC_135738.1 coordinate 47,472,870, forward strand.
TGTGTCTGTTAGAGCGCGGCACGGGCAGCATATTTCTGTCCGAACCCAAACCGAGCCTGACATTATTTAATGACCAAAGCACTGAGTTTGTGTCACACAGTGGTTACAGGCTATTTAACAGGCTGGGCGTGCGCCGTGGGTGCTCAGCTGTGGAGAGGGAGACCTCCGTGTTTGAGACGGGAGCGGGAGGCGGGAGGTCCGACGCTTCTAGCGAGAGGAGAGGGAGAAATAAAACAAAATAAAACAAAATAAGATAAAATAGGAAAAACCTGTCTCCCTCTTTTATTTTATTTTCAGCGTTTAATCAAGGCGGAGGTGGGCGGCTGGAGGTCCGAGACTTCCAGCGAGGAGAGAGGTAGAAACAAACAGCCAATGTGTGTCTGTGTGTGTTATGTTCAGGTGTTGTCACGTAAATAACAGTGCCCAAGCAATAAGCAGGACAGACAATAGGATTTTATTTATTTTTACACTACATTTTCACTGAAAGCTGACCGAATCCGACCCGAGCCCAAATACAATTTATAGCTACATTTTTGACCAAACCCGGCCCGGCCCGTCGGGTACCGTTGGGCTCAGATCGCCACACTCTAGTGTGTGTATGTGTCCCCTATTGGGGCCTATCTGAATTTCTGTCTTTGAGAGATATTATTTTGTAATATAACTGAATTTTCTATCCATACATATAAATTTTAAATATATTAAAATTATAAGGCATCTTTGAGTAAACTGCGAGTATCATTTAAGTAGGCTATGTCGTGGCCGGCCGAGTGTCCTCTTTTTTGGAAATCAAAGTATGGTCACCCTACATTCAGATGTCACATTTTCAAAACAGTTCACACGAAGACCTACACTGAAAATCTCTGGCCAAATGACACATTTTATCTGCAAATGTTCTAAGTCTCACAAAACATTAAAAACATGCAATATAAGCAAACATCTCCATCAAGCAACACAAATGACAGTATTCTTTAAACCAGTCATTACACAATGGACAACAAAATACAAAATACAGCTAGCAATATGAACCAGTTCAACCTTGTAGTAGTTTGTATTGTATGCCTGTGCCAGTTGTTTATTCGTTGCATAGTTACAGTGGGTACAATCTTCAGAAGGATCTGAAACTGGCAGAGCTGATCACTTTGGGGGAATTTAAGTCAATTTTAAAGGATCGTGAACTTAGCTCTTTTAGTCAGTGTGACTGTTTCTAATTTATTTTAAAGATACTCACATCATATTTGTTCTTTTCCTGGACCTTGTATTTCATGTTAATCGTATGACTCCTCTCCTGGTTTTTATTCATTTGTTGGGTATGACAGTTGTATATGTCTGTTTGTCCATGTTGTAACTTGTTACAATGTTGTATGCTGCCCTGTTGGCCAGGTCACTCTTGAAAAAGAGATTTTTTAATCTCAATGAGGCTTTTACCTGGTTAAGTAGGCATGAACTGTATTCTTTTCTCCAAAGATGATTTTTACTAGACATACCACATCCTGCTGCACCTCTGCATGTGCCCTTCTTACCCTTTTTAAAATTACAAAAAATAAAAATAATAAAACAAAAGTTATCCTTAATCTTATTCTTGTGTGCAGGAGTATGAACTGTGTTGCACTACAGTAAGCATTCATTATGGTACTATTATGGTAGCTTTGTGCTGAATTATTTATTCACAAAAGAACCAACAAAGAATGTCACCCAAACTCAGATATACTCCAACATATTCTCATAGAACGGTTTATATTATATGCTACAATAAATGCATACGCAACAGTTAGTACAATATTCTATCAATTTTTGTCCTTAATATACAGTTATGTAATTAACGTAAAGTTACGGAGATACAGAGGTTTTGGCAATAAAAGTTACTGTGGTTAGGTTAAGGAGAAGAAACATGGTTGCTGTCTTTAGGTTTAGGTAAGTAAAATTTCTGTGGTTAGGTTTAGGAACAGAAACATGGTGTGGATGTACCTTAAAATGGCTCAAAGTTCACTCAAAGTTCACACAGATCATAACAAGTGACTCCAGGTGAAAGTCCCAGGGGATAGTCTAGTTTTTTGTGATCCATTCACCTACCTCCTTACAAGCTGTCAGGACTGCTTCCTTGTTTTCTGCTGTCAGTGCATTGGTCATGTCATCATGGGATATGTGCAAATTTGGGTGCACTGCTTTTTGTAGGAAAAAAAAAAATTGTGAGAACAGTCTGAATACTCAGAACCATTTTTTCTTTTACTGTACTCAATCAAATTTTTCCCATGTCATTTTTTCTTGGCTAAACCGCTACAGCCATGTAGGTGTTGACCTAGTCTTGTTTTCACACTTTCCAAATCAGAAATGCTGAATATTGTTCTCCTGTCTTTACATGCCTTTGCCCTTTTTGATCCAAATCTTTTATGGATGGGGACTGATTGCTGGTTGAAGAGTCATGCAAAGAAGTTTCACACAAGTGCATCAGAGATTCATAATTATGCAAGTAATTTCTATCAGCTGTGAATAGATGTAACAAAATCGGGGAGTGCGGCAAAATGTTTTGTAATGTTGTTTATACAGAATGCGCCTTTTTCGGGGCAATGGGGCGCGTGAGCAGGTTACAAAACGTAGCTCAGCGTGTGACGTAAACAGTGACGTGGGAGGGAAGCCGTGGCTGGTCAGTCCTTCGGCAATTCTCTCCTAAGTCAGCCCATTCATCACCGTTCCTGTCATCTGACGGTTAATTGCCTCTTCGTATGCGAGGATAAGGAGGGTGCGCAATTCCTTGTCTCCTCAGTTGCTCATCTTTACAGCGTCTGTCAGGTTTGCGTTTCCCTCTTGCTACTAGCTGCTCTCTAATTCCTGCTATCAGCTGTTTTCTGCTTATCCACCGCCAGGGGGTTGCACGCACGGCATCATCAACAGCTCCTCCCAAAAGTCTTCAACAGCCCCTCCCATTGCGGAAGGCCACCTCGGTCTTTTTAAACTGAAAGGGTTCCGCCAATATGACTACCCTACAAGGTGGAAAATTGGGCACCTTGGATCAACTTGCCAGTCTGGCTCTGTGTGTCTCAATGCTCGCAGCTTGTTGGCAAAATGGCCCAACATTTGCAGAAAATCCGGCAGTGTATCAGGGGCTAATGTAATAGTTTTGGGTCTTTCCATGAGATTTGTCTTAACTGTTTTGCAAAAGGGTGTGAAAAATATGTGAAACACATGGAAACGTGTTAAGACATTTGCAAGAGACTTCTGCTGTGCTAAGAAGAATATGATGAAGAGCAAGTGGATCCCAGTTTCATTGAGCTTGTCTTAGCAATTGCAAAAAACTATAAAAACCCAAATTTCTACTATAAAAATATATTTTATATTTCTTTAATATTAAAACAATTATTACAAGCTAAGGGCTGATATGTTTCCTCACACCACTTCTCCCTCTTCTCTTTCTTCTGTTAAATGGTAAATGGACTGCACTTGTATTGTGCTTTTCTAGTCCTTTGACCACTCAAAGCACTTTTCCACTACATGTCACATTCACCCATTCACACACTGGTGTGGCCAAGGCTACTACACATGGTGCCACCTGTTACTCAGTAACCATTCCTTCCTCCCAATAGCTGTTCCAACCATGGAACATGGAATTTGGGCTTCAGTATCTTGTCCAAGGATACTTCAACATGCAGACAGGAGGAGCTGGTCATTGAACCACTGATCTTATGATTAGGGAACGACCCACTCTACCTCTGAGCCACAGCTGCCCCGAGTCTGTTGTCTCTTGCATGACAAGAGTGGAAGAATGGACTGCACCCCTCGGTGTGTTAAGTGTGCCCAGATGATGATCATCCCTTTTTGCAGCATGTTTTTCACATTTCTCCCACTGCTGGGGAGGCAGAAGCCCATATTGCATCATATTATTAAGTATTTTTTTAAGCCACAACATGTTTGATATAACAACATGGGTAGCAGGTGAATAACAGCAGCCTGAGGCCAATGGGACATGTTATTAGTAGTCTATGTTTAACAGTGCCTCCATGGATAAAACACAAACTAGCAAAGCAGAGGCTGATATTAAATCCCTCTTCCTGCGGATGAAGTTGAACTCAGCACTAATCTTTGCCAAGGTCATAGCAGAGAGAAACGACATTAACACCAGCTTCAAGATTGTATTGACTGTAGGCCAGGACTGCTGTGATTTGGCAATAAACCCACATGTATTGCATTACAGATGGAAAGAAACACAAAGATAAAGAGAAATAAAAAAATTAAAAGGAAGGAAATAAAATCATTTGTAAGATACCCATAAAATTACACATTTAATCGAATACAAGTCAAGGATAGCCTTAAATGTGTATAGTATGTATGCATGTATGTATGTATGTATGCATGTATGTCTAGTTATTCTATAGTTGCTCTTTGTAATTAATATTAAAAAGGACATTTACATAAAACTAATTGCCATGGATGTGTTTGAGTTTGCAGGCCTGCTTTGGGTTATTGCTGTATCAAGTGTATCAAATGTGCATCAAACCTGATCCACTTTGCGTATGTTGTGTATCAGGTTCTCATAATTTGGTTTGTGGTTGATACTGGACCTTTGGTACGTGGGGTGACATAAAAATAAGAATTATACTGCAGTTATTCCCTGGTCTCTCATCAACATTAAGTGATCCTGAAGGAAGCTCTGAGATTTAAAGGAATACTCCAACGATTTGGGAGTTTGCCCTTTCCTATCATTTTCATAGTGAGACAACATGATCAATATCTTTTTTGTGTCTGTACGTCTAGTAGGTCTCAGTGGTTAGCATTGCGGCTTAGCTTAGCGAATACAATTTAAGTCTATAGGGGGTCAGTAGCCTGCTCAGTCGTTTTAGAAGACGTTTGATGCACGGAAGTATAGTGTGTTTACTTCCTGCGCTGTGATTCGCGGAGGGATACACCGGTGAGCAGGCACAGGTACAGACGTAGCCTGTAAACAAAACTCAGTTGTTTATTTAGCCTAACGATATCTCCAGACTATAGAAGCTGCAATGGACGACTTTGAAAGCGATTTTGAAGAGTTTCTTGTAGCGGACACAGATCCAGACCAGATACCTGTTTGAGCCGGAGTATATAGATGAGGAACTCCAGGTGTTGGATGCTGGGCGGGTGAGAAGAGAGACTGAATCCTCCGAAGCAGCAGAACAGCAAGGGGCTGAGGGGAGACAGAGGTCAGGGGAGGATTGGTGGTGTAGCTGCGGGGCTTGCCAACCTATGCCTACGGAGGTGGAATCATTTCGCTGCACAGAATGGGATTCGGTGCTACCATCGTTGGGGAGGTATATCATCAAGAGGAAAACCGCCGCAGAGAGTGCATCACAAGGAGTGAAAACTTTGCAGCAATCACTAATCCTGGCGTGATTGAAACGTTTTTTCATGTTCCTAAGATAAACTGGAATAAACGCCCCAGGCCTGCAGGAGCTGATGGACAGCTTTCAGTTGAGTGAGTAATATCGCTTTATAATGCACATTTTCGTCTCTTTGTTTGCTTTTACCGAGTGACCTAGCGTACCTGTCCCAGAGCCAGCTGCAGCTGTTGCTCACCGGTGTATCCCTCCACGCAGGGCATAAACACACTATAGTTCCGTGTATCAAACTTCTTCTAAAACAACTAAAAAGGACTCTCGTTTTTCGAATTAATGTTTAAACATGTTTATTTTAAATGCACATGCAGAAATGCCAGCTTCAGGGTTTCTGTAACGTTTATTTGTTCACTTTTACCGTAGGCTACTGACCCCCTATAGACATCAATTGTATTCGCTAAACTAAGCCGCAATGCTAACCGCTGAGACCCAGCCACTGGACGTACAGACATAAAAAAGATATCGATCATGTTGTCTCAATATGAAAATGATAGAGAAGGGCCTAACTCCCAAATCATCGGAGTATTCCTTTAAATACAACTGCATTGCAAGGGTATAGTCACACCAGCAATTGGCAGATGTAGATTTGAGACTTGACCAATGAAAATGACAGCAAATGCCTTAAAATGCCCAAAATGGGAGCTCATGGTTCAGCGAAACATCAGACTTAAAAATAGGAGACTGCTGTTCATTTCTGACAGTCAACAATGGTTTCGTCCAACCTTGCCCACCACAATCTTTCCATAACCAGGTGCTTATTATTATAACCATGACATCAAAGATCCCCTAACCTTAAAAAGAAATGCTCTGTTGTTGAGACTCAGGAAAACACGTAAAACGTACAGTGGCATGCAAAAGTTGAGGCACCTCTGCTCAAAATTTCACTTACTGTGAATAGTTAAGTAAGTAGAAGATGAACTGATCTCCAAAATGCAAAAAGTCAAAGATGACTTTTTTTCTTCAATATTTCAAGCAAGATTACTTTTTAATTTCAACCTTTTACAGTCTCAAAACAACAAAAAAAGGAATGGGGCCTGAAGCAAAAGCTTGGGCACCCTGCATGGTCAGTACGCGCCCCCTTTGGGAAGTATCACAGCTTCTACACACTTTTTGTATCCAGCTAAGAGTCTTTCAGTTCTTGTTTGGGGGATTTTCTCCCATTCTTCCTGCTAAAGGCTTCTAATTCTGCATGCACTGCTCTTTTGAGGTATATCCACAACTTTTTAATGACGTTTACCTTTGGGGACTGTGAGGGCCTTGGCAGAACCCTCATGTTGCACCTCTGGGTAGTCCATTGTGGAGTGTTTAGGATCAATGTCCTGTCGTAGAAGCCATCCTCTCTTCATCTTCAGCTTTTTTCCAGATGGTGTGACTGCTTCCAGAATTTGCTGGAATTTAACTGAATCTGTTTTTCCCTCTACCTGAGAAATTTTCTGTGTGCCACTGGCTGCAACACAAGCCTGATGAGCATGATCGATCTACCTCCATGTTTAACAGTTTGACGAGTGTTCTTTTTCTGAAATTCCGCACTATTTTTTCTCTAAACATATTTTTGATCATTGCATCCAAAAAGCTCTGTTTTAACTTCATCAGTCCCCAGGAACTGTTTCCAAAAAACATCAGACTTGCTTAGATGTTCCTTTACAAACTTCTGATGCTGAATTTTGTGGTAAGGACACAGGAAAGGTTTTCTGTGAATGACTCTTCCATGATGGTCATAATTTTACAGGTGTTGCTGCACAGTAGAACAGTGCACCACCACTCCATTGGCAGCTCTATAAGCAACTCTCTCCAAAAGTTTTCTTGGTCTTCCAGACCTCACTTGACCTCCACAGTTCCGATTAACTGCCATTTCTTAATTACATTACAAACTGAGGAAACAGCTTCCCTGAAAATACTTTGCTATCTTCTTATAGCCTTCTCCTGCTTTGTTGGCATCAATTATTTTAGTTTTCAGAATGCTAGGCAGCTGTTTAGAAGAGCTCATGGTTGCTGATTGATGGGACAAGGTTTCAGGAGTCAGAATATTTATAAAGCTTTGAAATTTGCATCACCTGGCCTTTCATAATGGTAATTGTGAACAAGCCAGAGCCCTTACAAGCTAATTAAGATCTGAGACCCTGGTAAAAGTTGTCTGAGAACTCAAATGTCTTAGGGTGCCCAAACTTTTGCATGGTGCTCCTTTCTTGTTTTTCACTCTAAAACTGTACAAAAATAATATACTGATGTTGCTTAAAATGTTGGAAAACATGTTTCAACTTGAACTTTTTGCCTTTGGAAGATCAGCTCATCTTCTACTTAATTAACTATTCACAGTAACAGAAATTTTGACCAGGGGTACCCAAACTTTTGCATGCCACTGTAGCTGCCTGGGCAGTCATTTCAGCTCACTGCAGAGTATCTCAGTCCTACAAGGCTGTGAAGCTGTGTGGACTGACGTCAGGCACAGACACTTCCAGCTGCTGTCACGTCTGCTAAATTTGTGCTAAATTTAGGCTCTTATGTCTATTTTGCAAGTCTTGGTAGCTTTCTTTGGTTGGTGTTGGACAGTGTGGCTGCAAGTCACTCATCAAGATCAGTCTTTTAAGTTAACCTTTTCAAAGCTAAGCCTATAGGCCTCTGCTCGAAATTGCATTCCCATAATGAAATGAATATATCTCTGCAACCACAAGGTCTATTTGAATACTTTTGGTGTCATGGTAAAGGGAACACTTGTGAGATTTGTTAAGATGTGTAAATATAAATATATGTGTTAAATGTGAAGAGTAAATGAAGATGGCACACAGCACAGATGAAACATTTTGAGGTTCGCCTAAAAAAAAGCATTTTCAGGATGAGTATCCCTTTGGAATGATGCAGCTGCAGCTCTAAACCTCTATCAAATAGTACAATATGTGAACATTAACTCTGCAAAGACTGATTCTTATAAAGTGAAGCAGAACAATATTAGAGAGATTTTAGTACAGAAAATTCAGGTGAGCTCTCCAAAATTGCACCATGTTTGCATGTGATTTTTGTCATGTACAATCCTATATCTTTCATTTTTTGTTTCTGTAAATCCCTAATGATGTTTAGGATATACACATACAACTGTCCGTTTCGTTTTTTTCCTGTTCCCCACTCCAAACTGACCAATACACACCTACTACATTTGAAACTGAGTTTCTATTCTGAGCTTTGGAGGCCTGTATCTCCGTGACGGCTAGGCTGATTTGAGTGATTGACACCTCGTTTGATTCATTAGAGTCAATAGAATGACGCTATACCCACAAAAATGAGATTGACAGCACTGTAAGCCAATCAGAGTCAGCAGAGTCCATTGTGGGGCGATGCCGGCAGCTGTGAGTGATCATTGTTATGCTTCCCCTGGAACCTCCGGCCGGCAAGTTTTTCCGCCCAGATTCATTTGAATGACGGACAACATCACAGTAAACGGGAATGAAGCGTGATTTAACGGCAGAATGAGCTTTTCACGGCAAAAACAAAGTAAGAGAGATATTACAAATATATTTTGGCGAAAAGATTTCTGTTGTTGTTGTTCTTTGGCCTCTAGCTCTCTGATGCTTTGGGGTAGAGTGCTTTGGTGCATATGTTCAGAAACAGCGGAGTCTCAGCTTTCATTTGAGATGAATGGCGTGTGTTTTGCATAACGTGTGGTCGAGTCAGAGCCCAAAATATACTGAGTGGGTCGGGATATTGGTGCTGTATGGAGTTGGATTTGTTGTTGTTTATTTAGTTGTTGTTTGGGCTGTGTTTGGGGCATGTAAAACTGTTTTTACAGCCTTGTAGCCCAGGTTCTGCTGTTTAATTTGATGTGCAACATCACTATATTCTTCGTGATCAGTGTATTATTTCACACTGTGCTTGCAAAGTCGCTCTCAAAGGCTTAACAGATTTCACAGAAAATGCCGCACACTCCTCTTACTCAGCTTCACAATTACTATAAATATTGAGACTAATTGTGAAGCTGTGCAAAAGCAGTGTGCAGGATTTCCTGCTCAAACTCTCAAGCAATATATTTTTCAATGCACCTGATTCTGAAATAGTTGGATGTGCAAATATCTGTCTTCAAACTCACCAGGATGATGAAATCGACTCACCAGTCTGTAAACACTCCTTTTGCCGACTTCTAGCCAACTAGCTGCTATCTAGGCAGGTCAAGGTTTTTAAAAGTAAACATCATTAAAGGCTCTCTAAGTCCTCCTAAGCTGAGCGGAGCCTGAGCTGCCTACAGAGACCGAACTTTATCACAGCATATTCAGAGGACATGTAGCTAGCGGATAGTGAGGAGATGTTTGCTGTATGTGACAAAAACTTTCCAAGATTAAGAAGACTTAGAGAGCCTTTAAACGTGCAATATGTAATTTTCTGCCGCTAGGGGTCTCAAACCAAAACAATAACAGAAGACGGAGTTGGATGACGTCAGGAAGTAGCGTGGGATCATGGGAGTTGTAGTTATATAACAGATACAGATCTAACGTTCCTCACTCCGTGTAACTGAAACTGACTGTGGCAGTTTTTTTGGCAGAGCGAGCTTCAGCAGCAGAGACATGCTCATGGACGAGGTATATTACTGAAGTTATATTCACTTTATGTTTCACTTTATGCAAATGGGGTCCGTCGGCCGGTGTAGCAGCCCGAGCTGATCTGGTACCTACACCGGATCGTCAAACTCTCATCTAACTATCAGTAGTAACGTTACTTAGGCTGACCAAACGTCCTCTTTTGCCCGGACATGTCCACTTTTCACGTCCCGTCCAGGGTGTCCGGGTTTTTTTTTTTTTATAAACTGATTATAATGTCCGGTTTTCCGTGTGTTAAAGTCATGGCTCTCTTTTTTAGCGACTGTCTCGCTAACCTCAGTTATTTACACTCTATTCAGAAATGCTACTTACTTTGGCTGAGCGGTTAGCAATCTGCTAGTTATTTGAGCAAACTGCTAGTTACTTAGCTTTACAGTTAGCGATGGCTTCTCCCTCTCTGCTGCTCTCTCTTGCTCAGTGTGTCTTATGTTTAGCTATTCCTCTGTCTCTTTTATAAATGCAGTTCATTTACCGGCATCAGCTCAGCATTATAGAAACCTATCGTTAGATGTTGTGGTTAGCCAGCCTCTGCTCCACACCGCTCCACAGCGGAGGCCGCTGGCCGGAGCGCTGATGCCCCGGCGGGCAGCAGTGCTTGCAATACACTGGTGGAAATGATTAATATTTTGATAACATCAGCCAGATGTTTGCTTACCTGTCTAGTAGAACACACGCGAGGTCGGCGTCGAATTGTAGTCCTAGACTTTCACGAAGCTCTTTCCATCTCAGAAAGGCCATACCAATATTTATCCTGCATTTAGCTCTCTTCTTATCCCAAATTCTTCTGGGATCGCTTGGTTGACCCATATGTTTCGTTTTACCGGGTTGTTTACCGGGACAGCTTCGGTGTCAGAAGGTGCAGCAACCGTCAGTGCATAACCATGATCCATGACGAGTTAGCTTAGCCTAGCAACAGTAACGTTCATTCTCTGACGTCTCATCCGGTCTGCTTCTTCTTCTTCTCCTTCATTTAATGTCTATGGTAACTGGAGTTATGCCGCCCTTGCGACCTAATGACACGGTCCGTAACTGTTATTAATATTTCATATTTATCTGGGTTTGAAAAATTGTTGGAAACATTTCTGATAATCAAAGTACACAACTAAACAAAATATATAATATTGGTTTAGTCGTTTTTAGAATTTTTTATGTGGAAAAACTACATATTATACCTTTAAACATAATGTAAGAGATGTAGCAGATTGAGCACCAGCTGAACTAGCATCCTGCTAGCCACTGCACAGGCACTGGAAATAAGCAAGATACTGTAACCTCCATGCTGCATTAGTTTCCAACGGGATATCAGGAACTGTAATATCCTTTGATTCACTGAAACTTGGCTAAATCCTGGACAGCAACATTCAACCAGGTGATTCTTTTCTACATATCGATCTGACAGAGCAGAGGACTCTGGGAGAGAAGAAGAGGGGGCGTGTGCTTTATGCTGACTGGTGTGTCAGTGGGAATGAGAGATGCTCCCAGTCTTGCTGTGGATAACTGCGATAACATTACACTGTTAAGAGGCGACTGCAGTGTAGCACTGCCGTTCAGGAAGAGTGACCATGAGGCCACCTTCTTGACTCTTCTTGACTTCTTAACTAGACTAAGAAACACCTTCTACCTGAGTGCTGTTGTGCAGTTGAATCACTCACTATACAGTCATGTGTGATTGATTTCGAGCCACATCACCCTACCACATTGCCCTACCACAATATATTGCCTTTTTTGTTGTTTTTTTTTTTAAATATTACTGTGTTTATTTTGTCATGTAGTGCCTTGTTTACTTTGTAACTAATTTAAAAATTATTTTTTATTAATGAATATTTTGCACCAAAGGGAGTTTGCAATTTTGTTGTATGCTTGCCCATATAATGAAAAATAAAGCACTTTCTGTACTTCTAAAAAGAACTAAATGCACAAGTGCACAAATTAAAGGAGCTGATGGGATCACATTTCACTGGAGTTGTATAATGAACTTGTATAATTTCCATGTGAAGAAGAAATGCTTGATTGATTGAATTTGGTGTTGCTCTTTTTAACATTATGCAAATAAAAAAAATATTAAACAAAACAAAACAAAACATTATGGCAAACTTTTATGGTCAAAAGCTTTTTTGTAGAGCAAATTGAGCTGCATATGTGTGCCATATTCAAGTCAATTGCAGTTACAAGGTAAGGAGTGTGGCCTTTCAAAAATTGCATTGCAGCTCACAACAATTTAGAAGACAACGAATACTACTACTACCCCACCTTTGGGGCATGAACCCTAAATATAGCCGCAAGAGGGAATCCCAGCTTCAAGTCCTTTTTCTTCTTCCTCCAACAGAAGGAAGCAGCTCAATTGGGTAAAATCAAAGCCACAAGCAGCAGTAAGCAGGTTCCAGGCTTCACAAGGCTGAGCAAAGCCACTTGAGCTTTTTTAATTCTGTCTAAACATGGAGTGAGACCAATCACACGCTTGTCTCATCATTACAATGTATGCAGCATTTCAGTAACAGCGTACTCAAAGTCCTGCCATTTGCTCCACATTTATCAGAACTATCCCGCCATATTTTTTGACCAATCTTACTCATTTGTAGTGGGACTGTGTATCGTTAGTTTGGAGTTAAAGTGGACCTATTTTGCTTATTTTTAAGGTCATATTGATATAAACATGTAATATTAGGGTCTAGTGTAATAGATTTATGTGCTTTACTGTTCAAAACACACATTGTTTGTCTTACACTGCTCAGTGCTGCAGCACCTCTGTCTGAAACGCTGTGTTTTGGCTTATGTCCCGCCTCCCCAGCAGCCCAGTCTGCTCTGATTGGTCAGCTCACTCAGTCTGTCGTGATTGGTGCAACGCTTAGAGCGTAAATTGGAAACGTCACGCCCCTTACCTTATCTGACTTCACCGCCAGAGGCTGGCGTAAGCAACACTGCTGAGGCTAAAGCTAAAGTAAACGATGGCAGTTAAATTTGAGTGAAGAAACACAAGTCGACAGACAGCTTCGAAACAAACACTGGAGCAGGACGTTTCTCCTCAGTGGTAAGTTTTTATTTTGTAGCCGTCTTGTATTTCAGCTGTAACATGATAACTGTGACTTATCTGATGTTATGGGAACAACTGTATGTCTGTCCTCTGACTAAATGAAGTTAAAAAGGTCTGCTGCAGAGTACAAAAGGTTTCTAACAATATAGTCAGTTACAACATAACTTGGAAACACCAACAGCAGCACTCAGCTGTTATATGACGGGGTCTAAAGCATAACTCCTTTTTAATCTAAACAGCCTTATCGATCAGACTAATGTAGCTCGTGTTGGGTAATAATACCAAAGTTAATATAAATTCTGCTTCTAACACATTCCCCGTTAAAAACACAAAAGATTTAACCCGTGAATTCTTTAATTTTATCACAATAGATTGAGATGACAGCTTTCTGTATTATACAGAAACAAATGAATAGAGATAACTGGTACATGCAGATGTCTTAGCTGTCATGTTTCCTGAAACCACTCTCCTAAAATGTAGCTGCATTTTATAATCATCTTCACCTTGTGTTTGTAATCTTTAATATGTGCAATGTACCAATGTGTCAAAGTTTCTCCACAGCATTTATATGTAATCAAAGTTTCATAGTAAAACACATGTTGCTCCCTGGATCAGTATTTGTTCTATGCAGTGATGTTGTCTCCTGAGCCTTTATTTGCAATTTATATTCTAACATTTTATAAATATTTATAAAACAGTATGACTTGTGTCTTTTTTACCCATTAGGTTTTGGGGTAATGTACCAGGTTCCAGTTCATCCTATATGTTTGATACACTATCCAGGCCTGGAGCCTTACTGTTTGAATCCGTACACCCCACAGAACATCTAACATTTACAGGTATGACTATGGACACTAAGAGCACAGAACTGAAGAAGAGTGTGTTTTTATGACATGTAATGAGAATGTAATGCAATGTGTAAACTCAATTCTGAACACTAAGGATTCATTATATTAAAAAAACAACAACACTTATATAGAAATGACAAGTAAGTCTTTTGTCAAAAGAACTTTATTTTTAGCACATGTAAAAAAAGAAAAGCTACAAAAAAACGTACTAAATAATATACAATAGATAGATGTATAAATATAAACACAGCAGCGTTTTATCTGCAACACTAATAGTGTCCAATTCTTTCCATTCAGGCGTCCATCCCATCCTTTGTTGGACACGCCAGGAGTTTCCTGATCCAGCTGGTCACTGCTTTGGTCTCCAGCCGCCCCTTGGCTGAAGTGAGAGTCGTGTAAGGCAACCACTTCCTCCTTTGAGGGTCTCTGATACTGGGATGCCAGGTCCTTTGGGCTGGGGATTATGGGGGAAGACTCATCAGGTCATCTGCAGTCTGTAAATTAGTGAATTTAAATATTGATTTCCTTGTGTGTAAATTAAGTGCGTCCCTGAATCCACCTTTCTTGTTTATATTTCAAGTGTTGTCACAACTATTTCATATTTTTTATCTGATGTTATTATTTTGATAATAAAAATAAAATAATTTACAAATTACTGCATATTAGGGTCTGTTTTTACAGCCTTTGCTGAGAGTAAAATGAAACTGAAAGAATACATTTTTACTCAGGTTCCTCTGTAATAACAGAGTCACCAGGGTTATATGTTGAGTCATGGGGGTCTACCAGCTCTGTTTAAGTTCCTCCCTTTTTCACCTTTTTTTTTGTTTCCTGCTCTAACATCATAACAAAGTTAAAGGCATGTGATAATGTGATGCAGAAATATATATTCTGAAGCGTCTGGGACACATCATTTCAGCACTGTAAAATATTTCCAGGTACTGTATCTCAAACACAAAAACACATATAATGTCCGTATTACGTACCATTGCTTCTTGGGTTGTTCCGTCAGAGTAGCCCTGTACAGCTGTACACACTTACTGTGTGCCGCGTAGCAAAAACGTTTCAAAACAATAGCTTAGCCAGTTAGCCGCTGTGTAAAACACGAGAGGAAAAGGGAGAAATAGGTCCTCCTTAAAGCTGATTCACAATCATTTGCAAGATCAGAAACGTATTACACAGAATGTTTGGATTCTACTGTAACTTGTGGTGTAATGTGTCAAAAGCTACGGTAGCAGCTAGCTAACCTTTGCCGGCTGAACTTGTAGTCTCGACCACACATTTGTTTCGCACTGGACTGTTTGTGCACAACATATTTCAGTTTAGAAATCATTTTCAAATGCATTACTTTCACAAGCAGAGATTTTTGCCCCCTTAAACTTGGACTTAAATCCTCCACAGTGGCCACCGCGGAGAAAAAGAGGCAGGAGAGGAGGCATTAAGTGCAGAGTCAAAAAGTTATGCCTTGATGACCGACACTGCCCCCCCTGCCTTCAGTCTTTCTATCTAACGCTCAGTCTTTAAGGCGCAATATTGATGAGCTAGAGAGCCTGGCTAAATTTAGTCAGGAAATCAAAGAATGCTGCCTATTGCTGGGATTATTGAGACATGGCTGAATGAGAGTGGCTGGTTTTGGCTGTCCCATCAGACTGGACCGCTCCAGGGCAGTGATAGGGATGAGCTACAGAGGAGGTGTCTGTTTCTATGTAAACAAGAGGTAGCCTACTGTAACTCTATTCATGTGCAGGAGGAAATATACACTCCCGCTATTGAGCTTCTCAACATCTCGTTACGCCCCTTTGATCTTCTACGTGAGTTCCTTCAGCTGTTCTTCACTTTGATGTTTATTCATCCCCATGCCAACACCACTGCAGCCAGCCAAGTTATTGTTGATTTATCTCACAAGCTGGATTTCATTTGTAGTGACGCTCCTAAATTCTACATGGGGGATCTGAACCATGTCCGTTTAGACAAAGTCCTGCAGACATATGAACAATATTGAACTGCCCAACCACGCAGAAACACACCACTCTCGACAGAGGACAGCATCTCCTCCCTCCAAGCTTGTTTTGAATGTACTAACTGGCAATGTTTCCTCGATGGATGTGGTGGTAACATTAATGAACTCACAGACATAGTTTCATTTTATGTGACTTTTTGTGTGGACACTAATCCCTCCCAAAACAGTTGTTGTTTTTCCTAATAATAAACCATGGGTAAACAAAGACCTTAAATCAGCCATAAATAAGAAGAAAAAGATCTTCTTCACAGGCGACCCTCAGGAGAAAAAGACTGCATCTAGAGAGGTTAGGGCTGAAATTGCAAAAGCCAAAAGCAAGTATAGGGAAAAAATAGAAACACAATATGAGACAAAAAATGACACAAAATGAGATCTTAGGTCAGCCTGGCAGGGGATTAAAACTATGGCTGCAATTAATCAGTGTGGTAATGAGTCCACACAGATTATTAGTGTAAATCGGGTTGAGGATGACTATTTGTCTGATACTTTTAACACCTTTTTCTCACGTTTTGAAAAGTCTGATTTCACTCAAGATGTCTCCAGGTTAAGGAACTCCCTGACACCCTGCAATGATATTTTGATTTCTCAAGAACAATTTATGGTTTTATTTAAGAAAACCAAAAAGAGGAAAGCCTCAGGTCCTGATTTCATCTGTGGTTGCACACTGCACCACTGCGCGGAGCAACTCAGTGGTGTCTTCACCCATCTTTTTCAAATGTGTGTTGACAGCTGTAAGTTTCCAAAAATTTGGAAATCTTCAAACATAATTCCCATTCCCAAGGCTAAGAACCCCAGGGAATTACAAGACTTTAGACCTGTGGCACTCACTTCTCTAGTAGTAAAAAATCTTGAGAAAAGGAAAAGGATGAGGTTCTCACCCTGGTCGAGCACAAACTTGATCCACTCCAGTTTGCTTACCAAAAGGGCAAAGGAGTGGATGATGCCAAACCTTTTATCCTTGACAAAATCTGTAATCACTTGGAGAAACCCGCATCTCACGGCAGGCTTTTATTTGCAGATTTTTCTTCAGCTTTTAATAGGATGCAACCTCATATTTTAATTGAAAGGCTAGCTTCTTATTTTAACCTGCCCGATCATCTTTTAACTCTGTTTTTAAACTTTTTAACAGACAAAGACACAGCAGGTTTTAGTCAAAAACCCTTTTTACTAATACTGGTTCTCCACAAGGTTGTGTTCTTTCTCCATTGCTTTTTATCTTATGCTCCGTCAGTTGCAGGTCTCTTAAAAAGAACAGTTTCCTTGTTAAATTTTCAGATGACACTGCTCTGCTTTCACTCCTTCAGGGTGCAGAGTCAGACCATGGACATGCACTTCCTGACTTTGTTAAGTGGTGTGACATCAGTTTCCTTGACCTTAAAAACTAAGGAACTTGTCATTGACTTTAGGAAAAATAGGACAAACACCACTGTCAGTATGATTCACAGTGAAGATGCTGAGATTGTAAATCATATAAATACTTGGGCACCGAGTTTGACTCTCATCTTAAGTTTGATATCAACACTGAGTCAGTAGTTAAATGTGCCTATCAGAGGATTCACTTGTTACGGAGAATCAACTTCTTTGTGCTTTCAAAACCTATCCTGTGTACTGTGTACTTGTCATACATTGAGAGCCTTCTTACCTTCTCTTTCATCTGCTGGTTCAACTGTTTGGCAGTGGAGGACAGGAACTGTCTAAACTCCATTGTGAAAGTCTGCTCCAAAATTACTGAAACCCAGATGACTGACTTGAACTCTCTCTGGGAGAAATGTGTCCTCCAAAAGGCAAAATGTATTATTGACCAAGATCATGTCCTTAATAAAGAAATTGTATTAATGCCAGCAGGACGGTGTTATAGGCAGCCTCTCAGGAAGACCAATCGCTACTCCA
The DNA here is from genome assembly GCF_041903045.1 of Epinephelus lanceolatus. Classification (NCBI taxonomy): domain Eukaryota; kingdom Metazoa; phylum Chordata; class Actinopteri; order Perciformes; family Serranidae; genus Epinephelus; species Epinephelus lanceolatus. The sequence continues at coordinate 47,490,599 of NC_135738.1, forward strand.
AGTCATTTGTTCCTTCTGCTATTAAGCTGTTGAATGCAGTCTTGAACTGGTTTTCATTAGCAGAAGTACTTCAGCAGAATGTAATTGTTATGTGCAATACACCCATTTGTATTTATTTTTATTTATATTTATGTTTATGTTTATGTGAATGGTTGTATGTGGTCGGTTGACTATAGGAACTAAATTGCCCTTCGGGGATAAATAAAGTTTTTTGAACTGAACTGAACTCTATCATGGTGACTGTAATTATCCAAGAAGACTTTTTTGTGAAGCACATGTGTTGTACATGTGTTTCAAATTTAAAGTCAATTAGACTCATGGTATGAGGGGCATGGCACCACTATCACACTGATTAGTATCCAATTTGATGTAAAGCTTTAGGGCATCATTACCAGTTAAGTGTAAATGAAAATGTTTCTGGCAGTATGTTTGCCATGCTTGTATGATAAAAACCTGTAAAGATATTAATCTAAATACACAACATATGCATCAAAATCCTGCTGAGCTCCACTGCTGAAGCTCCCAACCCCAAAGGGTTTTGTCCTCCAAAAATTGCAAAGTTATCAACACTGCCAAATGGAACCAAAGATTCTGAACTTTCTGTGAGGAGCCCTGAATATGTACACAACCCTGACCAGCTATCCCGACAATAATTTGTTCTTAGCATAACATATCAATTCAGTTGCACAGTAATGCAAATATTTTCTGGCCATGGGGTGGGAAATAAGTTCAGTTTACTATTGTTTAGTGGTAAGGACTGCAGTTGTATTGGGTGCCTTTTAGACACAAATGGGTCACTTAAAGTGTTAGACTGTAGTGTGGAATGAGGCATTGTAGCTATAACTTGTAGTTATCTACCCAGATTTATTTGAACGGTGCATTAGAACATGTTAAACATGGTGCTTAAAGATAGAAAGTCATAATAACCACACGTATGTGTACTTTAGTAGAGATGGTTTCCTGAAGCTGTCAATGGTTATTAGATCTTTCTGTACTGGGCTTCAGGGTTGAACTGGTTTAACATTAATTTGTGCTGAGTGCCCTTGCCATTTGTTGAAACTTTATTCTTTTCTCTGAATATGATTTAACTAGACAAAACAAACACTGCTACTCTCTACATCTGCACATTTTACATTTTTTGAGATACCAAGTTGAAATACTATCATCATTTTATTCTTGTGTGTGGGTCTTTCCATGCCCATCAATTGTCACTGACATGTAAGACCTACAGTAAGCACCTAGACTGGACGAATTCTGGCATTCATTATGGTACAGCTTTTGTACTGCTTATACTGCTCTGACCCACGACAAAAGAATGGCATCCAAACTATGAATACTACAAACAACTTAGGAACACTTATTTTATTTTTACAGTACTAGATCAGTTTTTTTTACATTATTTTGTGGTGCAGCACCCATATATTAGGTTTTAACCAAGTCTTGATTCCATGCCTTATTCCAGCACTTTTCGACATGCAGAATATTCTAGCCCCTGTGCCATGGCCTCTTCCTCTACTTTTGGCCTTTGACCTCTTTGATCATTGCTTGCAAACAGCAACAAAGAGGTGGCATCTTTTAAATATGGATAAGGACTGATTGCTGGTTGAAGAGTTGTGCAAGTGCGAATTTCACCCAGGTGCATCACAGATTCATGATTATGCAAGTAATTTCTATCAGTTGTAAATAGATGTTTTCATTTTGTTCAACACAGTTAATTCAACGGAGCTTTGTTTTTTGTATGAGATTTCTATGAACTGTTTTAACCCTTGTGTTTTCTTCCCATGGACTACGAAACTTACGAAAACTACGTCCTCCTAGGTCAAATTGACCTGAGGAAAATAGGAGGGTTACAAAAGGGTGTGAAAAATGTGTGAAACAAATAAAAACATGTCAAGACATTTTTAAGAGAAGACTGCTGTTGTGCTGAGGAGATGATGATGATGAAGATTGAGTGGATCTGACTTTCATTAAGGATGTTTTACTGTAATAGACCTTTTTTCTCATTTCATCCCAATATTAAGATTTTAGCAAAAAAAAAAAAAAAAAATTAATTTGAAATTTGGAATGGATTGTTACCTGCTCTGTATTTCCTACAGGGTCGGGTTGGGGTTGAAATTCAGCCCGGGAGCTTGATTTGGAGAGGCCTTTTTTCTGATCGCACGACGGACGCAAGTGGAACCGTAATTTTAACACGAATACTTTATTTGCAGTATAAAAACAATCTAATGCTATTAAACACAACACACACATATTAGTCAGTCAGTAGAGTGTATTGAATATAATATAATTCTATGCAAAGACCTATTGCCAACCCAGTCCTGCGCACTGCACCTGTACCTGGCACTGTTTCCTGCTCCACTTTCCTCCTCTTCCTCTTCCTCCTTGATAAATGTTATAGCAAAGAATTCACAGTGTTAGAACACAAATACAATATAAAAATCAACATAACAAAAGCGCCCCACACACACACACACACACTCACACACACACACACACACACACACACAGAGTAAATGAATTACTCACTTTAATATATTTTTCTTGAGCTGGTAAAATGGCTATATATTAATGTAGAAACAGAACAGGAAAACAGGATGTATAGCCTGTATACATCCAGCTAACATTTACACCCTGGTCAAATGACTGCAGAAGTCAGGGGTATTTATCGGCTCTGATCAGCACTAAAATACAACATCTGGGTGGATGCGCTAATTTTAGCCCCTTTACAGACGAGTTCAAATAAACACAAGAAATTTGTGCTCTAGAGAAAGGATCAGTGCTCAGTGAATAACCTCCTAAGCCCTACGATAAGCTATTATGGCCAGGCTTAACTATACAGACCAATGAGCAGTGATAACTAACATGGCATTGGGGTCATCAGATGGGAACCTCCTTTCACCAGTGTTTCGTCTAGTTGGTCCCACGGCACCTCCAGGAGGCTAGACAGTGATCTCTGGCGTCCCAGAGACACTCCCCTAATGCCAACTCTCACTGTTCCCTGTACTGACCCAACAACCTCCTTTACCTTACTTACACATGGCTTTCTCAGCTCAAACAGCACTTCAAGAAACCCAGGCTCCGTTTATGCGAGCTCCAGGTAGTGACCGTGCCAATACTACCTTTCCTAGCACATTCACCATACTCTATTTCACACGCTACATAGCATACAGTAACTCCAATATGAAAATTAAAGGAGATAGAGAAGATAAATTCACAGGATCAGCAAACACACTCACCTTGCAGCATGTTCTCAAACAAAAGGAATTCAAATAGGCCACTCCCACACTTAAATAACCTTCCTCTTCCTGGATTTTCTCCTGAGAGGACTGATTGGTGGATCTCTCCACCTGATCTCAAGGAGTTTTGTACCCTGCTTAGCAGAGATGGGGGACTCGAGTCACATGACTTGACTCGAGTCACACTCGAGTCACAAATATGATAACTTGAGACTAACGTTAATAAAAAAAAAAGACTCGACTTGACTTTGACTTGAGAGAGATGACTCGAAAGGACTTGGCTTTAATTCAATATTAAAAGCACGCTAAGCACCGTTGGGTGTCACTTCTGTTCACGTTCAACAATGTTATCAAACACAACTAAACTAGCTCGCCCCCCCCCCGCCCCCTTGTCCTCCATGACTCTGTCATGAACGAGCAATAGCTAGTAGTTACCCTGGATTTACACACCTGTTCAAGGGAACAACATGAACATTCACCCATTATCTACTCACCCTCATGCAGATGGAGGATCAGGTGAAGTTTTAGAGTCCTCACAACACTTGTAGAGATCCATGGGGAGAGGAGGTGCAACAAACCTCCACCTAATGGAGGCTTACGGCGCCCCAGATTCAAATGTCCAAAAACACAGTTGAAACCACAAAATATCTCCATACTGCTCGTCCATAGTGATCTAAGTGTCCTGAAGCCCCGACATAAAAAGTTGTTTGGAAAAACGTCATTTGAACTCTACGGTGCGAGCATTTTACTCGCATTTGCGACTAAAAATAGTTTTGTGCGAGCAAAAGAAATCATTCAGGAGCACTCTGTGCGAGTACAGATTTCAACCAGCAGCAGAAATGAAAGGCGAATCCTGTCGGTTGTGGGTTGAACGGGGGTCACAGACAGGAATACGGCTGAGCACTATGGCCACTGCAAGATAACGGTTTACCGAGGACCAAGAAGCCCGGCTCCAGGTCCAATAATTTCCTCTTCGTTGGTGTCATGTTCCACAGTGACTGTTAGCACCCCAGCCCACTGTGGGTCTATTAGGGAATGTACTAATATATACCAACCGGGCTGCATGATGTGTCTGGTTTATGCACTGATAAGGGACTGTTCTTAACTTATCAGAGGAGGAGGGTGGCTGGTGGAAAATGCATGACCCTTCACCATGAATTAGATTTTTAAAATTTAGCTGAGTTCATCCAATGACCCAACTACAAAAGCCAGTGGACTAAAGACATGCTTTGTGTCTAGAGGAGTAGGTGGCTCCAGAGGAGCCTTTGTATTTTGTTGTTTTCCTATTAAATGTGTTATTTAAAATTTTCACTGCGCTCCTAAATTTCTTTCTGTGCTCCTAAATTTTTTCAGTTAGGAGCACATGTGCTCCTTGTGAAAAAGGTTAGTGTAGAGCCCTTCTCATTGTAGCCTGTAGCTCTAACTGCCTCTCTGCACAAGACCGTGAGACATGGGCACTGCGTTCATGTGTGTGTGTGTGTTTGCTTTCGCTGGTCTCGCACTGGCTGATTGGTACAGCCTGGACCAAAATGTCTTTGTTGCCATTTGCGGAGCCTGAGCTGCCCACAGAGACGGGACTTTTTCACAGCATATTCAGAGGACATGTAGCCAGCGGATCGTGAGGAGATGTTTGCTGTATGTGACACATGACTTGACTTGTGACTTGCTTGACCTGAGCAGTGACTCGACTTGACTTGCTTGACTTATAGCAGGGACTTGACTTGACTTGCTTGATTCTCACCACAACTAACCTGGGACTTGCTTGAGACTTGAAGGTAAAGACTTGAGGCTTGTGACTTGCACATGTCTGACTTTCCCCCATGTCTGCTGCTTTAGTAGGTCTCCCTGCTGGCCCCCAACTGACATTACTTCTCCTCATCCAAATCCACTGACTAGATCTAGCTGCTTCATCTGACATTTCCTTCACTGTCACTCCGAGTTCCCCCAGGAGACAGCTGATCTTGCTATGAATCCCCTACACCCCACTTCCACTGGACAAATCCTAGCTGTCCACCCTCGCTGCTCAGCTTCTGCTCCTAAGTCTGCATACCTAAGCTTTTTTCTTTTTATAGGCTTCTTCCACTGAGTCTTCCCAAGAAACTGTCAGCTCAATGAAATAAACTATCCGTTGACTCACTGACCACAACACTATGTCAAGCCTCTGATTGGTACAAACTATTTCCTGGGGAACAACAAGCTTTCCCCCTAAATCTACTTGCATTTCCCAATCACAAGTACCTTCTAGGCGGCCACACCCTTGCCTTCTTACTAACTTATCACTTCTCTATTTCTCCACCTCACGGACAAACTGAATTGCTAAACTCCTATTCTTAAAACCTTCTGAATTTACTTGTCTTCGTCTCCTTTCTATGCCTGCAGCTAAACTTTTCAACACCTGGTTATGTTGCCATGTATACTGGCCTTGCGACAAGCTAACTTTACAAAATATGACAAAATATGCTTAAAGGTTGCAGTACCTGAACACAATGGGCATGTTGGATCCCCATTTACCCACAGTTTTAGGTTCTGGGGAGTTGGCAACACATCGTATGTAGCCCCTACTGAATATTACCTACAATCTCTGCATGCCTAAGAGCTGCCTCTGCCTCCTGAACTGCCGATCTTGGGTTCCATTTCCTCCCTTTGGTTGGATTTGGGACCACACTCCTAACTACCACGTCCTTGCACCCAGATAACAACAGCTCTGTCCTGACCTTGGTACATTTAGATTCTTCTGTTAAACTATATACTGGCAGCTGAAGTATTCCTTTTCCATACAATGCAACACTACTTAGACACCTAGGAGCACCCAACCACTTCCTAATATAGGAGCTAACCAACCTTTCAATTCTCTCCACAATGGATATTGGAATTTCATAAATTGACAATGGCCACATTAACCTAGGATATAGCCCAAACTGCAAACACCAGAACTTCAACTTTGCTGGAAGTTCTGATTTATCTATTCTATCCAATCCTTCAGCCACATCTTTTCTAAATTTAACCACCTGTTCCTCATCATTCAACTCCTCATTGTACCACCAACCTAAGCTCTTTACTGACTTTTCCCTAATTGTTGGGATTTTCTCATCATTTATGACAAACTTCCTATCACTTAACTTCCCTCTACGTATTGAGATGCTTCTAGACTCATTAGGCTTGATCTTCATGCTGGCTCACTTGATGTTCTTATTTACCTTCTCTAGTAGCCTCTTTGTATATGGCATTGTTGTGGTCTTCAGTGTCATGTCATCCATGTAAGTCCTAACTGGAGGAAGATGCACCTCGTTCTGCTGTCTCTCCCCACCTACCACCCACTTGAAAGCCCTGATGATTACTTCCATCGCCATAGTAAATGCTAATGGAGAAATTGTACACCCTGCCATAATACCTATTTCTAGCCTCTGCCAACCTGTTGTGAAACCTGCTGTACATAGAGACTACCTACAGTAGGAGCCACTCAAAAGTTCCCCTTTCCAGCCGGCTGTCAGCCGGCTGCCTGTCGAATCCCAGCCAAATCCCAGCCAAGTTCCAGCCAGCTGCCAGCCAGCTGCCGTGCTGGCTCTACCCCCCTCCCTCTCCTATTTTAATCCTAAACACGCTCACTCGTTCAGTTGCAGGGTATCGCCATGAGATGACGCCTCTCTCAAAAAAACAGCCTGCAGTCATTCAGTTTATCAAACGTGGAAGCGTATCGTTTCTATAGCAACGACTCTTTTCAGGGGTAACTGTCTGCCTTTCCGAAACCTTGCCTCTTCGAATGTTAACTTCCATTAGTCGGACTGGCGGTCCTTCACCTTTTTATCACAAGTCCCACCATTACGAAAATTCCTGCCTTTATTATTCAAAATGTCGGCCCTTCCTCTTTTTTCTAAAGGATCCACCATTCTGAAGTTTGGATATTGTGGAATATGGCACAGCTACAGTGCTGCAGTGCAGACATTTCAGTCGCACACTGCACGTCAGCAGCGGGCAGCAGTATAGAACTGGGCTTTTACTGATGCACTTTCTGAAGGCTATTTACTTGATTAGACTTCTATTTTCGTTAGGATATTATTTTTTTCGTTATTGTATAATTTTAGTTTTCAGTTAATCAGTGAGATCACATCTTCAAAAAATGTCTGAAAGAAAAATAACCGAAAAGGTGTAATACTGAAGATTTCGTTTGTTTTTGAATTTGGAAACCTGTTTTGTTGACCTTTTTGTAATAAATTACGGAGCCCGGCAGTGGCCGTGAGAGGAACAAATATACATCGTGCGCACGTTTTAATTAATTTGAATCCTCATTCAGTCATTCAGTCATTCACTCTGGTCTTGCTGCTTTGCATGGAATTGTTGTCAGCAAAAGGCAATTCACAAGGATATTGAGAGTTTTAGAGGATATTTTGTGTGTAAAACTGTGTGTAATATCTTATATTATTTATGTTCTTGTGAAGAAACCCCACTGGCTCTGCTGCGCCTTCCCAGTTGAATTACGCACGGCACAGGCGCTCGGATGCGCGTAAAAAACCCATGAATGAAGCAGAAGTCCTGTCCTTGTGTCCTGTGCACTGATGTCTAACGTTTAACATTTGTTGAGCCGTCATCACGTTTAATTCTCACAGCTCTGACAGCCGAAATACACCGGGTACCAGCGCTACACGGCAGTCGGTGGAGTGTTGCGGGTTTTTTTTTTTGGAAAACTTTTTAACTTTTTAATTTCAACTGAGGGTGCAAAAATAATAAATTGATGGTAGCCTACTGCATGCTTTTGCACACTCGCAGAACCGTGGAGCTATTCCTCCAACAAATTGGTGAGGTGATCCTCTTTCTTCCTTTCTTTTCTCTCTTCTCTCTGTCCAAAACTGTCATTGCGCCCCACGTGACCAGCTGACTTTGCTACGAGCTGATTGGCAGTTGAAAGAGGCGACTTGCCTTATGATCTAAAACCAGCCACTGGCGACTGCATGAAAGGCATCTGTCAATAAGTCTCTTCAGTGTCTTGAATAGAATCTTGTACAGTAGCCTAACTGTATAGATCTGGTCAATACACAGTAGGCCCTACCTTAAGACTTTACTTGTAGACTGAATAATAAGAGATTATAATCACAACTTTACAGGATTTGACAAGTAGCCGAAGTTTTCACATACATACAAAGACCCCTCTGTTTTGACAGTGGACAGTCTAGTCAAAATAAAAAAAAAAATAAAGCGGCCCGGCGCAGTTGTTTTTGCTATTTTGGGCAAGAGAATAAAAACAATTATTAAAGGGGATGCTGAGCAGTAAGATCCGTTGTGTAATTAAAAGGGATAATGCACATTCAGCCACACATTATGCTAACAGGCAGGGTCCCCTCTGGTTTACACGTATTGAATGTTGTCGGCTCATGTGGGCTACCGGAATGTGCGTGCTGTGAGCTGCCCTTCCCCTCCAATGCCAGTGATTTAGCATAACTATGCCGTACCCTAACCTTTTGTTTGTGTTTGCATACTGGGTTATTTGGAATGCGGGGAGAGAGAGAAGACATTTCTACACTGAGGGCCGAATTCACAAAGAATTAACTGCGGCCGCTGATAGCACCTTGAATTGCACTTCACTTGCACCCGCAGTTTGCTACGTCTTAACATCCTGATTTGCCCCTGATTGCAATTAGCCACATGGAAAAGTATAAATGCTGGCTTTGCGCCAAGAACACCGTGGCAGAACAATGGCAGACTTTGTTTGGCAAAGTACTGAATACTGTATACCCTCATGTAGTGATGTCTGCTGGTGAGTCAGTCTAACAGTGTCAGATGGGTTGAGGCTGTGGATTTGACCAAATTTTACCACTTTATCACTATTCCCTCTCACTTGTAGCTGTTTTTTCGTTATCTTTTGAATTTAATATGAATTATGGAACCGTTTTTGTTCACGATTGTTTCCCCCGTTTCGTAAAATAAATTATTGAAAGTTGCTTTTGAAGTGCATGACAGAAGTGCGTTTTAAGAACAACCGCAGACTGTCACCTGTTCAACGCATCAATATCTTCGGATGCCATTAAAGTAATAATGATTATAATAATAATGTCAAAATATTATTTACAGACTGATTTAACAGACGATCACTGCTGCCACGATCACTGGAAAGTCTGGGTGAGAGGCTTCCACAGAGGAGTGCCCAGTTTGCACCAGCTTTAAACACGTTATTTACTTCACCGAGACAGCACCGAGACACAATCTGCTTGGCAGCGCAGTTAGTGGAGCATTTCACTCTCTGAGTGTGCTTTGTGATTTTGACGGGATCTTTTTGCTCCGTTTTTACCAGTTTAGCGGCCGCAAAAGCCACGCAATCCTTTTGTGAATTCGGCCCTGAGTCTTTTAAGGCTGATGAGCAGCCTTCGTTTTCCTGTCAGATTGCGTGTGACTCGTTCATCCAAACTTGGTCGGGATTTGTAGAGGACATGTATATGCTGCATACTGTAAAACGTGGTTACTATAAATAAATGCATCTCTGTGCAGAGAGGGAAATATGTGCTGCCTGTGTTTGAGCAGGAAGCTACAGTAGAGATGCGCGTCCTGGCTGACGCACGGCTATCTCGCCATGCGGATCATTTCAGATTTATTTTGAGATATCTGATATTGATGCCTCCACCCTCCAATACGGTGGAAGGCATTTACATTAAACAGATTCAAAAGCAACACATCTTTTCAGAAACAGTGATCCGGTGTTATTTTCCTTAAGTGCTTTCAGCTGAAGTCCCTATGCCAAAAAATCTTTACAGTGAGGTCTGTGGATTATCCAGAGTACCAGGGACACTCTTTCTACAAAGACAAATTGCTGGTGAACTTGTTTTTTTTTTAAAGATATTTCTTTGGGTATTTTCAGCCTTTAATGGATAGGACAGACAAGTGTGAGGGGGAAGAGAGAGAGAGGGAGTGACATGCAGCAATGGGCCAGAGGCTGGAGTCGAACCCGGGCCGCTGCGGCAACAGCCTTATTCATGGGGCGCCTGCTCTACCACTAAGCCACCGAAGCCCCATTGCTGGTGAATTTATTAAATAACATTTTTGCCAGCCGTGACGCACCGCGACGCCTGGTATTGTTTTAATAACATGAGTCATCCTCAGACAATACAATACTACTAAAAAGTAAACCAATAATAACAGTAATGAAATAAGCAAAAACAATATTAAAATTATATTGAAATTTTAAAATCTATTTACAGAGTGGAATGGTAGCCTAACAGATAACTTAGATACAATTTATTATTGTTTAGACACTTTATTATTGCTTAGATACTATTTAGCCTATTATTGTATTTACTTTTAGCATGCTCTACTTTTATATCTACTGTAGGCTTTATGTTTTAATTTATTTAATAACGAATTTATTTTATGTCAGGCCTACATCTTAATATTTTATGTCATTTATCATAGTTTAGTTCTTTACTCCAGTGTTTCCTCAGTGGGAGCCGTGTGCGCCGGGGTGGCGGCTGCTGGTTCTGTGGCGCTGGCTTGGGGTCCGCTCTCCCCTGGTGGAGTGGAGGGTAGCCGGGTTGCCGGGGGTGGATGGCTCCATGTGATGGTGTTTCCTCTCTGGTTCTTCCGTGCTCGGCCTTATTTTTTTCTTCTTATTTATTTATTTATTTATTTATTTATTTATCAGTGGCATGTGGATTCAGTTATGGCAGACGGATGGCAATCTGAAATGGAATGAAGCCCACAGACGGCAGACAGCAGCTACAAAACAGTAGTGGAACGCGCCCCATCCGCCCACAACACAATGCTCTTAAAGCCCTACGCTATCTGCTGGCAAAATACATTTATTTTTTTTTATGGCCTTGACATTAACCTGTCATATTGTTGAGTTATCAAGGACACTTCCGTGTTTTTGTGTGTATACAGGAATGTTAAAGATATCATTGAGGAAAACGAGGTTGACGTGATGTTATTGAATCAGGGAATCTGTGTGGACACCACGGGAGAGGATCCTGATTGACTTTACATTGGCATTGTTTCCGTGGTACCGGCACGTAATTTTAACTCATTACGTGCTGCCACCACGGAATGCGGTGTTAAGAGGTCGTGGTCATTTCACGTATTTCTGTGAGATCAGGTTGTTTCACCTTGTGAGTGAGTGAGTGTGTGTGTGTCATCGTGGCAAAGTGTGGTCCACGGCTGCCTTTTACGCACAGAACACACATAACCATTATGCCATGTCTTAGTGGGACTGTCCAGTGATTTCAGGCTTTTAAATTTTCAGGCTCTCAGATCTCAGGCTGTATAGTAACTAATGCCGAAAACTAAGTAGTGAACCAACTGCATGTAGGTGCATGTAGGCAACGCGTCTCCCTGCTCCAGCTGCAGGTAGCTCGTATGGCTCAATGTTATTTATTTCTTGGATCTTCTTCAAATACCTCTGTTTGAATCACGATAACATGGCAAAAAAGTCACACAAAGCACGGTAAATGAGATGGAGTTTAATTACACCGGGGTAGCCTAATTAACGGGAAACACAGGAACAAGTATAGGTTTTGAAAGATAAAAAGAGAGTATCCTTTTGGCTTTTCACATGGTAATATTATTTTAAAAAATATGGGTTGCATACAGTAGTTGTAATTCGACCTAGTCATAAAATGCTACTAGGCTAAATAGTGGCTCCGTGGAGCCATTGACCAGCTGATAAGCTGTCTTTCCCAAATCTGCAGATATTACAGTATTTTGGTGATAATCACTGCTCCTCCCCATGGACAAATGAAGCATTGCAACTGGTTTTCACACAGGTCTCTAGGGGCGTTACAAGTCAGGGCTGCATTTCCTACATCATCGCGGGGGATTAAATTAACTCCATTGAGCAGGCGGCAAGCTTGCACGGATCTGCCACGGACCTGCCAGGGACCTGCCGAGGTTCAGCCATGGAAACAGGGGAACTTTTGAATGGCTCCTACTGTAATACCCTGAAAATATGTGGCCCGCCACGAGAAACCCAGCAACAAGTCGGCCGGCACAAGTCAAAAAAAGAAAGAAAAAAATCGATTTTTTTAAAAAATTAGTGATTTTCGTTTTTTTGCAGAATGTGTAAGTTGAAATCATGAAGAAGCCACTCCATCTTTCAAATAACAGTATTGGTGGCCTTAAAACCATAAACTTTGTGTTTGAATTTGGGTTGTTTTAGAGGAAATGCTCTGATTCTAGTTGGGGGTGCGGCGATAACAACAGTAAATTTGCATACTGGCTTTCTTTGGCTATTCATGTGCTTTTGGTCTTTTTTTCGGCCAATAAACTGAACCACATGGCTACTTATGCAGCCAGCCGCTCCTGCATAAGGAACTGCTACTTCTGGAAGCTGCATGTGTTTTCATCATTGAATGAAGATGGACCAGGAAAAACGCGCTGCCGAAGAGCTAAATCGTGGCTGTTACAGCGCAAACAGCGCTGCTAGCATTCTGCTGAGCCAAAGTCAAACCAGTCATCTGCTCCGCGAGGATTTAAACACTTCGTCAGTATTTCTGGACCTTTTATAACGTCTCTACTCTCCATCATTCTGCTGAGAACCACGGTAACTATACGTGTTTGGCATTTCGGTGAACGTTAACTCGTTTGTTGACGATTAGCAAGCTAGCTTAACCGTTAGATTCTGAGGGAAATATCTGCTCGGTGTTCATTAATTAATTAATCTACTACTTTTAAGATTTTATTTGCCTTAAAGTCTGTATGTTGGCCGGATGGTGGATGGCTGATCTTGTGTCTTTGACTGGCGGATTTTAAGCTTTTTGGGACACCTGTGTGACTGGTGCCGACACAGCCACACCAAACTACTTTAGCGTTTCGCTAACTTTTAGCAATATACTAGTTTTTTCTCCATTCTACAACCGGATCGACCACAACGATACTGCCCGCCTGAGAGGGAAAGACCCTGTGAACACTTCGGCCACCCCAGAACCCATTTTTACACCTTCTGTGCTGTTTTCTGGACACAGGACTGACTGCAGCCGTGGACAGCGGACACCCATTCATCTCAACGGGCCCAGTGCTTGGGCCCGCGCCGGTAAGTCCCGCTTTCTACTGGATCCAAACCACCCTGACCCAAGACCTACGTTTAAAATTCTAACTGTTTAATGTGTGTACTTTGACCGGATGGCCGATCGTGTATACTTGCTCGGTGGATTTTTGAGTTTTAGGGCATTTACTGTGGATTAAACGTATGTACGCACACACAGAGGAACACAAAACACACGTTTGTGTACAGAATAGTACACCCCCAATGATCAACTTTATTCAGGGACTTTTTGTAACAAAAGCATTTCCATTTCAATAAAGTACATTCTGATTCTGATCAGTCCACTAAAGTGCTTAAGGAAAATAACACTACATCAACATTAACTACATTGTTCAAACTACTACAATAGTTTCTGCCCTGCAGGCTAACAGATACCAGATGTCGTGGGGGCTAGACCAGTAGGGGGTAGGGCTTATCTACATGAGATGCAAATGAGCAGCATTGTGTTACCTGGCACCTGAGAATTCAGAATCGTTCAGGCTGGATTTCTCAGTACAGTAGTTTGAGGAGTGCCTGCATTCAAATGGCCACAACTTCTTCAAATATTTTCAGTTTTCCATGTGTTAGACATCGTTGGAAAGCTTAGAAACTACACTTTCAGAATCTGTATATAACTCAAAATGCCTCTCAGGAGACTTGTTCCTGGTTTTTCCATGGCTGGTCACATATGCTTTCACTAAGTTAACAACTACCTGTGGCACTTTGAAGTAGGCTATGTTGTACTGAACCAAACGCATTTGCAAGTTCTAAAAATACTAAATGCAGGTCCCTTTTTTTAATCTTCGCTGCCTGAATCTGGTGCCAGATCATGCTAGTATGCTCTGAACACCCTGCAAAACCTGGTATTCCTGCCTTCTGTGCCATAGTATATATTAAGCTATTCCTTTCTAAGTAGTTAGTAGTAGTTAGTTCAAGAGAGAAATCATCCGGAATTGGCTAAGGTCCACAGACTCCTTCTCCTTAGGAATGAGGACACCCCCTGCCCTACGCCATGCTCTTGGGATAATTTGTTTCTCCCAAACTATTCTTAGCTTTTTCCACAAAAATTTAAGGATATCAGGTGCACTTTTATAAACCTGGGAAGGGACTCCATTAGGCCCTGAGGCCGAAGAAACCTTTGCATGTCTGACCACCTCCTGAACTTCCTTCCACCTAGGTGACCTGACATCCATCTCATGCTCTATCCCTCCTAATGGAGGTATATCCGGTGGAAAACCTACTCTCCTATTCTTTTCTGAATCTGAATATGTATTTCTCAAATATTCTTCAACCTCTAGCCTTGCTGCTTTAAGCTGCCCTCCCTTTTCCTGGCTAAACAATCCTTTAACAAACTTAAAAGGGTCCCTGGAAAAACCTGTCCTTACATATTCCTTCTTCCTCCTCTTTTTCCTGAGACGCTCTGCCCTTCTAAGAGCTGCTAGCCTGCTTCTCAACTCCTCTAGCAACACATTAATTCCCTCCTTTTCTTCTTCTGTAGCCTTTTTCCACTGCTTTCTTAACTGTCTCCTTTCCTTAACTAACTTCTCAATTTCTCTTTGCCGCCTAGACTTACCTGACTGTACCCTCTCACCCCTTTCTTTCGCACCCCAAACCTCTCTGCATGATATGAGTGAATTATATCTCCCATCTTTTCTAACTTTTCTATTGCATTTCCTCTAAGCCTGCTTAAGATTACTGACAAATCCCTGTTAACTATAGCCCATTCTTTACTGTCATTTGCCCTAGGCCATCTAACTCTAAGCTTTTGCTCCATGGTTCTCTCTTTGACTGGCCTGCTAACCTCAGTGTCACCTGCATATGTACGACATCTATTGCACGTCTGTCCGTCCTGGAAGAGGGATCCCTCCTCAGTTGCTCTTCCTGAGGTTTCTACCATTTTTTCCCCTGGGTTTCTTTTGGGGAGTTTTTCCTTATCAGAGGAACAGAGGGATGTCGTATGCTGTAAAGCCCTCTGAGGCACTACCTTACCTTAATACCTTCTCCTCCTCCTCAGTGGCAGTGTTAATGATATCCTGCAAACTGTGGTTTTCTACCTGTTGCTGGACTTCATCTGACTGACTTGACTGACTTCTTAGGAAGTACTGATCAATGCGGCTACTCTGCCCTTTCTTTGCCACACACTTCTTCTTTCCCTGATGAGTTCTGCGGCCTTTTATTGATGTTACTTAATACAATATACCATCTATTAGCACCCAAGCAGCATTTGAACAACATACTCAATTTAGTTTGCACCGAGTTTGTAAGACAGATTAAATAAGTAAAAGATACAGTACAGGCCAAAAGTTTGGACACACCTTCTCATTCAATGCGTTTTATTTATTTTCATGACTATTTACATTGTAGATTCTCACTGAAGGCATCAAAACTATGAATGAACACATGTGGAGTTATGTACTTAACAAAAAAAGGTGAAATAACTGAAAACATGTTTTATATTCTAGTTTCTTCAAAATAGCCACCCTTTGCTCTGATTACTGCTTTGTACACTCTTGGCATTCTCTTGATGAGCTTCAAGAGGTAGTCACCTGAAATGGTTTCCACTTCACAGGTGTGCCTTATCAGGGTTAATTAGTGGAATTTCTTGCTTTATCAATGGGGTTGGGACCATCAGTTGTGTTGTGCAGAAGTCAGGTTAATACACAGCCGACAGCCCTATTGGACAACTGTTAAAATTCATATTATGGCAAGAACCAATCAGCTAACTAAAGAAAAACGAGTGGCCATCATTACTTTAAGAAATGAAGGTCAGTCAGTCCCGAAAATTGCAAAAACTTTAAATGTGTCCCCAAGTGGAGTCGCAAAAACCATCAAGCGCTACAATGAAACTGGCACACATGAGGACCGACCCAGGAAAGGAAGACCAAGAATCACCTCTGCTTCTGAGGATAAGTTCATCCGAGTCACCAGCCTCAGAAATCGCAAGTTAACAGCAGCTCAGATCAGAGACCAGATGAATGCCACACAGAGTTCTAGCAGCAGACCCATCTCTAGAACAACTGTTAAGAGGAGACTGCGCGAATCAGGCCTTCATGGTCAAATAGCTGCTAGGAAACCACTGCTAAGGAGAGGCAACAAGCAGAAGAGATTTGTTTGTGCCAAGAAACACAAGGAATGGACATTAGACCAGTGGAAATCTGTGCTTTGGTCTGATGAGTCCAAATTTGAGATCTTTGGTTCCAACCGCCGTGTCTTTGTGAGACGCAGAAAAGGTGAACGGATGGATTCCACATGCCTGGTTCCCACTGTGAAGCATGGAGGAGGAGGTGTGATGGTGTGGGGGTGTTTTGCTGGTGACACTGTTGGGGATTTATTCAAAATTGAAGGCACACTGAACCAACATGGCTACCACAGCATCCTGCAGCGACATGCCATCCCATCCAGTTTGCGTTTAGTTGGACGATCATTTATTTTTCAACAGGACAATGACCCCAAACACACCTCCAGGCTGTGTAAGGGCTATTTGACCAAGAAGGAGAGTGATGGAGTGCTGCGGCAGATGACCTGGCCTCCACAGTCACCGGACCTGAACCCAATCCAGATGGTTTGGGGTGAGCTGGACCGCAGAGTGAAGGCAAAGGGGCCAACAAGTGCTAAACACCTCTGGGAACTCCTTCAAGACTGTTGGAAAACCATTTCAGGTGACTACCTCTTGAAGCTCATCGAGAGAATGCCAAGAGTGTGCAAAGCAGTAATCAGAGCAAAGGGTGGCTATTTTGAAGGAACTAGAATATAAAACATGTTTTCAGTTATTTCACCTTTTTTTGTTGAGTACATAACTCCACATGTGTTCATTCATAGTTTTGATGCCTTCAGTGAGAATCTACAATGTAAATAGTCATGAAAATAAAGAAAACGCATTGAATGAGAAGGTGTGTCCAAACTTTTGGCCTGTACTGTACATAAAAAGAAGTAACCACTATAACGTTTTCACTAGCCACAATGCTGTTTTCCGATGTTGTGGCGGACTGTCTGTGACATTAAATGTGAAACGATGACTTTAGTAGTTTTTTTTAAAGCTTTTGTATAGTTTTCATGTCACTGTCTTTATAGTGTAAAGACCTCAACTGAGGTGTCAATCAAATGGTCAGGAGTTCGCCACAACTTGGATATCAAGGAGTCCGCATATTTAAATGCAAATGAACGTTTGAAATGGTGCATGACAATTGGTAAATATTTATGGATGTAATAATGTGTTGGGACTAAATATTTTGCTGGATTTAGATTGTCTGGACCTTGAGTGTTTAAGGACTGCATGAGCAGTGTTAATGTTGACATAATATCAATCTGTGGTTTAAAATAACACTTCATTGGTGAGTTTATGACTGTATTATTAACATTATTATTATTATTATTATTATTATTATGATTATTATTATTATTTGTCTTACAGAAGCTTTTATTGAACCTGTTGTGGTGATTATGTTTTAAAATGGCATCATCAAATATGTAGCAAATTGTTCATGTTTAAAAAAACAAAACAAAAAAAAAACCACTGACCTCGCTTTATTCATGAATGAGTTTAAAATGAATAACCTGAGGATGCCCAACTGGCCACAACAAAGAGTAATTGACCCATAACTCAAAACCTGCCTCAGGGATCACTCTTGCACACAGCAAGAGGACAGATCAACAGTTCAAGATAATAAATTTACAGTAATCCATAAAACAAAATGATACATAAAGAGAGACAAAGACAGAGAGAGAGAGAGGTCCCCTGGCAGACTAGGCCTAAGTCAGCCTAACTAGGGGCTGATTCAAGGCAAGCCTGAGCCCCAGACTATGTCTGCCTCCCGGACCGAAACAGGAAGATGGTTCCACAGAAGAGGAGACTGATCGCTAAAGGCTCTGGCTCCCGTTCTACTTTTGGAGACTTTAGGAACAACAAGTAACCCTGCATTCTTAGAGCACAATGTTCTGGTGGGATAATATGGCACTATGAGCTCTCTAAGATATGAGGGAGCCTGACTGTTTAGAGCTTTGTAAGTCAGGAGAAGGTTTTTAAATCAATTCTGGATTTTACAGGGATCTCTTTTCTCTAGAGGCCAGAGCATTGCTATCCAGAGAAACTATATCTTCAGACAGAGGGTTTCTGAGGTGTTTGGGGCCTAGAACAATAACATTAATAATAATTGTCTGAATTTAACATAAGGAAATTGGAGCTCATCCAGGTTTTTTGTCTTTAAGGCATGTTTGAAATGTAGTTAATTGATCTGCTTCTTCTGGCTTTATCGATTAATACAGTTGTGTATCATCCGCGTAACTATGTAAATATACAGAGAGATTTCTAATGATGTTACCTAAGGGAAGCATACATAAAGTGAATAGAATTAGTCTGGGCACAGAACCTTGTGGAACGAAATAAACTTTTGTATGCAAAGATGATTCATCACGAACATGAATGAACTGAAATCAATCAGATAAATAGGATTAAAACCAGCTTAGTGCAGAACCTTTAAGGCCAATTAAATGATGGTCAGTTGTGTCAAATGCGGCAGTAAGATCTAATAAAACAAGAACAGAGACAAGTCTTTTGTCTTAAGCAATCAGAAGATCATTTGTCATTTTTACTAGTGCTGTCTCTGTCCTATGATGGACTCCAAATCCTGACTGGAATTTCTCAAATTATTGTCATGGAAAAAGTCACATAGCTGGTTTTCGACTACTTTCTCAAAGATCTTTGAAAGAAAGGGAAGATTAGATATGGATATATAGTTAGCTAACACCTCTGGATCCATGGTGGGCTTTTTTAGTAGAGGTTTAATTGCAGCGACTTTAAAGGACTGTGGTATATTGCCTGTTAATAAAGACATATTGATAATGTCTAATATAGAAGTGTTAACTAAAGGTAAGACTTCTTTCAGGACCCTGGTTGGAAAGGGGTCTAAGAGACACGTTGATGATTTAGATGAGGAAATCACTGAGGTAAGTTGTTAAAGGGTAATCTGAGAGAAGCAATCCAAATACATATGAGGTCTTAAAGCTGTGTTTAAATTCCCTGTGTTTGAAGGCAGATTGGTATTGTGTGTATGAATTTTGACTCTAATTGTTAGAATTTTGTCATTAAAGCTGCTCATAAAATCATTACTGTTGAGGGCTAAAGGAATAAAAGGCTCAATAGAGCTGTGACTCTCTGTCAGCCTGGCTACAGTGCTGAAAAGAAACCTGGGGTTGTTATTTATTTATTTTTATTCATTTTCTTCTATTAATGCTGAGTAATAGTTTGCTCTGGTATTGTGATGGGCCCTCCTATACATATACATAGTTTAAGACTGTATTCCTAGACTTAACGAGATTCTTCCAGCTTGGTTAAATGCAAATTCCTTTTAGATTTTCACGATATTTGTTTGGTTTTGGGAGTTGTACTAAGGAGCAAACTTTCTTTGTTTCATTAACTTCTTTTTAAGACGTGCTACAGAGTTGAGTGTTGTTTGCAGCAACCCTGCAGCACTATCAACAAGATAATCAATTTGGGAGAGGTTAAAGTCAGCTAAGGAAACCTCTGTACAGTGGGACATAGTATTAAATTTTGCTACAGCACTATCCGATAAACATCTAGTATAGTAGCATTTGCTGAGTAATAGAGTAATAAGAAATCAAGAGTTAAAAAATGGCTTGATAAAGAGGGATTCTGCGGAAAGACTATTAAGTTTTCAATTTCAATTCCATATGTCAGAACAACATTGAGCGTGTGGTTAAAACAGTGAGTAGGTTTATGTACACTCTGACTGAAGCCAGTGGAGTCAAATAATAAGATAAACGCAGTAGCAGGGCAGTCATTGTCAACATCAACATGAATATTAAAATCACCTACAATAAAAACTTTATCTGATTTAAGAACTAAAGTAAATAAAAACTCTGAAAATTCAGAATACGGGCCATGAGCATGGTATACTATGACAAATAGAAATGACTGTGAGGTTCTCCAGGTTGGATGTAAAAGACCTAAAGACAAGGCTTTTAAAAAAATAAATTAAAAAATTAAAAAATAAAATAATAAATTAGTTTAGGTTTAGGGTTGGTTAATAGAGTAAAGTCAAAAATCACTGCAACTCCCCCTCCTTGGCCGCTGCCTGGAGGAATGTGGGTATTATTATGACTGGGAGGAGTGGATTCGTTTAGACTAACATTCATCATGACACAGCCAGGTTTCAGTGAGACAGAGTAAATCAATATGATTATCTGATATTAATCAATTCACTTACACTGCTTTTGATGATAGAGACCTGATATTTAACACTCCACATTTAATTCTCCTATTTTGCTTTTCTGTCACAAAAGAGTGGTGTTATTCTTTATTAAGTTTTTTTGTACAACTCCTCTTTTTTTAATTTTAGATTTAAATAATTTAGATGGTTATAACATCATGGGTGGGTAACTGCACTAGAAGCTCAGAGAAGCGTTTAAGACTGCGACTCTGATTCCTGGTCTCAACTCCGGGTTGTCAAGATTTTTAATCACTAATACACTTTGCCGGGTTTCTAGAGATGAGAGCAGCTCCATCCAAAGTGGGATGCATGCTGTCTCTCCCAATCAAACCAGGTTTTCCCCAGAAAGTTTGCCAATTATCTACAAAGCCCACGTTGTTTGTTTGACACCACCTGGACAGCCAACGATTAAATGATGACATATGGAAACATCTCATCAGTGGTCAGATTTGGGAGGGGTCCAGATAAAACTATGGAGTCCAACATGGTTTTTGCATATGTGCACACTGACGCAACATTAATTTTTGTGACCTCTGATTGGCGTAACCCAGTGTCATTACCGCCAAAATGAATAACAATCCTACTGAATCTTTGTTTATCCTCAGCCAGTAGTTTTAAATTTGACTCAATGTTGTCTGCTCTGGCCCCAGAGATACATATGACTATGGTCGATAGTGTTGCTAACTTGATGTTCTCAGAATAGAGCTGCCAGTGACCAGAGTTTTCTCCTCAGTGGGTGTGTCACTGAGTGGGGAAAAAATCGTTAGGAACCTGAACAGGCTGGTGGTGGACTGTGGGCTTCAACTTATTAGGCTACTATGCTTCTCTCGAACAGTCACCCAGCCTTCCAGCTGCACCGTGGTTGCTGGAGGACCGCTAGCAGAAGCTATGCTGTGTGGCTCCACGCTGGCTACAGGGGACTGGCTAACTACTGCAGCTACTGAATGATGTTCCATGGTGCAGAGCCATGCTTCCAATTTACTAAGCCCCACCTCCAATGCAGTAAATACACTACACTTATTACATGTAGCCTACTACTATCGCTAAAGGAGGCAGATGAATAACTAAACATCCCACACACCGAGCAAGAGAGAACAGGAGAAGGAGAAGCTATTGCTAAGTGCCAAGCTAACATAGCTAACAAGGCTAATAGCATGTAAACAACAGCTGGAATAAGCAAGAATGTCACTGAAAGAAGAAGACAGCTATGAGTGCTTAAACAGAACTGGTGTGGGTTTAAACGTGCAGTAGATATTTAGCAGGTGAAATGGTTGAATATCAGAAAATTAGCTGGTATGAACTAGCTAGAGCAGCGCAAAGACACTATCACAGAAGCACCTGAAATGACACAACACGCTAACCACAGTACGTCAGCACGTCAAGGAGTCAGTCCATTAGCAAAATCATGAGCAAATCATCTGTAGACTCCAATGATCTCAACAGTAACCACCAAATTGTACCTTTCAGTACACTGATGTGGATTTTATGGCCACAGAGAATACAACATTCTGAGTGAGGTTAAACAATATTTTCACATAACATAACCTTTTGAATTAATTATATATTTTCTGCCTTTGCTTTTTGTCTCTGCAGAATGCAGGGGACGTTGAGAGCACCTTAACTTCTCTCAGTGTCCTGGATGAACTTCTGTCTGCTGGTGAGCTCAGATCAGCTTTTGACTACTTAAACATATTTGATATAGCAATATCATGTAAGGGACTAACAATTATATCCAGCAGTAAACAAAAGGATAGTGTAAAACCTGGTAGTTGGACAAAGAACAGAGGAGGGGAGCAGTTTGGATGCAGGAAAGTGATACATTTAATCTGCTCAAGCAACTGGGTTGCAATGAGTTTCAAACTTCTCAAATTTCTCACTATGTCCAAATGTTGTAAATATTGTTACTGGAAGGTTACAGTCATAATGAGTGAAATAATATTTGATATCATCGTTTAGAACTTTATCCTGGTTGTGCTGTTATTTATAATAACTTCACTATTTAAAAGTTTACAGCTTAGTAGAAGTATCTGGACGGTAATCAATGTGAATGAATGCTTTGTCCCATCCACTCCTGTTGTGTAATCAGCTGTTATATTGATGTTTTTTTTTGGTTCTTCAATTACATCTATTTTAACAGAGAATAAACAAACAAACAAACAAACAAAAAAACAGTAGAATTCTGATGCTAGATGTATTACCTACATGTGAAACAGTTTGGGCCCCGAAAGAAAGCAGAATTCAATGATTCAAAATTCCATTTAGTCGATGTCCTCATAGTAATGCATGACAGGAACCAATAATGTTGGAACTTTAGTTTTACCTGAGGAGAGTAGAACAAATGACCCTCCATCATTACTAAGCCACAAAGGTTCACATGGGCTCTAATTATTGAGTTAATCCATTTTTCTTTGAGCCCTCTGCAGTCTGGCAGTTAACAGTAGTTTTAGCTGAGTAACTCTGATGCAAAATATTTGCAGGCAAGTATTTCGCTTCTTTTGTTTTAATTATTTGTCACACCCATGGAGTGTAAAGCCCGTTTCAGTATTATACTGAAGCGAATAAAAACTATAGACTGAAACTAAAAAAATAATTAAGCAATGAAGACTATAATGAGCAATGCCACTCTGGAAATTAAATGAAACTAAACTGAACTGAAAACAAAATTAAAAAAATAGATAAAAATAAAAACTAAGGACAAATACAAAACTATCATAACTCTGCAGTCTGTTTCTGTTTTTATCCGAACAACAACTTTTACATCTCAGAAAACAGCATTTTTTGTCCTCTGGCATTTTTGAAGTCCTGGTCCCCCACCTCAAGTATTTCTATGTGAAAAAAATCTACATAAAAGATGGTGGCTGGAAACACAGTTCATGGCATAATTTGTGTTTCTACCTCAAGACACTGAAAATAAAAATGAGTCTTAAGCACTGATTTTCAGATTCAAAGGTGTTTAAAGGCATGTACTCCTTTAACCCTCCGGTCCCCCTCGGACAGAAAACGTCCTTTTTAAGTGATTTTTCAGTTTTTATTTTTTGATAACTTTGGCTGTGTTCATGCATATAGCATGACATTTGGTCAGAAACTTTATTTTTGGTGATATTTTGAAATTTTAAAGCTGCTCCTAAATCAGGCCTAAAATACACAAATGGCAACCTTGTACGACATCTCGCCCTCTCAGATGAAAACCGTCCCCATTGTAACCCATTAAAACGACATTTTTTGATTCCCCTTCAATTTACATAAAAAACGTCATTTTTTTCTGTCTCTGGCAGTCAGGTTGGTTAGAGAGACCTAAAAAACAGATGGGGTCAATTTCCATTTTTGGGGCCCTGCTGTCTTTTCAATACAATTCCTGGTTTGGCCACTTGAAGCACTATAGGCCCCTAACAGGGAGGGCAAATGCAGAGTAGATCAAAAAATGGTCTTGCTGTGCTCATAAAGATGTGACAGTGTGGTCTGTATAAAAATATTGCAATATTAGTTTGTGTGTGTGTGTGTGTACATGGACTCAAAATACACAATGTCAAATCCCTATGTGAAAATATAGCTAAATGTAAAACCATAAATTCCGTATTTGTTCATCACATCCTCAGAAACATGAATTTGATGATATTAGTCATGCATTACAGAGTTAGGGGATCAAAATGGAAGTTTTTACTAAAATCCAGCTGAATCATACATTTTCTCCTGCTTCCCCAGTAGAGCAAACACACACTAAATAATAAGTAGTAAAATTTCCTGTATGCTAGGTTAGTGTTGATATGGATGTCTGTGTGTGTGTGTGTGCATGTGTGTAATTGTGTAGCTAAAAACTGCAAATTATGAGCAGCAGGTTGCTGCAAGGTTACATTACTGTTTTCGCTCTCTCTCTCTCTCTCTCTCTCTCTCTCTCTCTTTCTCTCATACACACACACACACACACACACACACACACACACACAATGAATATTTGGTATGTATAATCCAAGTAGGAGTTGGTTAAAAGATTTAAGCAAAAAAAGTAGAAAAAAATATTAATATTTAATATTTTTATGGTTCTTTTTCAACAAGGACGAAAAACGTCCCGAAGGGGAAAGGTGTCAGTGTTTTACAAGGGGGACCAGAGGGTTAAAATTGAAACTGCACAAAAAAATAATAATGCATCAAAATTGGTGTGTTTATTAATCATTCACATATCCCAGACTGTGATAATTAGAAAAAAAATCCATCCAACATTTATTATATAGAAAGTTATTCATAATTCTTTTTTTTTCATAAAAGTAACAGTGACTTCATGTAAAGAAAATGGCATATAAAGGGTTAAAAATCCTCAAAATGAATGAATATTTGATGTGTATAATCTGAGTAGGAGTTGGTTAAAAGATTTAAGCAAAAAAAAAAAAAAGTAGAAAAAAATATTAATATTTAATATTTTTAGGGTTGTTTTTCAACAAGGACAAAAAGCGTCCCGGAGGGGACAGGTGTGATTTTTTACAAGGGGGACCGGAGGGTTAAATATAGTATTAGTACCAGGGCAAACACTCCAATACATCAGACTCCTGAGCAAGTCTGCCTCTCCATCCTTCCCCTTCAATCAAACAGTTTTTCTCTGTATAACCAAGCACTACTTTTGTTTCTGTGGAACCCCTTCCAGCAGAGGAAACACCATTATCCAGTCAACCCTCTCTTTCTGTTTAGGTACAGATCGTCGTATCCACTATATGATCAGTAAAGGTGGCAGTGAATCCTTGCTTACTGCACTGGTCAACACTGGGCGCAGTTTCAGTCCCAACTACACCATCTTGCTGCCACTGCTGCACCTGCTGGCTAAAGTTGGACACAGAGGTGAGTGTGGATGAAAAGATGAATTATAAAGATCTCATGATGATAAATAAAAACTCAAATGTTTGACAATTCAACAAAACCTCAGACACACCACAACTTAATTAGGGACCTCGGTCAAAGGACTAAGTCCCTCTTGTTTCTGGTGCGTTTATTATTATTAGGGACCTCGGCTGAAGGACGAAGTCCCTCTTGTTTCTGGTATGTTTATTAGGGACCTCGGCTGAAGTGCGAGGACCCTCTTGTTTTTGGTGCGTTCATTATTAGGGCCCGAGCTACAACGAAGTTGTCCATGAGGACCCTATTGTAATCGCGCTGTTTATTATTATTTATTATTATTAGTGGTCCAAGCCCGCGGGGCTTGGGGAAGGCGTATGCAAACAGATGCGTTTCCCAGGACCAGCGGTGCTGGGAACCCTATTGTAATGTTCAGATTTTTATTAGGGCCCGAGCGACAACGAAGTCGTCCAAGGACCCTATTGAAATCGCGCTGTTTATTATTAGGGCCCGAGCACCTACTGGTGCGAGGACCCTATTGAAATGCAAGGATTTCTTCTTCTTCTTCTTCTTCTTCTTCTTCCAAATGAATTGCCTTTTTGGGAGGCTTAACATACCTGAAAACTCATGAAACTTTGCACATATATCAGGACTGGTAAAATATTTGATATTTTAAGGGTTTCGTGCACGGGTTCCAAAAAAATGGCTCAGTAGTGCCCCCTACAAAAGTTTGAGGAAACAGCCCCTGAAGCTAGTTTAACCTACGTACATGTACGAAACTTGGCAGGCTTATGTAACGCTCAGAGACGTACAAAAAAGCCTCTTGGAGGCATGCTCTAAACCCAACAGGAAGTCAGCCATTTTGAATTTACTGTGTAATTTTGGTGCATTTTTGGCCATTTCCAGGGGTCCTAAATGAACGTACTCATCCTAGCGATTTCATCCAATCGACTTCAACCCTTGGTCTGTCCCACCCCAAGACTTTGAAGATGAAAAGTTATCAAAATGCTTGAGTTTTCGTCAATGCGTGTGACCGTGGGATGACGTCAAAGTTAGGGGTCTCGCCACTAAACAGAAAGTAGTTTATAACTCCAGCATACATGGTCCGATTTTGGCCAAACTTCACAGGATTGAACATATCTACATGTCAATAATCAGAGATAAATATAGCGCCCCCTACTGGCAACAGGAAATGTCATGTTTTAGTCTTTAATGTATATCTCCTACAGAATTGACCAGATCCACCTCAAGCTTTGTGAAAAAAAGCCATAAAACGCTGATGACGCTTTATTGTGGAAACTATGAGTTTTCGTTGAAGGGTGTGGCCATGGCGTGGCGGCAAACTTTGATGTTTCGCCGTGATGATAAACGTTGCTGTAACTTGACTCCACGTGGGAATATCTTGCCAAAACTTCACACATATGATGACAGTCCAACCCTGAACACATCTACAGAGGAATTTTGAATCACCGCCATAGCGCCACCTACTGGCAACAGAAAGTTACTTTATACATTCTTTGATGTCCCTCTTCTAGCAGGTTAATCAGACCCACCTCAAACTTGCTGGTCTAAGTCCTTAGACCTTGATGATACTTAAAAATGAAGCTTTTGAGTTTTCATCAAACGCTGTCACCGTGGCGCTGCCTTGTTTGCCATCAAACATGATGTTGTTTTGAAGGAATAAGGGATGCTTGAAAACTCTCCAGACGTGGCATACACATCACAGGTCTCAAGTCCTGCTGTCTGATGTAATTTTTGTGCGTTGATACACCAAGATGGCTCAACAGCGCCCCCTAGAACATTTCAATTAAGCAGCAACTGAAGCTGGTTTGACCTGCATGTATGAAACTTGGTAGGCACCTGTAACACTCTATCATGTACAAAAAAGCCTCTTGGAGTCATGCTCCAAACCCAACAGGAAGTCCACCATTTTGAATTTACATGTGCCACTTTTGTGCATTTTTGCCTATTTCCAGGGCTTGTAAATTAATGAACTTGTCCTACAGATTTAATCAGATTGGCTCCAAACTTGGTGTATGTAAGCGTGACTATGTTGTGACCAAAAGTTATCACAGGATTTGCCCAGTGTTGAATGGCGCGCCCGCTGCCGAGCGTTGAATCTTGAGGTCTCGCCATGAAAAACGAAATTGCTGTAGCTTTGGCATAAATGGTCCAATCTCCACCAAGCTTCACATGATTCGTATTAGTCCCGCCCTGAACACATTTTCATTACCATATTTCCTGATAATTATAGCGCCAGCTAGTGTCAAAAGGAAGTACTTCTTATCAGACACTTATGTTTGGATTAACCTGAAATTTCAATGCTGTGGTCTATATTTGATTTTCACAAACATGACATATCATTAGTGTCTACGTGTGCTGCAGAGGGTTTAATTTTGATGTCTTGCCATGAAACAGGAAATTGCCATAACTTTGGAGAAAATGGTCCGATCTCCATCAAAGTTCAGATGATTCATATTAGTCCTTCCCTGAAAACATTTATTTGACCGTATTTCCTGATACTCATATACCACCTTGTGGCAACAGGAAGTAGGCCTCAATTAAACACTTATCTTTTGATTTATCTGCAAGTTAAATGCTGTGGTGTATATTTGATGTATAAAAGCATGATCTATAATAGTGTGCTCTCCAACTCCCTCTCGTGGAAAGAGGAAGTGATCCAGTGACCTTCTGATTGCTTCAGACAAAGGACTCGTCTCTGTACTCGTTTTATTAGATCTTAGTGTGGCGTTTGACACAATTGACCATCAAATTCTGCTACAGAGACTGGAACACTTAATTGGCCGAAAAGGTTCTGCAATAAGCTGGTTTAAATCTTATTTATCTGATCTTTTTCAGTTTGTTCACGTTCATAATGAATCATCCTTACGTACTAAAGTTTGTTTTGGAGTTCCGCAAGGTTCTGTGCTCGAACCAATCCTATTTACTCTATATATGCTTCCTTTAGGTAACATCATTAGAAATCGCTCTGTAAATTTCCATTGTTATGCGGATGATACACAGTTGTATTTATCTATGAAGCCAGAAGAAACTAATCAATTAACTAAACTTCATAATTGCCTTATAGACATGAAAACCTGGATGAGCACCAATTTCCTGATGTTAAATTCAGACAAAACTGAAGTTATTGTTCTTGGCCCCAAACAACTCAGAGACTCTTTATCTGATGACATAGTTTCTCTAGATGGCATTGCTCTGGCCTCTAGCACTACTGTAAGAAACCTCGGAGTAAAATTTGATCAAGATTTGTCTTTTAATTCTCATTTAAAATAAACCTCACGGACTGCGTTTTTTCATCTGCGTAATATTGCGAAAATTAGGCCTATCCTGACCCGAAAAGATGCAGAAAAATTGGTCCACGCTTTTGTTACCTCTAGGCTGGATTACTGTAACTCTCTATTATCAGGTAGCTCTAGTAAGTCCTTAAAAACTCTCCAGCTAATTCAGAATGCAGCAGCACGTGTACTAACGGGAACTAAGAAACAAGATCATATTTCTCCTGATTTAGCTTCTCTGCACTGGCTCCCTGTAAAATCCAGAACTGAATTTAAAATCCTACTGTTAACTTATAAAGCTCTAAATGGTCAAGCTCCGTCATATCTTAGAGAGCTCATATTGCCATATTATCCCACCAGAACATTGCGCTCGGAGAATGCAAGGTTATTCGTGGTCTCTAAAGTCTCCAAAAGTAGATCAGGAGCCAGAGCCTTCAGCTATCAGGCTCCTCTCCTGTGGAATCATCTTCCTGTTGCGGCAGACACGTCTCCACATTTAAGACTAGACTTAAGACTTTCCTCTTTGATGAAGCTTATATTTAGGGCTGGCTCAGGGCCCGAGCGACGATGAAGGCGTCCGAGGACCCTATTGAAATCTCGCTGTTTATTATTATTAGGGCCTGAGCAACAACAAAGTCATCCAAGGACCCTATTGAAATTGTGCTATTTATTATCATTATGATTATTATTAGGGCCCGAGCGACAAAGAAGTCGTCCGCGGAGGACCCTGTTGAAATCGCGTTGTTTATTATTAGGGCCCGAACGATGACGAAGTCGTCCGCGGAGGAACCTATTGAAATTGTGCTGTTTATTTTTATTATTAGGGCCCGAGCAACAACGAAGTCGTCCGCGGAGGACCCTATTGAAATCGCGCTGTTTATTATTAGGGCCTGAGCGATGACGAAGTCGTCCGTGAGGACCCTATTGTAATTGCGCTGTTTATTAGGGCCCGAGCGACGACAAAGTCGTCCGTCAGGACCCTATTGTAATCGTGCTGTTTATCATTATTATTAGGGCCCGAGCAACAACGAAGTCGTCCGCGGAGGACCCTATTGAAATCGCGCTGTTTATTATTATTATTAGGGCCCGAGCGACAATGAAGTCGTCCGTGGAGGACCCTATTGAAATCGCGCTGTTTATTATCAGGGCCCGAGCGATGACGAAGTCGTCCGTGAGGACCCTATTGTAATCGTGCTGTTTATTATTATTATTAGGGCCTGAGCGACGACGAAGTCGTCCGCGACGGACCCTATTGAAATCGTGCTATTTATCGTTATTATTATTATTATTATTATTATTATTATTGTACCAACATTTCGTGTCCCAATTTCGCCCCTTTCCCAAATTTCAAAATGCTTCTAACTTTCCACATTCGTCCGGCCGGAACCCAAATTCGATATTTTTGGGTGGTTGCACATGGTCGTCGCGAAATGCTGAAATAGCGCCCCCTACAAATTTTCAAAATACCCTCCCCATTGGGGTTTATTTGTCGTAGGCAAACAAAATTTGGTACACACATGTATCATACGGAGACGCACAAAAAAGTCTCTTGACATCATGGTAAAATCCCAACAGGAAGTCGGCCATTTTGTTTTGAATTTTTTTGTTACAACAATTTCCACAACTTAAATTTGAACTGCTCCTAGGGATTTTGTCCGATCAACTTCAAATTGGCTACAGATCATCCTGAGAACATGCTGATCAAAACTTATTAAAAGCTTTTCCCTATGTTAAGGTGCGTGGCCGCTAGGGCGTGACAAATTTTGGCGACTTTTCGTTTTCTTGCCATCGAATTTCGAATGGCTCTCCCGCCCATATACTTGATCTCAGCAGCTTCAAACTTGCTGGACATGATGATGGCTCCGCCCCGAACTCCCCGATATGTTAATATCCCACCTTACTCATAGCGCCCCCTGGTAGTAACAGGAAGTGACCAGTTTTTACTTTAACATGTACTAATGCCACAAACTTGACCACATCAACATCATTCCACTTCTAATGCATGCAGAACAAGTTGGTGAAGCTACCTTGTGAACGCTGTGAAGCTACGTCTAATGGTGTCCATGTGGTAGCATGGCAACTATCGAACCCTCGCTACTAAATACGTTTGGCTTTTTGATGGCTTCAGCGACCTCATCTCCTCATGAAAATTGTTACACAGGTCAAGAATGGCAAGCTCTTGCATCTGATAGGAGCATCGCCCATGGGGGGGACAAAATGCCTCTATAGCTCCCCCTTGAAATTTTCAAAAACACCTCCCCATAGGGTTTTTTTGGAGTTGGAACATGAAAATTGGTACACATGTGTATGTTGTCCAGATGCATAAAAAAGTTTCTGGCACCAATGGTCTACTCCAAACAGGAAGTTGGCCATTTTGATTTTGACTTGTCATTTTGGCATGATTTCCACATGTTGTATTTTCACGAACTCGTCCTAGGGATTTGATCCAATCGACTTCAAATTTTTTTTACAGATCATCCAGAGACCATGCTGATCAAATGCTGTGCTCTGCATGTCTGTAGGTCAAAGGGCGTGGCTGCTATGGCACTGCCATTTTGATCCATCGCCATGCATATTCAAGCAGCTCTCTCTCCCACATAATTCATCCAAACTGCTTCAAAATTTCTGTACATGATAAGAGCCCCGCCCTCAATGCCTCCATATGCTCGTAGGCAATTTTGCTCATGGCGCCCCCTTGTGGAAACAGGAAATGCCATCTTTTACACTGACAAACACCAACCTCAAGCTCCTGACCTGATCAACTACATTTTGTGGCCACATGACAATCAAGTCGATGAATCTCCACAGTGACACACGTGTCCTGTCATGTTGCAGGCTGCTGCGGCGGCAGTGGCAACTTTTCATCCTTCGCCACGGAACATCAACTTGGTATAAATCCTTCATGCATTGTCCGATTTGCTTGAAATTTCACGTGTGATGAGGGTCCACCCCTGAACGCACCTGGCCACATCTGGTTACGCTCGTAGCACCACCTGGTGGATGAACGAAACATTGCATTTTTTCGCTCCTGCCAGGTTTTTTCTCCCTTCTCGCTTCCCACCACAGCCCCCGCGTGCCTCAGGCCCCTGCGGTTGCATGGGGGAGCGAGGGCCCGATCACAGCTGCTTTAATTAGGGCCTGAGCGACGACGAAGTCGTCCGTAGGACCCTATTGTAATTGCGCTGTTTATTGTTGTTATTATTATTAGGCCCTGAGAAACGACAAAGTCGTCCGAGGACCCTATTGAAATCACGCTGTTTATTATTATTAGGGCCAGAGCAGGAGACCTGCGAGGACCCTATTGTTTCTCGAATGATTATTATTAGGGCCCGAGCAGGTCACAGACCTGCGAGGTCCCTATTGTTTTTTGAATGATTTTTTTTTTTTTTTTTTGTCTTTGTCTAAAAGGATCGCATTTTTCACTGCCTGAACATATCCCAAAACTCACCGAACTTGAAATATAAGTCGCACCTGTGAAAAATTTCGGGTGATGACCACAAGGTGGCGCTCTTTAAAGTGAAGTATTTTATACCTCAACATCAGTTGGGTGGATTAACACGAAACTTGGTATAATTATTGTCAATGCCCTCCTGAGGATATCTGATGAAGGACTTACCAATCCGCCACTAGGTGGCGCTCTGGTGGCCGTCTAATTTAATATTTGGCACTGTGCCACCACTATAACACTCATGGATATAAAATTGATAGGGGTAGTATAGACTGGCCCCTGTAACTCACACACCAAAAATGACCAGCAGGTGGCGCTATTTTCAATGCAAAAGCGTTTGTGGCTAATAACTCCCACATAATATGTCGCACATTGTTAAACCTTCTATTTACGTGTTCTCTGAAATCAGCTGAATTGTATGGTGTAAGCCACGCCCACTTTCGCGGTAACTTTCCATTCGCTAAATCGCGACAAATGAAAAACGTACTTTTTCGAACTCCTCCTAGGCGATTTGACCGATTTGCACCAAACTTTGCATGTAGCATCTGTCAACTCTCCTGACAAAAAGTCATTAAAAGAATTTTGATTGGGATTTGATTTTGATTGAACGGCCAAAATATAAAACAACAAATTCCTGCACATTGTTTTCAAAACAGACAGTCTTTCATATCTTGACCAAATACAGTCCGATTACCACAACACTTTTGCTAATTGTGTTCCATGGCCCGATGAGGGTTTGTGCAAAATTCAGTGCAAATAGGTGGCGTTCTGGTGGCAGTCTAATTAGTGTGAATGGAAGTAAATTGGAAAATCTTCAAATCCTCTTCAAAACTCATCGACTTTCAACCTCTTCTTGTCCCTCATACTTTAAGCTAGAGACACCATGTCAACTTTTAAAGAGTCAGAAGACCTTGAACTATTGGGCATGTATTCAGCTTCTACTTTTTGGAAAAATACATGCGTGGGTTGGGTGCCTACCTGTATACTGGAAATGTAAGTAAGAGATAACGTTTATTTTTTCATTTATTTCAGCTGACAAGACATCTAGGTGCATGCCCCCCAACAGCAGCATGCCCCGACACGCGTGGACTGCGAGGGCCCGTTTATCGCTGCTTGCAGCTTTAATTAGGGCCCAAGCGACGACGAAGTTGTCCGAGGACCCTATTGAAATCGCGCCGTTTATTAGGGCCTGAGCACCTTGACACGTCAGAAGACGTCCTGCCAGCCCCCCCGAGTTGCGTGAAGGTGCAAGGGCCCGTTCATCGCTGCTTGCAGCTTTAATTATTAGGGCCCGAGCACCTAGCGGTGCGAGGACCCTATTGAAATGCAAGGATTTTTTATTATTATTATTATTAGGGCCCGAGCACCTAGCGGTGCGAGGACCCTATTGAAATGCAAGGATTTATTATTATTATTATTATTATTATTCCTCCAAATGAATTGCCTTTTTGGGAGGCTTAACATACCCGAAAACTCATGAAACTTTGCACACATCTCAGAACTGGTGAAAAATTTGATATTTTAAGGGTCTCGTGTGGCTCAGTAGTGCCCCCTACAAAAGTTTGAGGAAACAGCCCCTGAAGCTAGTTTAACCTACATGTATGAAACTCGGCAGGCTTATGTAACGCCCAGAGACGTACAAAAAAGCCTCTTGGAGGCATGCTCTAAACCCAACAGGAAGTCAGCCATTTTGAATTTACTGTGCAATTTTGGTGCATTTTTGGCCATTTCCAGGGGTCATAAATGAACAAACTAGTCCTAGAGATTTCATCCGATTGACTTCAAACCTTGGTCTGTCCCATCCCAAGACCTTGAAGATAAAAAGTTATCAAAAGCTTGAGTTTTCGTCAATGCGTGTGACCGTGGGATGGCGTCAAAGTTAGGGGTCTCGCCACTAAACAGGAAGTAGTTTATAACTCCAGCATACATGGTCCAATTTTGGCCAAACTTCACAGGATTGATGACAGTCCCGTCCTGAACACATCTACATGTCAATAATTAGAGATAAACATAGCGCCCCCTACTGGCAATGGGAAATGTCATGTTTTAGACTTTAATGTACATCTCCTACAGACTTGACCAGATCCACTTCAAACTTGGTGAAAAAGGTCATAAGACGTTGATGATGCTTTATTGTGGAAACTGTGAGTTTTCGTCGAAGGGCGTGGCCACGGCCTGGCGGCAAACTTTGATGTTTCGCCGTGATGATAAACGTTGCTGTAACTTGACTCCACGTGGGAATATCTTGCCAAAACTTCACACATATGATGACAGTTCAGCCCTGAACACATCTACAGAGGAATTTTGAATCACCGCCATAGCGCCACCTTCTGGCAACAGAAAGCTACTTTATACATTCTTTGATGTCCCGCTTCTAACAGGTTAATCAGACCCACAAACTTGCTGGTCTAAGTCCTTAGACCTTGATGATGCTTAAAAATGAAGCTTTTTAGTTTTCATCAAACGCTGTCACCGTGGCGCCGCCTTGTTCGCAATCAAACACGATGTTGTTTTGAAGGGACAAGGGATGCTTGAAAACTCACCAAACGTGGCATACACATCATAGGTCACAAGTCTTGTTGTCTGATGTGATTTTTGTGCTTTGATGCACCAAGATGGCTCAACAGCAGCCCCTAGAATATTTCAATTAAGCAGGCCCCAAAGCTGCTTTGACCTGCATGTATGAAACTTGGTAGGCACCTGTAACACTCTATTATGTACAAAAAAGTCTCTTGGAGCGATGCTCCAAACCCAACAGGAAGTCCGCCATTTTGAATTTACTTGTGCCACTTTTGTACGTTTTTGCCCATTTCCAGGGCTTGTAAATTAACGAACTTGTCCTACAGATTTAATCAGATTGGCTCCAAACTTGGTGTATGTAAGCGTGACTATGTTGTGACCAAAGGTTATCACAGGATTTGCCCAATGTTGAATGGCGCGCCCGCTGCCGAGCGTTGAATCTTGAGGTCTCGCCATGAAAAACGAAATTGCTGTAGCTCTGGCATAAATGGTCCAATCTCCACCAAACTTCACATGATTCGTATTAGTCCCGCCCTGAACACATTTTCATTACCATATTGCCTGATAATCATAGCACCACCTAGTGTCGAAAGGAAGTACTTCTTATCAGACACTTATCTTTGGATTAACCTGAAATTTCAATGCTGTGGTCTATATTTGATGTTCACAAACATGACATATCATTAGTGTCTACGTGTGCTGCAGAGGGTTTAATTTTGATGTCTCGCCATGAAACAGGAAATTGCTATAAATTTGGAGTAAATGGTCCATTGTCCACCAAACTTGACATGATTCATATTTGTCCCGCCCTGAACACATTTATATGACAATATTCCGTGATAGTCATAGCGCCACCTAGTGGTGAAAGGAAGTACTTCTTACCAGACACTCATCTTTGGATTCACCTGAAATTTCAGTGCTGTGGTCTATATTTGATGTACACAAACATGACGTATCATTAGTGTCTATGCGCGCTGCAGAGAGTTTACTTTTGATGTCTCGCCATGAAACAGGAAATTGCTATAAATTTGGAGTAAATGGTCTGTTGTCCACCAAACTTGACATGATTCATATTTGTCCCACCCTGAACACATTTATATGACAATATTCCGTGATAGTCATAGCGCCACCTAGTGGTGAAAGAAAGTACTTCTTACCAGACACTTATCTTTGGATTAACCTGAAATTTCAGTGCTGTGGTGTGTATTTGATGTACACAAACATGACATATCATTAGTGTCAATACGTGCTGCAGAGGGTTTAATTTTGATGTCTCGCCATGAAACAGGAAATTGCTATGTTGTTGCCATAAATGTTCTGATCTCCATCAGACTTCAGATGATTCATATTAGTTCTGCCCTGAAAACATTTATATGACCATATTTCCTGATACTCATAGTGTTAGCTAGTGGTGACAGGAAGTAGGTCTCAAACACTTATCTTTTGATTTATCTGAAAGTTAAATGCTGTGGTGTATATTTGATGTACAAAAACATGATGTATAATTACTGCGCTCTCCAACTCCCTCTAGTGGAAAGAGGAAGTGATACAAAATGTGAAATATGTCATTCCAGCGCTGTATCAAAGATATGCAAAGTCACTCCTGCATGCGATGTCTAACTTTGACAGAAATGAACTGACACGTCAGAAGACGTCCTGCCAGCCCCCCCAAGTTGCGTGAAGGTGCGAGGGCCCGTTCATCACTGCTTGCAGCTTTAATTAGGGCCCGAGCACCTAGCGTTGCGAGGACCCTATTGAAATGCAAGGATTTTTTATTATTATTATTATTATTATTATTATTATTCCTCCAAATGAATTGCCTTTTTGGGAGGCTTAACATATCCGAAAACTCATGAAACTTTGCACACATCTCAGAACTGGTGAAAAATTTGATATTTTAAGGGTCTCTTGTGCGGGTTCCAAAAAATGGCTCAGAAGCGCCCCCTACAAAAGTTTGAGGACACAGCCCCTGAAGCTAGTTTAACCTACATGTATGAAACTCGGCAGGCTTATGTAACGCCCAGAGATGTACAAAAAAGCCTCTTGGAGGCATGCTCTAAACCCAACAGGAAGTCAGCCATTTTGAATTTACTGTGCAATTTTGGTGCATTTTTGGCCATTTACAGGGGTCCTAAATGAACGAACTAGTCCTAGAGACTTCATCCGATCGACTTCAAACCTTGGTCTGTCCCATCCCGAGACGTTGAAGATGAAAAGTTATCAAAAGCTTGAGTTTTCATCAATGCGTGTGACCGTGGGATGTGTGACCTACAAATCACGTGGTCACACCCATGACCTAAACCCAACAGGAAGTGAGCTATTTTCCTTTCACAGTAAGATTTCCCCCCAAAAATGCTCTTTTTCAAATTCTCTTTTTCTTAAAAACTCTACTCCTCCTATTGTATCAGCTTCAAGCTCGCACACATGACAGATCAACTGGTCATAATCAGATAGTGTGTATAACTTTTTCATTACTCGAATGGTTTGGATTTAATGGTATCTTCCAGGTGATGTCTTACAAAACCAAATTTTTGTGCCACATAAACACACTAAAATGCCCGCTGCGACGGGTAGGAATCCCGTAGAAAGACCAAACCAAAACTGGCTCCTTCATCTCATCAAGACCTACAAATCTCGTGCTGCAACCCCTGACCTAAGTCCAACAGGAAGTGCGCTATTGCCCTTTCATTGTAAGATGACGTTTTTCACAAATTCTCTCTCTCAAAAAATATTTGCTCCTACACCGTTTATCATAACTGCTTCAAACTCGCGCACATGACAGCTGTACCCCTGGTGAACATTACTTGTGAAGGACTTTGTCATTACTGGAACGGTTTGGATTTTAGAAGCGTTCTAAGGTACAGGACACAACTCCTCATGATGATCTCTGTAAGAAAAGATGAGCGCCAACATATCGTAAACTTGTGACTAAGTTCACGTTTTTGAGTCCATAGACATAAAAGCTATATATTTCTGCGTTCAGAACAAGTTTATCTATGTGATGATGCCTTCAGATTGAAGATCGGACCCATGGTTTGGGAACTGTAAGGACTAGTTCGAGAAATTTTCAACCCATTCTGCTCTCACCTAGTCTCTCTCTCAGCTGCAGCTCTCATTAATTAGTATAACAAAAGCTTCACTCTGACAGACACAAGCCACAAGTGTGTGTGTGTGTGTGTGTGTGTGTGTTACAACAACATCAATGAAAGTAATAAGATTATAATTATAATTCTGGCTATTGTGGTACAACATGTTGAAAGTATATACTAATATCTGATAGTATACATATGTGACAATAATCATATGTGTATAATGACAGTAGACGTATGACACACACAGACACACACACACATACACAGACACACACACACACACACACACACACACACTCCACTCCCTGCCCCCCCCCCCCCCCCCCCCCCCCCCCCTCTCATGGGCTGTCACCTAACTACATGCAGTCTTTCTGTCTGACTGTGTGTGTGTGTGTGTGTGTGTGTGTGTCTGTCTGTCTTTGTGTGTCATCCTTCTACTGTTATTATACACATATGATTATTGTCACATATGTATACTATCAGATATTAATTCAACATATTGTACCACAATTACCAGAATTATAATTATAATATTATTAATTCCATTTACCCTATGGGCTCTATGCGTTTTTGGGGTATTTATTTTTACTTTACTTTTAAGCTCATATCACAGTCATTATAAAAGCTAGATACACATGCTATATCTTGTTTTTTTTCCAGGTCAATCAGGGCTATCCAGATTTGCCATCATTTCATGTCCTTCTATGTGCCTGTATTTTATATTAATTTTTATATCAATGAAAAAAACAAATCCGTGTGACTAAATTCTTACATTTTTACATGTATCTCACCATAGCAAGTTGGAAGAAGACATATTCTGCCATATATGAAGAGGGGAGACGCTCTGAAATCTGGCAATATAAGAACCATGATGGTGGGACATTCTGTCACTTCACAGCTGTCCAAAACATGTGGTTTGTGCCAGGCAGAAAATGATTGCCAGTATTTTTTCATTATTGCAAGAAATTCCATTGACTCATTCACAAGTCAAAAATGTGTTTTATCTGAAAGAAACATGCAATATTTACATCTAACATAATAGAAAACTAGTCAACCAAGTGCAATGATGTCCTCAAAGATAATATTTGCCACTTTGTTTGCAGTAAAGTTTGTTGTTGTTTTTCAGTTTCAGTTATATATTGGGGAGACATTTTGGGCATTGGATGACACACATGTCCCCCTCAATGTATATGGTGACTACGGCCTTGTCATGCATGCATAATTAGGCTGCAGTAGTCGGAGTGCGCAAAGGTGAAGTGGCTGGTCTTGCCATACAAAGTTTGATGGAGTGTCAGCTGGACAATATGGAGATATTTGCATCTTGAAAGC
Organism: Epinephelus lanceolatus; assembly: GCF_041903045.1. Lineage (NCBI taxonomy): Eukaryota > Metazoa > Chordata > Actinopteri > Perciformes > Serranidae > Epinephelus > Epinephelus lanceolatus. The sequence goes on from NC_135738.1 coordinate 47,529,564, forward strand.
CAGACTACAAATGTGGATAGACAGGGAGAAACACATGCAAGCCTAAGACGTGGTAAGATACGATATTCCTCACTATATGAATTGACTGATAACAAGATCTGTATAATGGATTTTGAAGAAATCTGAGATCTGGATTTATAGTGTGATGGGGATGACGGTACAATAATGTGTGTGGCATCACTGGAAAGCTCTGCTCCTGCACTTTCATGTGATATGCGTGGCATTTCTGTGCGAGTCTGCATTCGCGAGTAATCCGTCCAAGAGTAATGTGTGTGCAGAGCTGTATGAAAGCTCTGTTATTCATCATTTTAGTGTAATTTTATCATTTTTTTTGCTATGAAAACATTGGACTACCGACAAGTGCTTGGTCTTGTCGGAAAGCTACAATTTCGCTGTTTCACATGATATGCGTGGCTTCTCGCTATGACACACGGTCGCGGAGAAAATCAATAGAGAAAAACAGGTGTGAATTTGGACGCACAATGTGTCGTTCGGGCCCACAGGGTAAATGTTGTTGTAAGCTACTGTCATTATCGTCTGTCCTGCATCTCTCTCTCTGTCTCCCCTTCTGTCTCATTGAGGACTGAGGACAGAGGGATGTAGTATGCTTTAAAGCCCTGTGAGGCAAATTGTGATTTGTGATATTGATTGATTGATTGATTGATTGATTGATTTTCAGAAGCCATCAAAGTTCTACTCCCAAGTCATGGGTTCATTGATCTTGCGTTCTATTGACGGCTGCACACACAGACACGGCCACACAGCTCTGTGTGTCTGTGTGTCTCACAATCTTTAAAGGACAGATTACAGCAGCAGAATCTTCATTTGAAACAGCAAATACACATTATTAACCCCTAAAGTGCCAAAATGGGCTCTCTAGCGCCACCTAGGCGCACTAAAATGGCCACTGTGGCCCGTAGGAATGTCGTAGAAACATCAAACCAAAACTGGCGTGTTCGACATACAAATCACGCGCTGACACCCATGACCTAAATCCAACAGGAAGTGAGCTATTTGCCCTTTCAAAGTAAGATTTCGCCTCAAACGTGCTCTTAAAAAAAAAACACCTCCTCCTACACTGTTTATTGTATCGGCTTTAAAGACGCACTCATGCCACCTCAACTGCTGCTAAACAGATCTTCTGTATAACTTTATCTCTCTCATCATCACATTATTTTGATGATTGGACCAACGGTTTGGGAATGGGAAGAACTTGTTCAAGGAGTTAAATCTCCACTAAAACAGGTCAGTTTATTGACGAAAATATTCCATTTTCATTTCAACATTTCAAAAGACTGTGGCTTGAAAGTGGTGAGAGATAAAGGCATACTGTGAATGAGAAAAATATTCATCATGACCCAAAGTTTGTCATGGGAGTAAATTAACTCATCTAATTTGCATATTGTGGCATCATTAGGCGGCGGCCATATTGGATTTCATAAATCTCAGTAACACAACATTTTGAACATATTTACACAGTAGATTTATTTTGTTTTGTGTTGTTTTTGTCATCTCATCCTCAAAAAAAGGGAGGGGAATCTGATGGGAGTAAATTAACTCACCTAATTTGCATATTGTGGCATCACTAGGCGGCAGCCATATTGGATTTCATAAATATCAGTAAAAAAGCATTTTGGACATATTTATACAGTACATTTCTTTTGTTTTGTGCTGTTTTTGTTGTTTCTTCCTCAAAATGATGGAAGAGGAATCTGATTGGAATAAATTGACTCATCTAATTTGCATATTGTGACATCACTTCTACATACCTACAGCTACAGAAAGCATTCAAACATCAAAGCGTTCAGCTCTGTAAGGATTTTCTGATGTTTGTGGCAATATGTTTGATATTTCTAAATAATTCACAATGACGACATAAGATGGGGGCCGAAACAGGTGCGAGTGCAAGGTCCCGCCCAACGCTGCTTGCAGCTTTAATTATTATTCTTTCTTTCTCCCACCGCCTCTTTAAACTGGAATTTGACCCCCTAAACATGCTCCAAAACTCACCAAAATTGGCATGCATGTCAGGACTGGCGAAAAATTTTAGGAAATGAAACAATTAATCCGAAAACTGCCAAAATGGCCTCTCTAGTGCCACCTAGCAGTCTAGGCACACTAAAATGGCCGCTGCGGCTTGTAGGAATGACGTAGAAAGATGAAACCAAAACTGGCTTGTTTGTCTCATCGAGACCTACAAATCACGCTCTCGACCTTAACCCAACAGGAATGAGCTATTTGCCTTTCAAAGTAAGATTTCGCCTCAAAAATGCTCCTTTTCAAAATTCCTTAAAAAATCAACTCCTCCTACACCGTTTTAGTGTGCCGGCTAGACACACTAAAATGCCTGCTGTGACCAGTAGGAATCCCGTAGAAAAACCAAACCAACACTGGCTCGTTCGTGTCATCAAGACTGTAACTACTGACCTAAATCCAACAGGAAGTGCGCTATTGCCCTTTCAAAGTAAGATGATGTTTTTCACAAATTCTGTCTCTCAAAAAATATTTCCTCCTACACCATTTATCCTATCAGTTTCAAACTCCCGCACATGACAGACCAAGCCCTGCTAAACAATTCCTCTGAACAACTTTGTCATTACTCGCACAGGTTGGATTTTATGCTATGTTTAAGGTGACATCACAAAACCTCTGTACAATTTTTATGCCACTTAGACACAGTAAAATGGCTGCTGTGGCCCATACGAATGCTGTAGAAAGATAAATCCAAAACTGGCTTCTTCAATTCCTCGAGACCTACAAATCAATCATTTACACCACTGACCTAAATCCAACAGGAAATGAGTTAGTGCCTCTTAAAGGTGACATGTCACAAAACCTCTTGACAATTTTTGCACTAAAATGGCTGTTGCGCCCGGTCAGAATGGTGTAGAAACATCAAACCTAAACTGGCTTCTCTGTCAGCTCAAGACCTACAAATCACTCATTGACACCACTGACCTAAATCTAACAGGAAATGAGCTAGTGCCTCTGAAAGTTACATGAGCAAATGTGTCAGCTGTGAGCTAGACATTGTAAATGTCTCTCCCTCATCTGCCTGTCCCACTCAGCTGCATGTAATTAGCATAACAATGGCTTCACTCTGACAGACACAAGCCTGTGTGTGTTGACAGGATAACACTGACCAAACTGACCAGCTCATGTGTCTCATTCCTACATTTTCCTAAATAAATGCCTGATATCAAAACATGTAAATACAAGATCTCCAGGTCAAACTCTTTTGCCTCATTTAGAATCTGAATCAAATCTGTAGCTACAACTGTGCTGCAGCACTCATGATTAAATACATGTAGTCCTGCTCAGTTTCTCCACTGACATTAACTAGTATATATTTGTGTCTGTCTGCTGTTACTTATATCCTCACAGCAGCCGGTAGACATCAAGCACGCTTCCACTAGGTCACATGATTTCAAATGAATATGGATGTTTTGAAAAAAACAAAATCCAAGGCAACTGTTCTCTGGTGCAAAAGTTAAAAGGCCTTTATTAAATGGCTAGTTCATGATGAACATTAAAATCACCAACATTAATGTTCATCATGAACTAGCCATTTAATAAAGGCCTTTTAACTTTTGCACCAGAGAAGAGTTGCCTTGGATTTTGTTTTTTTCAAGATGTTCTACACTTCCTGACCAAAGAGCACCTTCCTGGATACCATGATACTGCAACCCACATGAGCACTTCATCTGCTGTTGTCTTCGAATATGGATGTTTTGTTTGATTGTCACACATGTCAAAGTTTAATTAGGTCACATGGCTAATGTCTACAACTTTCAAAATATAAGCTCACACCACTTCATAAGAACCCTTTACATTTTTCAAATTGAGTTTGACAATGATTGCATTCATTTGCTGTACACTCAAGCTTTCAACAGGTCAAGAGGTTTTAAATTATTTTAAAAATGACCTTAAAAGTATTTCCATTTATTTTATCAATTTTATGTCTCTGAACCCAAGTGATTGACCTGGAGGGTTGCAGTAAATCACCTCATTTCAAGTACAAGTCAATAACAGTGTTACAAACATCAGGAAAGAATATACATCTTTGAGGAAATGTTACATTCATCAACACAGTAGCCTCATCAAACACCTTTCTTTTGATTTAATTGACAGAAAAATTAAATGCTGTCTTTTTGATGCATACAACATTATGTATACTTAGTGCAATCTGTAACTCCCTCTGCCACAAACAGGAAGTATCTAAACATGTGAGATATGTCATTCCACCACAGAAACAAGAATATGCAACTCACTCATGCATTACTGTGTAACTATGACCAATACAACTGATGCATCGGCCTGCTTCCTGCCATTAAAGCAACAGAATCTCCATTTTAATTGGAGATCCTAGGGACAGTTTGTGCCACTCTGTTTTTTTTTTTATTTTCAAGACATTTTGGCTGTGGTAAAGGAATATAGCTCAAATTTGCCAAAGAATATTCTTTTTTTTTTTTTTTTTAACTTTTAGAATTGTTATCTGAATTCCTACATTAGCCTAAATTGGATGAGCTACAAACAAACTGACGTATTAGTGCCTAGAGACAGAACCCGTCCCATTGAAAATCCTTAACAATGCATTTTTGACCCCACATTACTCCTTACATAAACTAATGCATTCCTACGGTGTCATTTTGGACTACTGGCCTTTAACTTGTAATTTTTATATTTTCCCACTAGGAGGTGCCATTGTTTCACATTTTAAAGCAAAATTTCATCTTTTCACTGTGTTCTGCAGTGCCCTGACAACATAACCATAAGTGTGTGTTGCTATTGATGTTGGATAATTGTGAGTGACTAAAAAAGATGTGTATGCTTGCGTCTGTGTGTGTGTGTGTGTGTGTGTGTGTGTGTGTGTGTGTGTGTGTGCCTTCTTTTAGACGGCCACACTCAAGATTATAAACTACTTTAATCATGCAAAAGGACGACTAGCAAGAATCAAAACAAAATTGTTGTAGTGCTCACTGCAACCATAGTTTTAAGTATGAGCAGCAGTACAGGAGAAATCATTTTGAACCTCACAAGACATTACAGCAGCTGAACGTCAAGACACTAATTAGGGCAACAATACAGTATGTACAAGTCCCCCAAATAAACCTCTGCACCTGCAGCGCAGCAGAACGTCACACATTCACCTTTGCTCTGAGCTGAGTAAATCCTGCAGCATGTAGGGGCCTTGAAATACCAGCATGGTCATAACACACTGGCAAATTATTGAACTGCAGGCTTACATGGGGCTGCTTACTTCAGCCTGTGCATACAGGTCCAAATATGAACCAACCCTCAGCCTCTATATAGTGTTGGCTGAAAGGAGCCTCATGAGGCCTTTTCTTTATTTTCTGAACCCACTAGATGGTGCTCTTGGTTTAATGAAAGGGGCTCACAGAATGGCAATTCACTGTGATTAAAACCTTTTGTTGAACAAAAAGCGCCATTTATTGGGCTGAGAAAATAAAAAAATGATTCATGAAGCTTCATTCAACCATCACTGCGTCTAAAGTGAGAAATCAGTGCAAAGCATTTTGTGGGCTACAATGTACACATACTGGCATTTAAAGGGTTAAATTCCGAAAAATATAATTAATGATTGATATGTATATTTCAGGCTGACTAGTGTTAAAAGATAAACTTGTTTAATGTAGAACAGTATTTATATAATATTTTTTACAGCAGTTTTAGAAAGGCTTGTCCTCAGGACCTCAATGTGAGGTTTTTTTTTTTTTTAATCTGGCACTGCAAAAAAGAAAAAAATAAATAACAATGCATCAGAATCATTGTTGCTGTCAGTCATTGACCAAGCTCAGAACCTAATAATATGAACAATCAAATTCTCCTTGAATTAATTTTGTGGAAATTATTTCAGTTTTCTGTTTATTTTTTCTATAAAAAAAACAGTGGAGCCATGTCAGGGTTTCCGCGGGTAATTAAAAAGCATTAAAAGTCATTAAATAGATTTTGCGAAAATTAAGGCCTTAAATGGCATTAAAAAAGCATTAAATTCGATGTCCAGAGGCATTAAAAATTAAATACACTTGATGGAAAAAAAACCCATTGTTATTCCTGATTTATTTTGATTATATAAACATTTAATAATTTTGATCGGAAGTATAATGTGATGATTGACAGCAGGACCCTTTAATTGGCTATTGTTTACGGCCGGTGCACAAAGTCACAACACCGGATGCTTGGAATGCAGCGTGCTGTGAGGGTGCTCATGCTGTGGCGAAAGAGCGGAGGGAATATTAGCAAATGTCGGAAAAATGGGAAAAGATGCTGAAAAATGCTACAAGTTTCAGCAGAAGTGGTTGGATGAGGAACTATTCAGAACCTGGTTAAAGCCCGTCGACGGTAAACCCGGAGAGGCATTTTGCAGCGTGTGCAAAAAGATCTTCAAACTTTGCAAAATGGGCGTCAATGCGGTGAAAACTCACATGCTGTCAGATAGTCACAAGTCGGTGATTAAAGGCAGGCAGCAGTTAACTGTGCTGAATTTCTTTGCCGTGACCAGCAACGCTGTCGCCACCACAACTGCAGCTGCTGCTGCTACTGCTACCACCACCACCACCACACCTGCCGCTACAGTGACCGCCTCCAGCCTTTTCAGGTGAGAGTTAGGCCCAATTCCAATCCGGCCCCTAAAGACTCAAGCCCTGAACCCTCACTGACTTAACTGACGTCAGCTGTAAGTGACTGAGTGTGAGAGTCTGAAAGGGCTCCGGATCTGCTCCGGATGCTACAACTGGCAGCTCTGGGCGTGATCATTATCGGTTATTGTAAGCATATATTCCACACACAAAGAATATCTATCTATCTATATATCTATGTATATATATCTATATATATATATACAGTACAGGCCAAAAGTTTGGACACACCTTCTCATTCAATGCGTTTTCCTTATTTTCATGACTATTTACATTGTAGATTCTCACTGAAGGCATCAAAATTATGAATGAACACATGTGGAGTTATGTACTTAACAAAAAAAGGTGAAATAACTGAAAACATGTTTTATATTCTAGTTTCTTCAAAATAGCCACCCTTTGCTCTGATTACTGCTTTGCACACTCTTGGCATTCTCTCCATGAGCTTCAAGAGGTAGTCACCTGAAATGGTTTCCACTTCACAGGTGTGCCTTATCAGGGTTAATTAGTGGAATTTCTTGCTTTATCAATGGGGTTGGGACCATCAGTTGTGTTGTGCAGAAGTCAGGTTAATACACAGCCGACAGCCCTATTGGACAACTGTTAAAATTCATATTATGGCAAGAACCAATCAGCTAACTAAAGAAAAACCAGTGGCCATCATTACTTTAAGAAATGAAGGTCAGTCAGTCTGGAAAATTGCAAAAACTTTAAATGTGTCCCCAAGTGGAGTTGCAAAAACCATCAAGCGCTACAACGAAACTGGCACACATGAGGACCGACCCAGGAAAGGAAGACCAAGAGTCACCTCTGCTTCTGAGGATAAGTTCATCCTAGTCACCAGCCTCAGAAATGGCAAGTTAACAGCAGCTCAGATCAGAGACCAGATGAATGCCACACAGAGTTCTAGCAGCAGACCCATCTCTAGAACAACTGTTAAGAGGAGACTGCGCGAATCAGGCCTTCATGGTCAAATAGCTGCTAGGAAACCACTGCTAAGGAGAGGCAACAAGCAGAAGAGATTTGTTTGGGCCAAGAAACACAAGGAATGGACATTAGACCAGTGGAAATCTGTGCTTTGGTCTGATGAGTCCAAATTTGCGATCTTTGGTTCCAACCGCCGTGTCTTTGTGAGACGCAGAAAAAGTGAACGGATGGATTCCACATGCCTGGTTCCCACTGTGAAGCATGGAGGAGGAGGTGTGATGGTGTGAGGGTGTTTTGCTGGTGACACTGTTGGGGATTTATTCAAAATTGAAGGCACACTGAACCAGCATGGCTACCACAGCATCCTGCAGCGACATGCCATCCCATCCGGTTTGCGTTAGTTGGACGATCATTTCTTTTTCAACAGGACAATGACCCCAAACACACCTCCAGGCTGTGTAAGAGCTATTTGACCAAGAAGGAGAGTGATGGAGTGCTGCGGCAGATGACCTGGCCTCCACAGTCACCGGACCTGAACCCAATCCAGATGGTTTGGGGTGAGCTGGACCGCAGAGTGAAGGCAAAGGGGCCAACAAGTGCTAAACACCTCTGGGAACTCCTTCAAGACTGTTGGAAAACCATTTCAGGTGACTACCTCTTGAAGCTCATGGAGAGAATGCCAAGAGTGTGCAAAGCAGTAATCAGAGCAAAGGGTGGCTATTTTGAAGAAACTAGAATATAAAACATGTTTTCAGTTATTTCACCTTTTTTTCTTAAGTACAAAAAGGTGTGTCCAAACTTTTGGCCTGTACTGTATATATATATATATATATATATATACACCTTCTCATTCAATGCATTTTCTTTATTTTCATGACTATTTACATTGTAGATTCTCACTGAAGGCATCAAAACTATGAATGAACACATGTGGAGTTATGTACTTAACAAAAAAAGGTGAAATAACTGAAAACATGTTTTATATTCTAGTTTCTTCAAAATAGCCACCCTTTGCTCTGATTACTGCTTTGCACACTCTTGGCATTCTCTCCATGAGCTTCAAGAGGTAGTCACCTGAAATGGTTTCCACTTCACAGGTGTGCCTTATCAGGGTTAATTAGTGGAATTTCTTGCTTTATCAATGGGGTTGGGACCATCAGTTGTGTTGTGCAGAAGTCAGGTTAATACACAGCCGACAGCCCTATTGGACAACTGTTAAAATTCATATTATGGCAAGAACCAATCAGCTAACTAAAGAAAAACCAGTGGCCATCATTACTTTAAGAAATGAAGGTCAGTCAGTCCGGAAAATTGCAAAAACTTTAAATGTGTCCCCAAGTGGAGTCGCAAAAACCATCAAGCGCTACAACGAAACTGGCACACATGAGGACCGACCCAGGAAAGGAAGACCAAGAGTCACCTCTGCTTCTGAGGATAAGTTCATCCGAGTCAGCAGCCTCAGAAATCGCAAGTTAACAGCAACTCAGATCAGAGACCAGATGAATGCCACACAGAGTTCTAGCAGCAGACCCATCTCTAGAACAACTGTTAAGAGGAGACTGCGCGAATCAGGCCTTCATGGTCAAATAGCTGCTAGGAAACCACTGCTAAGGAGAGGCAACAAGCAGAAGAGATTTGTTTGGGCCAAGAAACACAAGGAATGGACATTAGACCAGTGGAAATCTGTGCTTTGGTCTGATGAGTCCAAATTTGAGATCTTTGGTTCCAACCGCCGTGTCTTTGTGAGACGCAGAAAAGGTGAACGGATGGATTCCACATGCCTGGTTCCCACTGTGAAGCATGGAGGAGGAGGTGTGATGGTGTGGGGGTGTTTTGCTGGTGACACTGTTGGGGATTTATTCAAAATTGAAAGGCACACTGAACCAGCATGGCTACCACAGCATCCTGCAGCGACATGCCATCCCATCCGGTTTGCGTTTAGTTGGACGATCATTTATTTTTCAACAGGACAATGACCCCAAACACACCTCCAGGCTGTGTAAGGGCTATTTGACCAAGAAGGAGAGTGATGGAGTGCTGCGGCAGATGACCTGGCCTCCACAGTCACCGGACCTGAACCCAATCCAGATGGTTTGGGGTGAGCTGGACCGCAGAGTGAAGGCAAAGGGGCCAACAAGTGCTAAACACCTCTGGGAACTCCTTCAAGACTGTTGGAAAACCATTTCAGGTGACTACCTCTTGAAGCTCATGGAGAAAATGCCAAGAGTGTGCAAAGCAGTAATCAGAGCAAAGGGTGGCTATTTTGAAGAAACTAGAATATAAAACATGTTTTCAGTTATTTCACCTTTTTTTGTTAAGTACATAACTCCACATGTGTTCATTCATAGTTTTGATGCCTTCAGTGAGAATCTACAATGTAAATAGTCATGAAAATAAAGAAAACGCATTGAATGAGAAGGTGTGTCCAAACTTTTGGCCTGTACTGTATATATATATGTATGTATGTATGTATGTATCTATCTATATATATATATATATATATATATATATATATACATATATTTATAGATACATAAATAAAAATAGATATAGATATATATTCTTTGTGTGTGGAATATAACCACTGGTATTCCTCTGACTTCATGTGTGTTTATGTACCATCTTAAATCCTTGTTAATGTAATGTTTCATTGTTTATCTATCTGTTTTTTCGCTCTCCTTCCATAACGTTACCATTTGCATATCTGCTGACCGTGTTTTCAGTTTTTTTTTTTAATAACACTTCCGGTGTTCGGAGGGCAACCCCTGTATTTGACGTCACAACGCTATGAACTGTGGGTAATTTCCTTACGGGGCAAGAATAAGGGGGCATAAAGGGCTCACTCACTGACTCACTGACTTGACGATTTGACAATGGGACAGACCTCACACACTCACACACTTCACATGAACGCGCCTATAAGTCAGTGAGTCTGTAAGGGATCGGATTGGAATTGGGCCTTAGTTTTTCACATCATTCTTCAGGCTGGTTTTGTTATTTTTGAAATGTGCAAATAAATTCTGAGACTGTAAACCATCTTGTGAGCAGAGGTGGGCAGAGTAGCCAAATATTGTATTCAAGTAAGAGTACTGATACTTTAGAACAATATTACTCAAGTAAAAGTAAAAAGTAGTCATCCAAATAATTACTTGAGTAAGAGTAAAAGAGTATTTGGTGAAAAAACTATTCAAGTACTGAGTAACGTCTGATTTATTTGTAAAATAACATGAACGTAATCAATCAATCAAAAATAATAATCTGCAAATTCATGTATTTTAAACAATACCCCTTTAACTAAAACAAAAATAAATTAAATCTTTACAAACATAACATAAATCAAGGCACAAGAAACACAAATATATTCTTATATATACTGTACATATATATATATATATATATATATATATAAATATATACATATATATATTTATATATATATATATATGTACAGTACAGTACAGTTGTATTGGTCATAGTACAGCACACCTTCTCATTCAATGCGTTTTCTTTATTTTCATGACTATTTACATTGTAGATTCTCACTGAAGGCATCAAAACTATGAATGAACACATGTGGAGTTATGTACTTAACAAAAAAGGTGAAATAACTGAAAACATGTTTTATATTCTAGTTTCTTCAAAATAGCCACCCTTTGCTCTGATTACTGCTTTGCACACTCTTGGCATTCTCTCCATGAGCTTCAAGAGGTAGTCACCTGAAATGGTTTTCCAACAGTCTTGAAGGAGTTCCCAGAGGTGTTTAGCACTTGTTGGCCCCTTTGCCTTCACTCTGCGGTCCAGCTCACCCCAAACCATCTGGATTGGGTTCAGGTCCGGTGACTGTGGAGGCCAGGTCATCTGCCGCAGCACTCCATCACTCTCCTTCTTGGTCAAATAGCCCTTACACAGCCTGGAGGTGTGTTTGGGGTCATTGTCCTGTTGAAAAATAAATGATCGTCCAACTAAACGCAAACCGGATGGGATGGCATGTCGCTGCAGGATGCTGTGGTAGCCATGCTGGTTCAGTGTGCCTTCAATTTTGAATATATCCCCAACAGTGTCACCAGCAAAACACCCCCACACCATCACACCTCCTCCTCCATGCTTCACAGTGGGAACCAGGCATGTGGAATCCATCCGTTCACCTTTTCTGCGTCTCACAAAGACACGGCGGTTGGAACCAAAGATCGCAAATTTGGACTCATCAGACCAAAGCACAGATTTCCACTGGTCTAATGTCCATTCCTTGTGTTTCTTGGCCCAAACAAATCTCTTCTGCTTGTTGCCTCTCCTTAGCAGTGGTTTCCTAGCAGCTATTTGACCATGAAGGCCTGATTCGCGCAGTCTCCTCTTAACAGTTGTTCTAGAGATGGGTCTGCTGCTAGAACTCTGTGTGGCATTCATCTGGTCTCTGATCTGAGCTGCTGTTAACTTGCGATTTCTGAGGCTGGTGACTCGGATGAACTTATCCTCAGAAGCAGAGGTGACTCTTGGTCTTCCTTTCCTGGGTCGGTCCTCATGTGTGCCAGTTTTGTTGTAGCGCTTGATGGTTTTTGCGACTCCACTTGGGGACACATTTAAAGTTTTTGCAATTTTGTATATATATATATATATATATATATATATATATTTTATTTATTTATATATATATTTTTATATATATATATATATATATATATATATATATATATATATAATATGTAATTATGTACTCAGAGGTGGGTAGAGTAGCCAAATATTGTACTCAAGTAAGAGTATTGTTGCTTTAAAACAATATAACTCAAGTAAAAGTAAAAAGTATTTTGCATTAAAACTACTCTGAAAAGTACAATTTATCCAAAAAGTTACTCAAGTAAATGTAACTGAGTAAATGTAACTAGTTACTACCCAGCTCTGCTTGTGAGCCATTTCTAATTCACTATAGAGTGACAGTTAATTTAAATTTAGATTTTCTCATATATTCAAGATTAGCATTGTCAAATGCTTACAATTTTGTCTGTCTATCTATCTATCTATCTATCTATCTATCAAATAAATAAATAAAAAAACTATCTGCAGTTGGACATGGGCATTAAATTTGTTTAATGTGGCATTAAAAAGGGCATTAAAAAGCATTAAATTAGATTTGCTGATACCTGCAGAAACCCTGCATGTAAACAAACTGGCCATTAAAGGCTTAAAATCCTCAAAAAATAATTAAGATTTCATATACAGTAAAGGCCAAAAGTTTGGACACACCTTCTCATTCAATGCGTTTTTTTATTTTCATGACTATTTACATTGTAGATTCTCACTGAAGGCATCAAAACTATGAATGAACACATGTGGAGTTATGTACTTAACAAAAAAAGGTGAAATAACTGAAAACATGTTTTATATTCTAGTTTCTTCAAAATAGCCACCCTTTGCCCTGATTACTGCTTTGCACACTCTTGGCATTCTCTCCATGAGCTTCAAGAGGTAGTCACCTGAAATGGTTTCCACTTCACAGGTGTGCCTTATCAGGGTTAATTAGTGGAATTTCTTGCTTTATCAATGGGGTTGGGACCATCAGTTGTGTTGTGCAGAAGTCAGGTTAATACACAGCCGACAGCCCTATTGGACAATTGTTAAAATTCATATTATGGCAAGAACCAATCAGCTAACTAAAGAAAAACGAGTGGCCATCATTACTTTAAGAAATGAAGGTCAGTCAGTCCGGAAAATTGCAAAAACTTTAAATGTGTCCCCAAGTGGAGTCGCAAAAACCATCAAGCGCTACAACGAAACTGGCACACATGAGGACCGACCCAGGAAAGGAAGACCAAGAGTCACCTCTGCTTCTGAGGATAAGTTCATCCGAGTCACCAGCCTCAGAAATGGCAAGTTAACAGCAGCTCAGATCAGAAACCAGATGAATGCCACACAGAGTTCTAGCAGCAGACCCATCTCTAGAACAACTGTTAAGAGGAGACTGCGCGAATCAGGCCTTCATGGTCAAATAGCTGCTAGGAAACCACTGCTAAGGAGAGGCAACAAGCAGAAGAGATTTGTTTTGGCCAAGAAACACAAGGAATGGACATTAGACCAGTGGAAATCTGTGCTTTGGTCTGATGAGTCCAAATTTGCGATCTTTGGTTCCAACCGCCGTGTCTTTGTGAGACGCAGAAAAGGTGAACGGATGGATTCCACATGCCTGGTTCCCACTGTGAAGCATGGAGGAGGAGGTGTGATGGTGTGGGGGTGTTTTGCTGGTGACACTGTTGGGGATTTATTCAAAATTGAAGGCACACTGAACCAGCATGGCTACCACAGCATCCTGCAGCGACATGCCATCCCATCCGGTTTGCGTTTAGTTGGACGATCATTTATTTTTCAACAGGACAATGACCCCAAACACACCTCCAGGCTGTGTAAGGGCTATTTGACCAAGAAGGAGAGTGATGGAGTGCTGCGGCAGATGACCTGGCCTCCACAGTCACCGGACCTGAACCCAATCCAGATGGTTTGGGGTGAGCTGGACCGCAGAGTGAAGGCAAAGGGGCCAACAAGTGCTAAACACCTCTGGGAACTCCTTCAAGACTGTTGGAAAACCATTTCAGGTGACTACCTCTTGAAGCTCATGGAGAGAATGCCAAGAGTGTGCAAGCAGTAATCAGAGCAAAGGGTGGCTATTTTGAAGAAACTAGAATATAAAACATGTTTTCAGTTATTTCACCTTTTTTTGTTAAGTACATAACTCCACATGTGTTCATTCATAGTTTTGATGCCTTCAGTGAGAATCTACAATGTAAATAGTCATGAAAATAAAGAAAACGCATTGAATGAGAAGGTGTGTCCAAATTTTTGGCCTGTACTGTATATATTTCAGGCTGAAGTAGTTCATTGACCTAGCTCAGGGTCTAAAAACAACTATTGAATTCTCCTTGACATGTATTTTATGGAAATTATTTCAAATTTTTTCCCCCTATAAAAACAGTAGAGCTATGAAACAAGCCATTAAACAATTAAAATCCTCAAAACATAGTTAATATTTAATATGTATATTTCACTCTACAGTAGTTCTAAAAGACTAAATTGACTTGTTCAAAGTGGCAAAAATATTAATATATTATATTTGTACAGCAGTTTTTGGAAAGGTGATTTTTTTCTGTCTATAGGGACTTGTACATTATTTTATTGAAAAAACTTAAACACCACCTACATTATGTACCACCATTTTCCATCTGTCACATACTACTACAACCTTTAATACTGATAACTCTGTTGCTACATTTATGATCATGACTGTTAATTACATACTATATTGTTATCCAGTTAAAATTTATATTAGGTACATATATATTCATGTACTTAGATCACAATGTGTTACACACGAAACAGGAGCACTGTCATAAAAGGCCTTTGTCTTTTACAATACATGGGGTACACTTCAATTCTTAACAGCATGACAACACCATGTTGTTGTCCACATTATATAATTTCTTTATCATGACAGTGTATTACATTTCAATGTGGACGTTGCATTCTATTGACATAGCTTGTTTTATCAACATTTTGCCTCTCTTAAATAATTCAAAATCTCTATGTGAGCTGGAAGCTGAAAAAGCGTGAAGCCGAGGTCCCGACAACGCTGCTAGCAGCTTTAATTATTATTCTTTCTTTCATCCGCCGCATCTTTAAACTGGAATTTGACCCCCTAAACATGCTCCAAAACTCACCAAAATTGGCATGCCTATCAGGACTGGCGAAAAATTTTATGAAATGAAAAAATTAATCCGAAAAGTTTGCATTACAGTTTCTTTCAAAATGAACGCACTGTGTCGGTACAACACCGAAAATTAACTTTTTTTTTTTTCCTTCAACAGCAAACACATGGTTACTGTAGTCACCAAATGCATGTGGTTGGGTTTAGGCAACAAAAGCATGTGGTTAGGTTTAGGAAAAACAGAACAGGGTGGTTGTTGGACCCATCAGGTATCAACAGGTATCAAGTATAACATTTCTGATCATTTGTTTGCTCATAGTAATGGTAGTCATCCCTTCACTTGGATAATTATGTGTGCACATAAATGACTTGATTTGTGCACATTAGCAGTTTAGTTTTGGTGTGTAAGCAGAAAGTGCCACACACTAGTGAGGGGGCTTGATTAAGATAAATCCATCATATGATCAGCTGATTCTACCCTTTTAACCTCATTGTTACTCTGTCTACACATTCATGGAAACATTTGATATTTGTTCTCTGCAGATCGTCATATAGGTAGGAAGGCAGAGGAGGCTGGAGCTGTGCTGCTGAGTCTGAATCTGCTCAAACACAACATCAAACATGCTAGGAGGGCTGCAGCCTTTCTATGGGTCATCCAGGTCTTCTCTGCATCAGGTAACTGCACACACACACACACACAAGCACGCACACACGCAGGCATGCACGCAGGCATGCGCACACACACACACACACACACACAGACACGCACACACACACACACACACACACACACAGCACTCACTGATCAATTGATATTGATATGTATGAAATGTGCTTTGTCATCAAATCCTGTCAAAAGACCCTCCCAATGGATCCTCCCAATTCTACCAAGAACCAAATCCTTCCTTCAGAGAATTTTCAAGGATGCATGTGTGTATCCTCAGAGTGCATTAAGTGCCCACAGTTCTTTGCACATGATTTGCCGGAATTGCCACACAATAAGTCACACCTGGTCACTAGCTAGCCTGTTCCAATTTGTGTTCACTGAATGCTTAGAATGGGTGTTGCCTAGTCTCTGAAGGACCCCTTTTGGAAGGACCCATCCTAGAAAGGAAGCATCCTTGACATTGAGAAGCACTGTTTATTTTTTCTATCTCACTACTTCCTGCTTTTGTATTAACTATTTATTAGGGCCCTAAGTCCCTCTTGTTTCTGGTACATTTATTAGGGACCTCGGCCTCGGCCCTCTTGTTCCTGCAAAGTTTATTATTATTATTGTTATTATTATTATTAGGGACCCTGTTGTTTTTGTAGCGTTTATTATTCTGTCTTTCTTTCTCCCACCGCCTCTTTAAACTGGAATTTGACCCCCTAAACATGCTCCAAAACTCACCAAAATTGGCACGCATGTCAGGACTGGCGAAAAATTGTAGGAAATGAAAAAAATAATCCGAAAAGTGCCAAAATGGCCTCTCTAGTGCCACCTAGCAGTCTAGGCACACTAAAATGGCTGCTGCGGCTTGTAGGAATGACGTAGAAAGATGAAACCAAAACTGGCTTGTTCGTCTCATCGAGACTCACCGTTTATCGTATGGGCTTCAAACTCGCACACAAGACAGATCAACTTGTCCTAATCAAATATTCTGTATAACTTTTTCATTACTTGAATGGTTTGGATTTTATGGCATCTTCCAGGTGATGTCTTACAAAACCTCTTGATGATTTTGTTGTGCCACCTAGACACACTAAAATGCCCGCTGCGACCGGTAGGAATCCCGTAGAAAAACCAAACCAACACTGGCTCGTTCGTGTCATCAAGACCTACAAATCACGCACTGTAACTACTGACCTAAGTCCAACAGGAAGTGCGCTATTGCCCTTTCAAAGTAAGATGTCGTTTTTCACAAATTCTCTCTCTCAAAAAATATTTCCTCCTACATCATTTATCCTATCGGTTTCAAACTCGCACACATGACAGACCAAGCCCTGCTAAACAATTCCTCTGAACAACTTTGTCATTACTCGAACAGTTTGGATTTTAAGGTGTTTAAGGTGACATGTCACGAAACCTCTTCACAATTTTTGTGCCACATAGACACAGTAAAATGGCTGCTGTGGGCTGTACGAATGCTATAGAAAGATTAAATCAAAACTGGCTTCTTCATTTCCTCGAGACCTACAAATCAGTCATTGACACCACTGACCTAAATCCAACAGGAAATGAGTTAGTGCCTCTTAAAGGTGACATGTCACAAAACCTCTTGACAATGTTTGCACCACCTAGACACACTAAAATGGCTGTTGCACCCTGTAAGAATTCTGTAGAAAAATCAATCCAAAACTGGCTTCTTTTTCTCCACAAGACCTACAAATCACTCATTTACACTGCTGACCTAGATCCAACAGGAAATGAGCTAGTGCCTCTGAAAGGTGACATGTCACAAAACCTCTTGACAATTTTTGCACCACCTAGACACACCAAAATGGCTGCTGTGGCCCGTATGAATGGTGTAGACAGATTAAATCAAAACTGGCTTCTTTGTCTGATCAAGAGATACAAATCACTCATTGACACCAACAACCTAACTCCAACAGGAAATGAGCTAGTGCCTCTGAAGTAACATGAGCAAATATGTCAGCTGTGAGCTAGACATCATAAACGTATGTCCAAGATTGCATTTTTTATTTTACAAACATGAAGCCTATATCTATGCGTTCAGAACGAGTGTATCTCTCTCGTGGTATGTTCAGATTGATGATTGGACCTACGGTTTGGGACTGAAAGGGAGGAGTTGAAAGCCACCTCCATCTGCCTGCTCTTCAACTTGTCTCTCTCTGTCAGTGGTGGACTTAGGATGTTTGTAGGTCAGGGGTGAAAAGGAAAAAAGGGCACCTACTGCATGATGGGGGGGGGGGTACTGATGTGGAAAAAAATCTGTTTACCCCCTAAACCTGCTCAAAAAATCACCAAAATTGGCATGCATCTCAGGACTGGTGAAAAATTTTAGAAAATGAAGTAATTAATCCTCAAAGTTCCATAATGGGCTGTCTAGCGCCACCTACACACACTAAAATGGCTGCTGCGGCTTGTAGGAATGACGTAGAAAGATCAAACCAAAACTGTCTTGTTCATCTCATCAAGACCTACAGTACAGGCCAAAAGTTTGGACACACCTTCTCATTCAATGTGTTTTCTTTATTTTCATGACTATTTACATTGTAGATTCTCACTGAAGGCATCAAAACTATGAATGAACACATGTGGAGTTATGTACTTAACAAAAAAAGGTGAAATAACTGAAAACATGTTTTATATTCTAGTTTCTTCAAAATAGCCACCCTTTGCTCTGATTACTGCTTTGCACACTCTTGGCATTCTCTCCATGAGCTTCAAGAGGTAGTCACCTGAAATGGTTTTCCAACAGTCTTGAAGGAGTTCCCAGAGGTGTTTAGCACTTGTTGGCCCCTTTGCCTTCACTCTGCGGTCCAGCTCACCCCAAACCATCTCAGTTGGGTTCAGGTCCGGTGACTGTGGAGGCCAGGTCATCTGCCGCAGCACTCCATCACTCTCCTTCTTGGTCAAATAGCCCTTACACAGCCTGGAGGTGTGTTTGGGGTCATTGTCCTGTTGAAAAATAAATGATCGTCCAACTAAATGCAAACCGGATGGGATGGCATGTCGCTGCAGGATGCTGTGGTAGCCATGCTGGTTCAGTGTGCCTTCAATTTTGAATAAATCCCCAACAGTGTCACCAGCAAAACACCCCCACACCATCACACCTCCTCCTCCATGCTTCACAGTGGGAACCAGGCATGTGGAATCCATCCGTTCACCTTTTCTGCGTCTCACAAAGACACGGCGGTTGGAACCAAAGATCTCAAATTTGGACTCATCAGACCAAAGCACAGATTTCCACTGGTCTAATGTCCATTCCTTGTGTTTCTTGGCCCAAACAAATCTCTTCTGCTTGTTGCCTCTCCTTAGCAGTGGTTTCCTAGTAGCTATTTGACCATGAAGGCCTGATTCGCACAGTCTCCTCTTAACAGTTGTTCTAGAGATGGGTCTGCTGCTAGAACTCTGTGTGGCATTCATCTGGTCTCTGATCTGAGCTGCTGTTAACTTGCGATTTCTGAGGCTGGTGACTCGGATGAACTTATCCTCAGAAGCAGAGGTGACTCTTGGTCTTCCTTTCCTGGGTCGGTCCTCATGTGTGCCAGTTTTGTTGTAGCGCTTGATGGTTTTTGCGACTCCACTTGGGGACACATTTAAAGTTTTTGCAATTTTCCGGACTGACTGACCTTCATTTCTTAAAGTAATGATGGCCACTGGTTTTTCTTTAGTTAGCTGATTGGTTCTTGCCATAATATGAATTTTAACAGTTGTCCAATAGGGCTGTCGGCTGTGTATTAACCTGACTTCTGCACAACACAACTGATGGTCCCAACCCCATTGATAAAGCAAGAAATTCCACTAATTAACCCTGATAAGGCACACCTGTGAAGTGGAAACCATTTCAGGTGACTACCTCTTGAAGCTCATGGAGAGAATGCCAAGAGTGTGCAAAGCAGTAATCAGAGCAAAGGGTGGCTATTTTGAAGAAACTAGAATATAAAACATGTTTTCAGTTATTTCACCTTTTTTTGTTAAGTACATAACTCCACATGTGTTCATTCATAGTTTTGATGCCTTCAGTGAGAATCTACAATGTAAATAGTCATGAAAATAAAGAAAACGCATTGAATGAGAAGGTGTGTCCAAACTTTTGGCCTGTACTGTACATATAACATGCTCGCACCCCTGACCTAAACCCAACAGGAAGTGAGCTATTTGCCCTTTCAAAGTAAGATTTCGCCTCAAAAATGCTCTTTCTTCAAAATCCTTAAAAAAACAAATCCTCCTGCACCCTTTATCGTATTGGCTTCAAAGTCACAACCCTGACAGATCAACCCCCGGGGAACAAATCATCTGTACAACTTTTTCATTACTCGAACGGTTTGGATTTTATGGCCTCTCAAAGGCAAAAAACCTCATGACGATTTTTGTGCCACCTACACACACTAAAATGCCCGCTGCGACCAGTAGGAATCCCGTAGAAAGACCAAACCAAAACTAGCTCCTTCGTCTCATCAAGACCTACAAATAATGCGCTCGCACCACTGACCTAAATCCAACAGGAAGTGCGCTATTGCCCTTTCAATGTAAGATGACGTTCACAAATTCTCTCTCTCAAAAAAGATTTGCTCCTACACCGTTTATCATAACTGCTTCAAACTTGCACACATAACAGCGCTACCCCTGGTGAACATTACTTGTGAAGGACTTTGTCATTACTCAAACGGTTAGGATTTTATAATTGTCAAAGGTGCAGGACACAAAGACTTATGACGACCTTTGGAAGAAAAGATGAGAGCCAACATATCTAAAACTTGCGACTAAGGTCGCATTTTTGACTCCACACACATAAAAGCTATATATTTCTGCTTTCAGAACAAGTTTATCTCTCTGGTGATATCTTCAGATTGACGATCGGACCCACAGTTTGGAACTGGAAGGACTAGTTCGAGAAATTTTAAACCCATTTTGCTCTCACCCTGTCTCTCTGTCAGCTGCATGCTGTCATTAATTAGCATAACAAAAGCTTCACTCTGACAGACACAAGCCTGTGTGTGTGTATGTGTGTGTGTGTGTGTGTGTGTGTGTGTGTGGTCACACACACCTGACAGGATAACATAGACCAAATTGACCAGCTCATGTGTCTCATTCCTACAATTTCCTAAATGAATGCCTGAAAGCAAAAACATGTAAATACAAGATCTCCAGGTCAAACTCTTTTGCCTAACCCCTAACCCTAACCCACACATCCATATCAACACTAACATAGCATTTATTTTATTTTCTTTGCAACAGTGGCTTGAAAACCTCAATAATAGAAAAGTAGGAGAAAAATACAGGTAATTTTACTGCTTATTATTTAGTGTGTGTTTGCTCTACTGGGGAAGCAGAAGAAAATAGAAATACTTCTACTGTTAATATTCTCTCTCTCTCTCTCACACACACACACAATGAATATTTGGTATGTATACTCTGAGTAGGAGTTAAAAATAGAAAAAAATATTAATATTTTTATGGTTGTTTTTCAACAAAGACAAAAAAGTGGAGGAGGGGAGGGGAACAGTGTCTGTTTTTATTGAAAAATTGAAACTGCCCCAAAAAATGATAATGCATCAAAATTGGTGTTGTTATTTATCATTCACATATCACAGACTGTGATAAATAAAATAAAAAAATCCATCCAACATTTATTATATAGGTCATCTTAATTCATGTTTTGTTTTTTTTGTTTTTTCATTAAAGTAACAGTGACTTCATGTAAATAAAATGGCAAATAAATTGTGAAAATCCTCAAAAGGAATGAATATTTGATGTGCATAATCTGAGCAGAAGTTGGTTAAAAGATTTAAGCAAAAAAAATGTCGAGAAATATATTAATATTTAATATTTTTATGGTTGTTCACACCGTCCCGAAGGGGACAGGTGTGATTTTTTTATAAGGGGGCCCGCAGGGTTAAACAGTACAGGATTCTTATGAAGGTGGTGTGAGCTTATATTTTGAAAGTTGTAGACATAAGCCATGTGACAAGTGCAGCAAGCAGACACAAATATATACTAGTTAATGTCAGAGAGAGAGAGAGAGAGAGAGAGAGAGCTTAAAGCAACCTGCAGCTCATAATTTGCAATTTTTAGCAAACACAATTACACACACACACTCCACCTCCTGTCCCCCCCCTCTCTCTCTCTATCTCTCCCCCCCTCCTCTCTCTCTCCTCTCTCTCCCTCTCTGCATGTCACTAACTCAGCCGTACTGCATGTCAGTAACTCGGCTTCTTCTCCAGAGCCTTTGTGCTCCACTGTCTCACAGGTTAACTTCTATCACAGCGGTGCCTGGATAGTGTGATGTGTGAGGTTGTGCTGCTGCTGTGGTGTCAAATGCCTCCTGCTGATTCTGTTATCATTAGTCATTAGTCAACTCATCTTGAAATCTCCTGATGATTTTTTGTGCCACCTAGACACGCTAAAATGCCCGCTGCGACCAGTAGAAATCCCGTAGAAAGACCAAACCAACACTGGCTCGTTCGTCCCATCAAGACCTACAAATCATGCACTGTAACTACTGACCTAAGTCCAACAGGAAGTGCGGTAATGCCCTTTCAATGTAAGATGACGTTTTTCACAAATTCTCTCTCTCAAAAAAGATTTGCTCCTACACCGTTTATCATAACTGCTTCAGACTCGCACACATGGCAGCTTTACCCCTGGTGAACATTACTTGTGAAGGACTTTGTCATTACTGGAACGGTTTGGATTTTAGAAGCGTTCTAAGGTGCAGGACACAACTCCTCATGATGATCTCTGTAAGAAAAGATGAGGGCCAACACATCGTAAACTTGTGACTAAGGTCACATTTTTGAGTCGATAGACATAAAAGCTTTATATTTCTGCGTTCAGAACAAGTTTATCTATCTGGTGATACCTTTACATTGACAATCGGACCCGGGTCATTATCAAAATACGGTGATTTTCCAAGTCAAAAAAGTAAAAAAAATTAATTCAGTTTTCACAAATGTAATTTAATGGGAAGTATTTATTAGCATGTTGACCATGTTAACAACTGTAATGGACAACTAGAACATTTGTCTTTTTTAAATTTTTTTATGTTTTTTATAAGGCGTACTTTTCTGTCATTGGTGTTACCACACTTTCGGTTATAATTACAAGATTCATGAATGCAATAAAATGAATCAAAAGGCACATATCACAACATCTGGAAACTGTTGAACAAACTCCATGAAATAAAACAGTAATTTTTGGAATTAATTTTGAAATATTTAACATTATTACTCAATTTCAGTGATAATGTTTTATTCGACTATATGTGTACTTTTGATAAAAGACAAAATATGCTGATAAAATTACTGAAATTTACCATGGATGAAGTCAAATAATAATATATTTGGATAAAAGTTAAATTGCACTGACATAAGTAATAATAATATCTTAAATGATGTCTAATGTTATATGATCTTCAAATTTCCTTGTAGTAACACCACTGACGCAAATGTAACACCAATGACTTTATACTGTATGACAAATAATTTCTATTCATTGTTACATTTAACATTCCAATAAATGGCACTGTACAACACTGTATAACAATTAATTTAATTTCAAATTCAATTTCAATTAATTTCATGCATTTCAACTCAGTATGAATAAAATCTAACTGTTCTCATTCATAGCTGATGAAGGTAAAGATAACAGTAAAAAAAAGAACAGAAAACAGGCAAGGATAGGCCTGAATGACTTTAAAACAGCTAAAGACTTCCATTAAAACAGTCAGTAAAAATTCCATAACATGGAGTAAACAGGCATAACATTAAAACGTAAACTTCAAGAGCTATTTCATCTATCTCTGTTATTAGTGCAAACAAACGAGGGCCAAAAAAGAAGGCACTGGTCTCTGCAGCTCTGAAAGAGCTGTAAATTCATCTTTGCTTGTTGTTGATTTTTGATGTTTTCTTTTTGTAATGTTTACATGCGAGTTTCTAAATATCTCCACGTCATGGGATCGATCTCAACAGATCTCCGGTTGACAGGGCGAGGTTCAGGAATGAAACACACAATCTGGCTGTCATCATACCAGTTAACATCTTCCCTTGGGCCAGGCCAGTAAAACTTGTTAATTCCATTCCTGTGCATGCACTTTACTTTAATGTTGTGCTCCTCAACATCCAAAATTACCCCAGGAAAGAGGTCTTCATCATAACTGAGTACACACCACCGACCACTGTGATGGTTTCCAATGACATCAGGTCGGGACGGCACTGAGGCATTATTTTTTTCAACTGTGTTCTCCATCATAAAGGTAGCTTCTTGAAGCTCATAACAGGGACAGTCCCACACTCCTTTTGCTAGCTGACAAAAGCAACTGATGTCCCTGTATTTGACTGTTCCAGGTGTGGTGGAAATCACTTGGTGAACATTCATTGTCCCTTTAATAGGGAAGAGAGGGACATTTTCCATCCTTTGAGCCTGTGCTGTCACCTCATCCTCACCTATAAAAAACAACTTCACAGATGTTCCAGCTTTTTTGACCTTGCTGTAGAACGCCTCTGCATCTTCAATATCTTGACCCTGCCTGGCCAAAGTGTCAGCTTGTCTTTTTAGGGCGCCCCCTATGCCATCAGGTGCTCCCTTTCCGTGACTAGCTTCAAAAAAGCTCCAGGTCACATTATCAAAACCTTTAACTGATGGCTCTGTAGACAGGAGGAAAAAATTCCCCTTCTGTCTGTACTGTGTGGTAGGACCATCACTGAAAAAGTGCAGATTTGTCACTGCTAGGTGCTGTGCTTTTATCATGTCTAGCACTGGGTTTAAGTGGGCCCATATGGCTGTAGGATCGTGCTTTCTGCTGGGGGACACTGAGCAAAAGGGGACTGGGTCTTGACCCTCAATATACAGGACACCTGTATGAAGAGAAACCTGTTTATGGGACCCCCCAAAATGCACAGACTGGATCTCATTAGCAAATTTGCAATTGTAATTTTCGCTGAAATCCACATGAATGAGACAGTCTTTCACAGTCATCTGTTCACGGATTAATTTATAGGATTTGTACTGCCACTGTATGTTAAAGATGTGTTTTCTGAATCTGGCGAATCTGTCCTGGAACTGAGATACAAGTTCATCCTCTGTTAATGTGAGTGTCTTCTTGACTGTGATGGAAGTTTTCTTCTCTTCCTCGCCTGGTTTTGAATGGCTCACTTTTTCAAGGCACCACTGTGTGACGGTTGTTTCCTCATCAGAAGGATTTCTTAGAAGAGGATAAACATTCAGCCTGCATTCTCTGCATTCTCCGTAATGACATTCTTTAGAATTTTTGCAGACGGTAGACGCAACCATGTCATCCAGATGTGTGTTGCCCAAAAGCCCCAGTTTTTTCAGGGTATGTGTCATGTACTGCAGGTTTTCATGGGTTTTACATAGGCAAGTGTCTCTGTCTCTTTCAGTCGGTGGAACAACCCAGAAGGGTCTCTTCCGACAGAAGCTAGTGTAGGACAATAACTGACCCTTCTCTGCCACAAATTTTTTATACAGATTCAAAAGGGAGTCACAGAGCAGTCTCCTTTGTTTCTTCACCTTTTGCACTGTGATTGTGTTTTTCTTGCCAGTGGCTAGTCGGCTGACGTCATCCCTCAGGTAAAAGTCTTTCACTGTATTGTCTACAGCTGATGCCTTATTTCTGTTGTCTTTGGACTTGTTTTGAACTGACTTCCATTTAAACCCAATTGTTTGTTTACACAATGCTCTGAATTTGTATTTCTTAATGAGTTTGCCAGTGAAAAGACGAGTATACATGTTTCTGACTTTTGTTTTTTTGGTAGCTTTATATCTCTCTTTAATGTCTGCAAGCAATGCAAAGTGGAAGTTTAATGTTTTTCTGATGGAGGACTGGTTGTTCAAGATTGCTCTTGTTTTCTCTTTGGGGCTGTCAGGGTTTGATGTAGCCGTAGCCTTCAGCCGAAGGAGCCTTTTTCTGTATTTTTCATATTTTCTATTTTTTTCCTGAATTTCTTCTTGCAGTTTTTGGATTTTTCTTTTAAATTTTTGTGACTTTTCTCTCCATTTCTTCTTCTCTCTGGCTTTATCACTGTAAAGAAGAAGTAAGAGTAAGAGTAAGCATTTGCATAACATCAGGAAAGCGCTCCAGGCATTCAAGTTGTTGGACAAAGGAAACAATACAATTCCTTGGCAACATTTTACCTGACTGATATAGACTGTAATTCTCTCAAAAATTCTTAGCCTAAATATTTGGCTAACCTTGATGTTGTGGCAACTTCATCCAGGCTCACATGTGGGGTCAACACTGCCTCTCTTCTCTGACTCTGTCTGTGCCTTGCCTGGTTCACTCTCCACTGCTTCCGCTGAACTCTCTTTCCTCTCTCACTTAAATCTTTGATTCTTTTCCGCTTTCCTGTTTCTATGTCATGTAAATAAGTTTCTTTTCTCTTTTGTAGATAATTAACTCTACGTGCAGGATCGGCATCTCGTCTCTGCCTGTACAATCGTTGTTTTTCAGCAGCACTTATTTTTGCCATAGCCTCCCTGTAAAATAGATTAGGACATTCAGAATTCTTCATACATTATGAAAATAATCAAAATAACTGTTTAATTTTGTATTAAATGTATATTTATATGTTTTAGTTGAGATAAAACATGCTAAATGATGATAAAACACAGGCCTATAGTCATTGGTGTTACAGGCAAGGGCGGTAACACCAATGACAGTAACACCAATGACAAACATCTATAACAGGCTAATTGCACAAAATGGTGTCTAAGCTAGCTCAAATGTGGCATGAGTCAGCATTTTAAAATCTGTAAATTACACTAATTAACCTGTTTTTTTCCATAAAAATATTTCACTCTAGCACAAATCAAAGTAACACCAATGACACAACAAAAAGAACCACGTCGAAAAACAAAACTTTAACTGAAAATATCTTACTTTTACTCAGTAAAGAGACACTCACCATGCATTGACTTAAATGGCTCTTCTTCTTCTTCTTCTTTCTGACCTTGACCTGACCTCTTACATATTCTTGACCTTTCAAAATAAGGGTCTGTGATACCAGTAACACCAATGACACCCAATCAAGGGACAGATATTCTTTTAAAAAATATTTTTATTATTAAATAGCCAATTTAGTTTTAATTTTATTCATATATTAAGAGCAGTGTTTGTCCATAATTGACCAATTATTATTTTTTTAAACAAAAAAGAGGAAATATTTTTACACCGTCCAATACCGTTGAATCATGGCAGTGGGACAAGTGTTTTTTTAGCTACAAAGGAAATTAAAATTTAAATAAAAAAATAAAACTGCAAATATATAAACTGAAATTATCATCATCATTTAAAATGGTATTGAATTACATAATTTTGGTTTAATGTGGATGATTTTTTTTAAAATTTTCAAGCATTTGTGTGTTTGGAAAATGCAGGGACATGTTTTTCACCGTATTTTGAGAATGACCCACCCACGGTTTGGACTCACACCCTGTCTCTCAGTCAACTTCAGGCTGTCATTTTAATTAGCATAACAATGGCACTCTGACAGACACAGACCTGTGTGTGTGTGTGTGTGTGTGTGTGTGTGTGTCTGACAGTATAACATTTACCAAACCGACCAGCTCACATGGCTCATTCCTAAAAATAATAATGAAATGAAACAATGAAATAAATGCCTGAAATAAATGCCTGATACCAAAAACTTGTAAATACAAGATTTCCTGGTGAAACTCTTTTGCCTCATTACGAATTGGAATCAAATCTGTACCTAAAACTGTGCTGCAGCACCACACGATCAAATACATGTAGTCCTGCTCAGTTTCTCCACTGACTTTAACTAGTATATATTTGTGTCTGCCTGCTGTTACTTATATCCTCACAGCAGCCGGTACACATCAATCACGCTTCCACTAGATCACATGATTTCAAATGAATATGGATGTGTTGTTTGATTGTCACACATGTCAAAGTTTCACCAGGTCACATGGGTTATGTCTACCAGTTTCAAAATATAAGCTCACACCACCTTCATAAGAACCCTTTACTTTTTTAACCCTGCGGGCCCCCTTATACAAAAAAAAAATCACACCTGTCCACTTCAAGATGTTTTTCATCCTTGTTGAAAAACAACCATAGAAATATTAAATATTAATATTTTTTCTATTTTTTTTATTTGCTTAAATCTTTTAACCAACTCCTACTCAGATTATACATATCAAATATCCATTCCTTTTGAGGATTTTTAACCCTTTATATGCCATTTTATTTACATGAAGTCACTGTTACTTTTATGAAAAAAAAACATGAATATATGATTTACTTTCTATATAATAAAAGTTGGATGGAATTTTTTTTCTATTTATCACAGTCTGCGATATGGGAATGATTAATAACAACACCCATTTTGATGCATTATTATTTTTTTGGGTGGTTTCTATTTTTGATAAACACTGAGACCTTTCCCCTTGTTGAAAAACAACCATAAAAATATTAAATATTAATATTTATTTATATTTATATTAATATTTTTTCCTACTTTTTTTTTTGCTTAAATCTTTTAACCAACTACTACTCAGATTATACATACCAAATATTCACTGTGGGTGTATGTATGAGAGAGAGAGCAGCAACCTGCAGCTCATAATTTGCAATTTTTAGCTACACAATTACACACACACACACACACACACACACACACACACACACACACAATATTTTTTTATTAGCTATCAGTGTTGGGTAAGGGTTACTTTAAAAGTAACCAAAGTACGTTACTGTGTTACTTTCTAAAAAAGTAACCAGTTACTTTACTGCGTTACTCCCTAAGTAAAGTAACTCAATTACTTTAAAAGTACTTTTGAGTATTCTACATTTCCTATTGGGCAATGGACCACAGGGCGCTAAGCCTACATTTATTTGTCTCCAAAATTAAAGTTATGGACCACTTGCCCTTCACTGAGATCCAATTCTCCCATCACAGCCGTCACTTTGACCAGTAGAAACACAGAACGATCTGCTGCCGTAGACAACTGTATGACAGCAACACCCCAGCATTTTTAATATTTCCTCTAGGGATGTTACCACACAGAGCAAAATGGGGAAATGATGGTGTGAAACAGCAGAAACACTTTGTCAGCCTGCTGAGTTAATGTTACTGTCATTAGCATCAAGCTAGCAAACAATGGCACATCCTCACGGTCAGACATAAAGTATTAACATTAACAAATAGCGGCGAGGCTTTTACTCACCACAACTGCAGAGGCTACCAGCTTCATTTGAAACAGACTACATTATAGACGGCCCATTAGTTATTAATCCCTCTGTGTGTTTATATATTTACTTTTTATCTGCTCCATGGTCTTTGTAAAGTTAACATATCGCACCGTCATTTCAAACTCAACACTTGTTTCAAATTAAAAGCCCCTTATAACCTCGGCTGAGAGAATCCCTGCATTTTCTAAATAGACTTTTATTCTGAAACATTTGTCAGAACTTCCTGTGGAAGATACAGTAGCTTGATAGTTTACTTATGGCACTTCAAATGAAGCTCCTGCCATCTGCTGAGGCTTTTAGGTGACTAAAACAACATGTCGGCTGGCACATGAACAGACACAGCTCTGGCAGTGACTCAAATAATAGTCAAAGTAATAAAAACAGGACAAGAATAACCCGATGACATCACACACGCCGTGAAAGACGACCGTGGATAATTGGTGAGTACCAGCGTGTAGCGTGTACCAGTCATAATGCAAGTCCTGAGTCTGAAATATGTCTGTCAGTGAGTCCTACTCCACCTATTTAGACTCCACCGTAGACAACGGCAGCATTTCTCCGACCATGTAGCGAGCCACAAGCTCCGTGGCTTCTGTCAGACTGATAGGTTTAACGTTATCTCTGTTATTAGAACCAAATGAGAGCTAATGCTGTTTCAGAGCTGAAGGACCAGCGTTCTAAAAGTAATGGAAGTAACTGATGTCTTGTTTGAAAATGTACTTAAGTATTTGATTACTCAAACAGCAAACTAACGCGTTAGGTTACTCATTACTGCAAAAAGTAATCAAAGTACTCTAACGCATTACTTTGCAACGTGTTATACCCAACTCTGGTAGCTGTACAGCCACAGCCCCCAGACATCCATACCAACACTATTGACATTGCTTGTTTTTCCGACATTTCAACTCTTATGAATAGCCTAATTCACACTGTCTACATGAGCTGGAGGCCGACAGCGAGAGTCCGAGGTGCCGAACAACGCTGCTTGCAGCTTTAATTTACCATTCTCTTTACAATATTTCCTATATTCTTGTCACTATGGTAAAAGAAAAGACGTGTCAAAAGAGCTTGGCTGGTATCTGAAACACCAGCAGTGCATCATTGTGTGTGATAAGAACTCAAAGACTTGAGTTTGACTAGTTTTCAACCATTAGTTATCAGCAGAGATGGGGGACTCGAGTCACATGACTTGACTCGAGTCAGACTCGAGTCGCAAATATAATGACTTGAGACTTACTTGACTAACGTTGATAAAAGACTCAACTTGACTTTGACTTTGTATTCATGACTTGAGACTTGACTTTGACTTGAGACAGATGACTTGAAAGGACTTGGCTTTAATTCAATATTAAAGGCACGCCAAGCACTGTTGGGCGTCACTTCTGTTTACGTTCAACTATGTTATCAAACACCACGAGCTAGACCTTGGAAAAACGTCATTTGACAGAGCTCTACGGTGTGAGCATTTTACTCGCATTTGCGACTAAAAATAGTTTTGTGCGAGCAAAAGAAATCATTCAGGAGCACGCTGTGCGAGTACAGATTTCAATCAGCAGCAGAAACGAAAGGCGAATCCTGCCGGTTGTGGGTTGAACGGGGGTCACAGACAGGAATATGGCAGAGCACTCTGGCCACCGCAAGATGGTGGTTTACCAGCGACCGTGAAGCCCGGCTCCTGGTCCAATAATTTCCTCTTTGTTGGTGTCATGCTCCACGGTGACTGTTAGCACCCAGCCCACTGTGGGTCTATTAGGGAATGTACTAAAATATACCAACCGGGCTGCATGATGTGTGTGGTTTACGCGCTGATAAGGGTTTGTTCTTAACTTATCAGAGGAGGAGGGTGGCTGGTTGATTTTTATTTCATTTATTTATTTTATTTTGATCCGCCCTGTAACCGCAAACATTTTTCCTTTTCGAAGTGACTGGTGGAAAATGCATGACCCTTCACCATGAATTAGATTTTTAAAATTTAGCTGAGTTCATCCGATGAAGTGTGCCAGGCGACCCAACTACAAAAGCCAGTGGACTAAAGACATCCTTTGTGTCTAATAGTAGAGCAGTAGGCCCAATGTAGCCCTGTGTGTGTGTGCTGGGCCCTTACCACACACATGATGGAGGAGAGGGTGACTCCAGAGGAGCCTTTGTATTTTGTTGTTTTCCTATTAAATGTGTTATTTAAAATTTTCACTGCGCTCCTAAATTTCTTTCTGTGCTGCTAACCTTTTTCACTGGGAGCACATGTGCTCCCAGTGAAAAAGGTTAGCGCAGAGCCCTGTTTGAACTCTGTTTTTAGCCTCATTGTAGCCTGTAGCTCTAACTGCCTCTCTGGGCACCGCGTTCACGTGTGCGCAAGGCCGTGAGACACAGGCACCACGTTCATGTGTGTGTGCTTGCTTTCGCTGGTCTCACACTGGCTGGTTGGTGCAGCCTGGACCCAAATGTTTTTGTTGCCATTTGCAGAGCTTGGGCTGCCTACAGAGACTGGACTTTTTCACAGCATATTCAGAGGACATGTAGCTAGCGGATTGTGAGGAGATGTTTGCTGTATGTCACATATGACTTGACTTGTGACTTGCTTGACCTGAGCAATGACTCGACTTGACTTGCCTGACTTATAGCAGAGACTTGACTTGACTTGCTTGATTCTCACCACAACTAACTTGGGACTTGCTTGAGACTTGAAGGTAAAGACTTGAGACTTGCTTGTGACTTGCACATGTGTGACTTTCCCCCATGTCTGGTTATCAGTGAAGGAGCAACAAACCAAACATACAATGGATGTATCAATTCCCCAATGCTCCATCATCTGCCCTCCTATGTGTGCTTTATATCTCCTTACACATTACCATTACTACATAATTGGGGTGGGGAAAAAATTGATACAGCATAGTATCGCGATTTTTGCGTGGTGATATTGTATTAATATATGGGCACCAAGTATGTATCGATAATTTATTATATGCATCATTCTTTTTTTGCAAATACACATTTTAATACAACTTTGGGTACTAGAATAATGAAATCAATTGCTTTTTCGGTCCACTAGATTTTATGTAATCATCAATACTTTAAGAAAAAAATGTACTTTAATCAAAGTCAGTCAACAAAATGTGGGACACATGGCCATTAAAATGGTATGGTGCAGAAAGAACAAAAATTAATTTGCAAATCTATAAACAATCTTTTGACAGTAAAACTTATTTTTTATATTTCTTCTTCATGTATCATTTTGTCATATGGATCTCTGTACATTTATTATGTCGATCTGTTCTGTACACACGACATCTGTCTGTCCAGGGAGAGGGATAGCTCCTCAGTTGCTCTTTCTGAGGTTTCCACTATTTTTCCCCCATGAAAGGGTTTTTTGGGGGGAGTTTTTCCTTATCCGATGTGAGGGTCCAAGGACAGAGGGATGTCATATGCTGTCATTTGTGGCTTTATAAATAATATTGAATTGAATTTGAATTGAAGTGTCACTACACCACTAACTTTGATTTTAATGTTAACTGAATACAACACACAATCTTCACACACATGCACAAGGAGGAGAGGAGACAGTGACAGCATTCTGAGTTTAACAAGCAGCATCTACAGTATATTTCTAAAACCTGCTTAAAATCTGCAGAGTTCTGTGGACGCAGATTCTGTATGGGCGTGATTATCAATAATTAAATGTACTGATTAAATATGAATTCATTAATTAACTACACATTATACTGCTCTTTTTATTTTTCACATTCTTGAATTCATGTGTTTAACTTGTCATGTGTTCTCTTTACAGTTCCTACAGCAAACCTTATAGGAAAGAACTATGGACTAGATGTCATCTACCGCCTCATCCCTCAATATACCACCAAACATCTGCACACCATCAAGTATGTATACCCAGGCTTTCTGCATATGACACTGACCACTTCCATGCCCATATCTCTTGGTGACTTATGCCAAAGACAGGAGATGTGGTGGGGAAAGAGGTCACTAACAGTTCCTAGATAACACTGCCAGAAAAAAACGATATTTGCTTAATTTTTTTCAAATCTTATTTAAGACTTGGGAAATCAGCAAGACATTAAAACAACTGATAAGCAAACAAAGAATAATCATGCATATCAATTTAAACAAAAATGAAATTATAGAAAACAACAAACAACACTAGCAATAAATGGGCTCTAAATGTAGAAATACAGGGTGATAAACGTGCTAAGGTGTAGATGTATAGTTAAAAGCATGAACACTCAATTAAAACTGAAATTGGAAATAGGCCCCTTAAACAGCCATAATGATTGCAGGGTGTCTAAGTTTAAGGTATTTTGTAGGTTATTCCATGTATAAGGTGCACTGTAAGAGAATGGCATTCTTCCTAGTTCAGTTCTGATTAAAGGAGTGTGAAGCAACAGCCTATATTGTGAAAGAGTACCATGATTATGTGAGGACAGAGTTAAGAGTGATGAAATATAGGGTGCATCTGTATCAGAGCTTTATAAATGAACAAATATCAATGCGGTTCCCGCCTCACAGCCAAATCTGGCCAGCCAATCTTTCGGTAAAGGTGGCAATGATGGGTGCTGTAAGGATCACCTGTAATGAATATCATATCATTTATGTAAATTGAAAACAATGTTGGCCCTAACACTGAGCCCTGTGGGACACCTTTAGTAATTTTTAAAATTTTGAATGAACATCACCCATCTTTATGCATTGCAGTCTATTGGAGAGGTAGTTTTCAAACCACAGGCAGCTGACGGAATCAAAACCAATACAGGGCAGTTTCTTTAAAAGTAACAAATTGTCAACTGTGTCGAGTCTGAGTCTATTAACAGAGCAGCACAAGACATTTTGCTATCCAAGGCTAGTGTAATGTCATTTAGAACCGGGGAGGTTGCAGATGTGGTACTGTGCATAGTCCTAAAACCAGACTGATAAGGAGTGAGTACAGAAAACAAAGAGAGATATGATCTAAGTTGCTTATTTACCAGGGACTCCAAAATTTTAGCCAGATACCATAATTTGAAAATAGGGCGATAGTTTATGTCGGTTTTACCACCTCCTTTATGAAAGGGAAGGACATAGGCTGTTTTCCAGGCTGTGGTGATTATTCCAGTGGAGATGGTCAGGTTCAATATATGAGTTATACATATATTCTGCAATAAGTGGTGGTGAGAGTTTCATAAAGAAAGCATCTAAACTATCTGCAGCGGTTGATTTTGTATTATCAATTGTAAGAAGAGCATTAATAACTTCCTGAAAACTAAAAGAGGACAAACTGAAGCTTGGTGAGGAGGCATTTCTGAGGTTACCCTGATGTTTGGGGGTATGATTAAGCAGCATTAATTACAGTACAATGCAAAAAGATCCCTCACTCATCACCTCCCAGCTAGCCTCCTAACCTTAGCTTGCATGAAATAATATCCTTCTCTCAGAACCCAGGACCAGACCACAAAGATGGGTCACTGACATTGAGTGACTTGTTGATTCAATGAGCAGTTTATTTAGACTTTTACAATTTGTGGAGTTAGGATTAGCATTTGGTTGGCTAGGAAAGAACAAAAAACTAAAATAAAAATTCAAAGTTATGATGTCTTTACTTTCTTCACCTTTTATTAATTTCAAACGATCAGTAATGGTTTCAGATACAAATGTTTGCTTGTATGGTAAGTACAGTTTAGTTATGATAATTTTTTATCTTGATATATTTTTTGTGCTTGTTGCAGGCAGTTCACAGAGTGTACATGACACAGACTGCTGTTGTGGCTGAGTAGATGACCAATAGACAGCGTTTATCATGTATCTGTTTGACCTTAAGTTTGTCATTCTCATAAAACTTCATAATACAAAGAATATGTTTCCCCCTTAAAATAGCACCACTAAGAAATAAGACCAGAAGTAGTTTTTGTCTACTTGGTTGGTTGGGTGTCCAACACTTTATAGCAACATACCTTAGAGGGACTTAATTGTCCCCAGAGGAAGAGTCCTAATGATGCAGACTCTTTAGCTTTCCTCCAGAACCCTGTAGAGCCAGCCTTTCACCCTAACAAATCTATTTGTTGAACTTCCTTATTTGCTGTGGATATTAGTGATAGCCAGTGGATGCTTTGGTGCAGGCTGACATCTCCTCTGGTGCAAACATCTTTTTTTTTCTGTTAGGTAAGAAATATTAAAATTTATTGGACAGGTTGCAGGGAAGTTGTTTGGCTTAATTATTACTCCACGTTTGACCATCAAATTTTAATCAGCTTATTCTTCAGTCCAAGTGGAAT